>NC_138222.1:33845911-34428806 GCF_964197995.2 Scardinius erythrophthalmus
AAATAGCCATGCCATAAATGAGGTACTTTCCAGAGGGAAGACAGTAAGGAAGAGATTAGTTGACTCCCCACCAAGACGGGCTGGCTGTGCTGAAGACTCGCACTTTCTTCATGCCCTTCTTCTTCCTGGCCCGCCCAGTGGTGTGCCACAGACAGGGAGTCTCTATATGCACCACTGACTTGAAGCCTTGTAGCACAAAAGCTGTGTATAACCTACTTGTGTGTCCCAAAGCACAACAGGTAGCTGCAAATACCAAGTTACCCCCCCCATACCATGTGCAATGCCATGTCCAATACCATGTGCAAGCGATCAAGTAAACATGAGGGTGTGTGTATGTTTGTGTGTGTGTGTGTGTGTGTGTGTGTGTGTGTGTGTGTGTGTGTGTGTGTGTGTGTGTGTGTGTGTGTGTGTGTGTGTGTGTGTGTGTGTGTGTGTGTGTGTGTGTGTGTGTGTGTGTGTGTGTGTGTGTGTGTGTGTGTGTGTGTGTGTGTGTGTGTGTGTGTGGCAACTGGGTGCAGGTGTGTTTATGTCTGCTTCACCACAAAATTATGCTACAACTTCTCATAAAATACCCTGTAATTTAGGGGGTTTGCTATAGTAAAAGTCTCTGTCCTTTATATAAATATATGTTAGTGACACATCGTTTGCGTTCAGCACTCAGCAGGTGAATATCGTGAATGTGAGTCTCTGCTCTTGCACAATCAGGGATGTGTAAAATCAAACTCTTCCTTTTTCACATCTTAAATTTTTTGTTAGTGTTGTAGGTCTATTGACTTCGTCTTGAAAAGAGCTGAGCTCTCGCATTGATTTAACTCCTCCTAAAAAGCAAGCTCTGGAAATGAATCCTTAGTGGCCATAAGTGGGGTATAAAATTTTACACCCTCCGTCTTACATCACTGGCTGATCCATAATGATGGTTTCGGTCGGCCACTATGTGATGAGGGACATGGGGGAGTGAGAGATTATTAGATGTGCTTGTAGAGACTTCGTGTTTGGCAGGAATTTAAACTAGACATATAGTTTGAGGCAATAGATTGTGATCGTTGGCCCTTCGTGATTGCTAGAGTACATATTGATTAAATTGATTTAGACATGCATCGATTTTAAACCATCTTAGGGAGATAGAATGAATATCGAGGAGGCTGACCGAGTTAGGAAAGGAACTAATAATGCGTTTGCCGACACCACTTCCCCCTCTAAACATGAAAATTGATTTAGACAGTGATATACTATATTTACAGACGTGTTATTGGGATGTGGTAAACTAGCTTGCTCCTAATGCAGCATTGTAGACTTGCTTGGAATTAAGCCTTTTCCCTTTTATTATTTGATTCACGGGACCGGACACCAGTTATCTTGCCAAAAATCTTTATTCTTATATGTCAGGAGAGAAACTTTTAGAAGATGTTGTATTCATGCCAGATCTCTGCGTTTCCGTGTTTCTCCTCCCTCACCCCATCATGCCTCTGTGTTTCTTCTTGTGTGTTTCTCTCTCACCCCATCATCTCTCAGTTTCTCTGCGGGGGTACAGTAAGGATTGAGCTTATACACTGTATACAACACAGAGAGACTTACAACTTCCTTATAAGGTAGAAAAACGTGTTGCTTATGTTTAAAAAATGGAACGTATATGTCATGCTTACACATGGCGCAGTCCACTTTCCATATTAAGAAACTTCCCTTCAGTGTATACATTTGCATCAGCTGAAACATTCCTTTCCTTGTAAAGAACATGCCAACTGAAGTATCATCATCAGTGGAACATCTCTGCTCAGTGAACGTTACATTGCACACATACCTCTAAGCAAAATATAGCTCATCCCAGATTTCTCATCGGCACACATGTACAAACATACTCTGACTTGACAAAATACATTATGAAATTATTATGAAAATTAATAATAATAATAATAATAATAATAATAACATTAAACAGTATTTATTTATTTATTTTGTCTTCAAGCATTCTGCCTATATTGCAATGCATTTGTGGATGTAGACACATCCATGTGGCCCACACACTCATGAATCATGAACTATATAAGAATATACTCCATGAAGTTACACACACAGTCAAGCTGGTTCTCATGTTCCATAAATCAAATATATGTGGATAAAAGTCTTTACTTTTATTGTTCCATCATCCTCTGTGTTTGCTAGCTGTGGTTTGGCCTCCTCCCAAGCTTTAGCTTCCTATAAGTAGCTGGAGCACATCGGATTAATGATGAATCACCTCCTTACTAGTAATCAATCAGGTGGGATTTCTTGAGCCTCGGCGGGATTTCTCATCTCTTAAAGCATCCAGGCCAGCTTCAGCCTACAGGACCCCAGCTGTCTCTGCTGCCCCGCTGATAGCCTTTCTTAAAAGGAAATGTCCCCAATGTATGGTACTTTAGAAACCGGGTTTCTTTGGTTTTGATTCATCCATTTTAATGTGTTAAAAATTCATGTTTATTCATGTTTGTATCTAATAATCAGAGCTGGTAGAACTCAGAATTAAATAAATCACCCATTTTCAGTTTATTCATATAAATTTGAATTAAATATGCCATAAGAGGATATGCTGCCTACAAGTGACTTGGGAAGCATGTACCTCAGAGTCAGACATTCGTCGTTATTATGAAATGCACGGAAACACAACACAGAATGAGTCTAAACAAAAACAATTATATTGTGAGCCAAATACCTACTGTACATCAGAATGCAAATTTATTACAATGATTAATTTATATCACATTGAAATAGGTATGTGTACTCATGATGTAATAACAAAGTGTAATGTAAATGTCATTAATGTAATAAATTGCTCATAATGTAATCATTTTCTCAAAATGTATTAAAATCTTGAGCTCAGTAATGTTATAGATTGCATTGATTTTTCATATAATGTAAAAGGTTATTTTATGAGAAATGTATTACATTATGAACACAGGGTAGCAACTTAAAATGTAATCATAGTTCATATTACCAGCAAATGATGTATAAGTGAAACAATGTTTACATATAATTACATTATAATTCTTATATTTCAATATGACGTAAAGCAAACAGTGCACCATGCATCTCACCTTTAAAATGACTGAGATACAGTGTAAAATTAAAATAACTTGCATAATCAATAATTTTAATCCACTACAGATTACAGATATAAAGACTTTATTTTACAGTGTCCTCGTTACATGTTACATGTAGTTACTATACTAATAACAATAAATGATGCATACATGCAACTAACCCTAAAACAAACCTAATCCTAAACATAACTCTATAGTAAGTACACATAGTTAATTTAAATTACTCAGTACTTAAATGTATAATTACACAATGACACCTTAAAATAAAGTGTACCTTTACAGATTTATTATATATTATCTATATTATTGATATGTTGGCAATGTTTCAAATCAACAAACTAGGCAACTAGGCAACTTAGGTATTATCTAGAATTCTATGTTTCCAGTTCATAAGTACGATTTTGCAATCATAATATTTCTGACACTTGAAGGGCACAAAAAAAATTGGAATTGGAATGACAGGAAGAGGAAATTTCTGAATTGAAATAAATAAAATAATCAACACAGGTACATCACCTTCTCAGAAATGAACTGTTCTTCCACCTTGGTCAAAAAAAAGTTTTTTTTTTTTAAATGTTCACATTTTTTTGCAAAATTATGTGTGATTGCTCTTTCAGTGCTGTCACCCAGCACAGGGCTTAATGGAAACAGGTCCATGTTGAGACACAGACCTTTTGTCTCATGCTACAGTAGTTCAGGATCACACATTATGCACCTCTCACAGCGGAGTCCAGCTGAATATATTGTGTGAAATGGTCAGAACAAAATCCTCAGTTTTTGTGCTGAATATTGTACCTTCTGTTCAAAGTTAGATCACACTGAAATGCAGCATAGGGCTTACTTGTTTAAACTGACAATAACTTTCACTATGAGAGCACACATTCCCCTACCACTGGCCTTAGAGTATCAGTCACGCCTGGAGGACTCCTGCCAAGCACTCTACAGAGTGTGTAAACCACACACATCCACGCCACAGAAGCACTGAAACAAAGCAACTCATGCTGGGTACTGTTATACACTTCTCTACAAATATAAACCCATACTGAGTCATAGGGACTCCAACTCCTACTGCAAACTGATATTAGACAATCATTGAAATATGTGCCAACATTTTTCACCCTGGTTACTGTTAGTTGCTGTATATAGTTCACTGAAATTCAAACACAACAACCTTTACTCCTTTCAACACAAAGTACGGTTACAGTTTTAGATTATAGATTAAAAGACTTATTTTCACATGGTTCCTTGCACAATACAATGTTATGATGACCTCAAAACATTAGTGTGTGATTTGTAAGCCAATACATTTTGATGTTTGCATCAAATACCCAGCTCCATGTTAATGGATTTTATGACATATTAAACTTGCTTGGTAGCTCACCTGGTACAGCACTGCACTCTGGTACAAGTTCTGTAAAACAAAAGCACTCAAAAACTTGTTGAAGCAAGCTAAAATGGCATGGTTGCTTCAGCAAATGTGTTTTATCTCAGGTTTTCTTTTGTCAATACCATCGTTAGGTTTAGAGTGGGGTTTAGTGTAGATGGTACATTATTTTTTTAAACGTGACAGAGCATTAATGGCATAATTCCTTTCCAAAGTGCCATGATACGCAAGAACCAACATAATAAAACATTTCCAGATTCACATTCAACTTTTTCCCATAAAATGGAACATGCTTTTCACACCACTTACTGGATATTTCACTTTGAAAGACTTGCGAAACGTGCAAAACAAGCAACAGAATATAATTCAGAAAAATATAATTCAGAAAAATAGCCACAGGCTTGTTTTTCCACTGAGCCTGGGTTGCAAAACTAACCGCTTCTGCTTTGCCCAAATATCTGTCGTGGTCCACTTGTAATGCAAAGCTTCCGTTTAATATTGTGGGTTAATTAAGTGTGTTTGTGCACCGATTATGTTGTGTTGAGGATGAATTCCACTGTGTTGTGGGCTAAATCCCATATGTTGTCAGTTAATCCCTTTGTAGTTGTTGTCTTAATAGTGTTGTGTTGTACCCCCACAAGTCTTACTGAAAGAACAGAAAATTGGCACATTTCAGCTAACAAAAGTCTGAGCATGCTCTATCACACCCACTCTATCTCTCTCCCTCTTTCTGAGCAAGTATATGAATATATTTGCACATATCTGAGCCTGAAAGCATTGGTCTGTGATCCAGTTCAAGCTGCGAGTTTTGGCCTGAACTGATCCTTTAAGTAAGCCAGGCTCCGTTGGTGGGCTGAGGCTCGGGAGGGTGCTGCAGTCGCAAGGAGCGATTAACATGGTGGGCGTGGGCAATGACCCTCCTGTCTGAGTGAGATCTTCCTTGCCACTGATGCCAATTACACCTTAATGCCATCAGCTTCACACAGACACCCTCTGAACTGCACCTCTGTCCTGTAATCCCGTAGGCCTCTACCACCATCTCAGAAACCCTGGAGAGGAGAAGGACTTCCAAGCAATTACCACAAAGTCGCTCCTTGTCTCCAAGGGTAATCTTCTATTTACATATCACTCTGAAGTCCTGCACCACTTCAAACCCCATTTGTGTTCCTGCTGCTCCAGGTCTTGAGTTAAATGTTCTCTTCTCTTTGAAACCTTGTGGTGGAAGCCATTGAACAAGAAAATTGGCATGATTAATTAATTGGTAACTGTCATGTCAATGCTTTGAAAACTCATAGAGGCTTTATTTACCATTCTCGGAAACACTTAACAACTGGAGGTTAAGTCGTGAAAAATGGCTATTTTTATCTAAATGTGACAGTATAAAAGCACACTATTATATTGACAGTGACAACTTGGTGAGCTCCGGTTGCTGTGTACAAGCTTGTGTGTATATGTGGAGTAGTAAATGTAATCCTTTTTCCTTCGTTAATGTAATAGATCCATCAACAGAAGCATTTTGTTTCCTCCCTTTCTGGTGTGTTACTGGAACAGTGAGGGGGAGGAGGGGAATCAGTGAGGGATCAGATGAAAACCTTTAACACAGAGAGTGGAAAGTGAATTGCTCTTCTTGCACATTTTTTGCATCAACTTGGACTGTAGTTGGTAATCAGATCCAGTGCGAACCATTCATTTTAGATTTGAGTAAATCTTTTTATGGTTAGTTTATCATAATTCACTCTTTAAGTTTGATTTTTTTTTTTTTTACACTTAAACTTGAGCTCATCAGATATATATTTTAGAATCTCATCTGACTCTTCTGGCAAAATCCAACAATAGCCTCAAAATCATTTCATCTGTGCTCAAAATCAAATAATGCTTTCAGATCTTACACACAGACAGTCAAAATATAAACACTACAGATCATTCATTATATATACATATATAGGTATAATAATTAACCCCTATGTTCAACTTTTAAAATTAGCTCCAAACTTCTGAATGCACCCTTAATTTGAATCTCATCAGTCTGGTCACTTTAAAGATCTTTATTCTAATATTGTCCACAAAGAATAAAAAAAAAAAATAATAATAATAACAACATTAAAAATTTATTACAATAAGGCCTATTTCAGAGAACAGGGCAATCTGGACCACAGACTACCTCGCTCACCGCAAACATGAGGTCTGTCCTGCCTCTTCACAGGGATTCGGTTTAATTGCTTAATTATAAATAAATGCTTAATTATAAATAAACTCCCCTCTGGTGCATCACACAGTTATCTCAGTGTGCAAATCAACCCTGCCACTCATGATATTTCAAAATCTGACTCGAAATCTCCTCAAAAACACATTAGCGTGGGCTCTCGCACGCTCTCTCTGTCTGTCTCGCCGGCTTCCTCCTGGAATGCCCTTTAATTACAGGTTTACATCAGTCCACAAGGTCTATGGAAGCTGAACAGCTGCTCTGCTCAATGGTCCATTTCAAAGCAACGTAGCCTCCTGAAGTAGCTGCGTGTGTCAGGCAGATGTTCATTAGCTGGCCAGCCTTTCATCTCTGTGCTGATAACAATGGGCTGGCAGGGTTTCTTGTCCTTTCATGGTGGTGTCTCCTCCATCCTCTACATCCTCTCCTCCCCTCCTTCCCTTCTACATCACTTTGTGCCAGCACAGCCCAAACAGTCAAAGTGTCAAAAACTTTCTGAAGTTAGACGAAGGGGCCATTTGACTGTAATGATGGATTGAATTGTTTTCACAGTGATAAGATGAGTAAGGTCATTCAGTACACTAGAGGATCTAAAAGGGCTAAATGTGTATTTTGTGTAAACTTCAAGCTGATTTTGTGTGTGTTTGTGTGCATTATTGCATGGAAGAAAGCAGAAATAAATTGACGTTGATGATATTTTCCCAGTGCCCATTTAAAGGCAGCATATACTTTGTGGAAACTCACCACTGTGTTGAGCCATTCGCAAAGCATAAGTTCACAATAGGTTTGCTCACCGGGATCCACTTCTAGCTTGAAACCAATTTTCAAAGAAAGCCCAATGGACTTTAACAAATGGGGCGCACTCTTAAATATCCATGAGGGTCAAAACATTCACATCTTCACTTGAGTGGCCCTTCTGGAAGACATATATTGTCTGGTTTAAAATAAAAGGAACAAGGGGCCACCGTGAAAAACTCTAAAAACATACTGACATTGCAGGAAGTATCCTGCATGATATTATATAAAGTACACACACAATAATTAAGTGCTGTTAGAGCATAGGACCAGTAGGTCATGGATGGATGGATTGATGGATGATTCAGCTGTCATGAACAAAAGTGGCCCTCTATTCTCATACAGAATGTAAAATGAATACTATATGTGTATGTGCACTTACTAACTGAAGCTGCTTCAGATGAATGAGCAGTAATGACTGTAGGGGATCAGTAGCAAGAAACATTTTCTATGTAAATTGCGGTCGTTTATATTGCCATATATTTTATCTTCCTCTGTTCTAATGTTGACATGATTTGAACGCCATTGTGTAAATAATGTCACAGCTAAAACAATAATTCAAAGCAGAAGAGATGTGGAATAAATGGAATTAATTAGCAAATTTGTATGAAAACAAGCAATGACATTTGTTATAAATTACAATGCTATTTTCAAATCGATGCCTTGAAGTAGACTGCATAATTGGAATAGAGAAGTTTAAAACACACAAAAAAATCCCGATTGTAATTTTAAGTACATTAGAAAAACCTTAAAGAGCACAGGTTTTAATAAAAAAAAAAAAGTCTGCAATATCCTCAGTTTCAAATAGACAGTGTCAAAGTTGTACTACATGCAGTAGCAACGGATCATTAAGTGTTATTTTCTTCATGTCATTTCAGTAGTTTTTTTTTTTTTTTTTTTTTCGGGGGGCAGGGGTTGGGGGGCACAGAATCACAATAGCATGGCAGATGCTCTTTTCTTCATAACATGGTAAATATACAATCCTAATCTCCATGCATACTCCAAAACACAAACATGTTACACATCAATACAAAAATCACCAAAAAGAGCGAGATCAACCAAATATTCCTTACGCAGATCAACATACATCATGTCACTATATTATGTTTATGCCTGCCTACGTGAGGATGAATATTACAGCATTGTACTAATGGTGAAACAACATCAGGTCTGCCACACACATTTTGTATGACTGTAGCCAATCACATATGCCTTAAAGGAGAACTCCGGTCAATTTTAACATTGAGCTCATTTTTTTGTACATTTGGAGTGCTGTCAATACAAAGAACAACGACAAAAATCGGTGTTGCCTACACCGAGTTATTCTATTTTTAAAATTTGCACCCTGTTGACTTCAGTGGGGCAAGTACTAAACCTGCTTTTAGCCTCTTAACATCCTTGATGTGTCATTACAAGTGCACAGAAAATGTGAGTGATTCCTTCAGAGTGAACACGAGTGAATCTGACTGCAGTAGGTGTGAAAGAAATGTATAAAAATAATGTTATTTAAGCCAGCGCAAATACCTGTGTTTACATCCTGTTTTCGGTTTAAGTCCAAAGTAGTCAATTGCCGAGTTCACGCGCGTGATCATACAGTAGGTACTAAACCTATGCGCGTGAACTCGGCAGTCGACTACTTTGGACTTCACCCGAAAACAGGATGTAAACACAGGTATGTGCACTGGCTTAAATAACATCATTTTTATACATATCTTTCACATCTACTGCAGTCAGATTCACTCGTGTTCACTCTGAAGGAATCACTCACATGACCTGTGCACTTGTAATGACACATCAAGGATGTTAAGAGGGTAAAAGCAGGTTTAGTACTTGCCCCATTGAAGTCAACAGGGTGCAAATTTTAAAAATAGAATAACACGGTGTAGGCAACACCGATTTTTGTCGTTGTTCTCTGTATTGACAGCACTCCAAATGTACAAAAAAATGAGCTCAATGTTAAAATTGACTGGAGTTCTCCTTTAAAGTGTAAATTGCAGGTTACATTTTTCACGAAGATAATGCAATGTGCTTATTAAACATAAAGATAAGAACCGCCCACCATGGTTTCATATGTTTTTTATACCAAAATGCTGAATATAATATGAAAAGTTTATACTTTTTATAGTGGTTTTAAGCACTCCCGTGACATTATAAGAGGGTCTCCAAGCCTAGAGTTACTCTTAGTCTAATGGCAAGTAGGCTAGCAGTTATATTGGAGACCTAGCTAGCAAAAATGGTTAACTATTGTGTTTGTGCGGGATGTACGAATACATCGAAAACAGGGCAGAGGCTCCACAAGTTCCCCAAGAAAAAACGGCTGATTCGTGCCTGGGTAAGGTTTGTGGCTACGAAGCGACAAAGTCAGCCGACATATGCGGCGAACACTTCACTGCTTTAGACTATGACCCTGGAGACATGCGTCAGTTCAGTATGGGTTTTAAACGCCGGGTACGACTTATTTCCTTATTTCGGAAATAATATAATAAGTCGGGTATGACTATAAATAACTCAGTTGTAAACGTACTCGTGTGTGCTGGCTTCAAGAGGACCGTGATACTCTCCTGAAATGAGAGAAAGCTATTCGCAAAACAAACGGGTTCAGGCAGCATGCGTCAAAATCAGGATTTGCTGCGTAAACTTCAAAATGCGTTCACCTCACGGCAGTACATACTTTCCACTGCTGATTCCATTGGGTGGCATAGCCCACACAAACACCTGTCAAACACAGCGATAGGGACATCGATCTCTCTTTTACTTTCTGACAATGAGCATCACTAATTTTAGCAAAGGCAATATCGCGTTCTGTCAGCAAATGCCGGCAAAATGGGTTGCTACTCCCTTTTATGACGTCGTCACCCAGTTACTGTAAAAAACATGCTACCTTTGAAGAAACCCCAATAAATGTTATTTTAATGCGTTTAAATATATACATATTGAGCACTTTAATTTGCACATTAATTGGTTGTGGTGGTTAACCTGCAATTCACACTTTAATGCCTAGGTACAACAACAGAACAATGCTAGAATCAGAAACCTATAATAATAACCCAAACGTCCAGGTAGTTTTTTTTTTTTTTTTGCTTATTTCTGTATAATATATTGAACTACATGTCAGGTTTGAGGCGAGGGCTCAGATATGCAGAGTAAAAAAACTAAATAAAATTAAAACAAACAAAAACTACCCAGCGGGGGAAAACAGGACCGGTCAGCTGGACTTGGCAGGACAAGACGTGGGAGCAGCGCACAACATGGCTTCATGGAGCAGGACACAAGGAGTGTATGATAACAAACTGGCCCAGGAGAAAGAACATATGGATAATAAATTGGAGAGCAAACAAAGCAGATAAGGAGGAAGGACAGGTGGGGCAAATAAACCAATAATCAGATAACAATAAGGATGGTGTTAAGACAATACAGGAGAGCACGTGGCAAATAGAAACAAACATGACAAGCCATGTGCTCACACCAAACATGACAAAAACAAGAGAAAATGGCCAGTCAACAGAATCACAAGCTATGTGCTCATACAAAACAGGACACAAACACGGTCAATGACAGCACTAGCCGACAGCGTGTCCACACAAATCATGACATCGCGAAAGCACATGGCAGGAGAAAAAAAATTAGCCGTGCGCTACACAGCACAAGACAACAAGAAACACGAACCACACGCTAAACAAACACAACATATAGCCTACAGACAGAAGAGCATACGGCCTGAACAAACTCTAAATTGCACAGTGTATCATGTTTTATTTTGAGCTCTTTCTGAAACTATATAAGTCTATTTGTTTAATTCACTTGCATTGATATAGTCATACATTGTCTTTAAGCTGCCTTCTCGAACTCTTGCTGCAGTAGCAGTTTATTCCTGTCTTGTAAATGCATTTAATTTCATGATATTTTTTAATAATGATCTCAGAGTTTGTTTAACTTGCTTCATACAACAGGCCTCTGAGTGCACAAGAACAAGCAAATGATCATCCCGTGCGCTTACAACAGAAGAGAAACATACGGAACAAGAATGCCCGAACCCCAACACAGAACCGAAACCAAACTAGGCTGAAGTGCAGGCATGTGAACAGAAGAAGAGTTTAAGGCCCGACCAAACACGGAACAACAAGCTCATAACGACAAGACAGAAGGAGTGTCAGAGCTCTGTCTCCAAACCAAGAATAAACAAACAGAAGTGGCAGCACATTGAAACTACATTCCTAATGCACAGTATTTTTCCATTCTTTCAGTACCATTTACAATATTAGTGCCATCACAAATCTTTATTAAAAAGCATAGGCTATAGTCCATACTAATGTATAATCTTCTAGCACTTCAAATCCATCTACATTGTGGTGCCACAGACAGCAGGTTAAATGCACCTCAATGTTAAAGAGCCTTTTAAAATATGTTTAAAATGTCAATATAGAATTCCATACCAAACTTGGCAACACTTTATAATAACTGCATGCTATTAATCATTAGTTAAGCATTAGTAGAAGTTAATTCATCATTTATAAAGCATTAATACACATTAATAAGCAGTTTATAAATACAACTATAAATGCTTTATTCTTGATTTATAAGCATATAATGTGTTTAATAATTGTATTTTCATACTTTCTTGATGATCAATTTATCATTTATTTATGAAGTATTGCATTATTTACAAAGTAAGTAAGTGATTAATAAACTATTTAAATGTACATTAATACATCTTATTGTAAAGACATAGTAATAGTTACTTAGTTGTTAATAAATGCTTTATTAACGCGTTTCTATAGTAAGTCAGGGTTAATTCAGGTAGTTATAAAGCATTTAGTAGTGGTCAGTCGGGGTGTAACAATATATCGTGTCACAATATATCGCAATACAAAAATGCAACAATATGTATCGTGGATAGTGATAATATATATTGTGTATAGTTCACCCAAAATAAAAATTACCGTGTGAGAAAAAATTCAAGTTTACAGAGTTTCAGCAATGGGGGAATATTTGTGGGTCCTGATAATGCCAAATGTTTTATGTTACCAGTAAAAAGTTGCCTACATTATTTTAAATATATCTAGTCAGTGACAGAGTGCAAGCATATTTGTCTAAAATCATTTTAGCTTCAGAATCATGACTATTATTCTGGTGTCACTATTGTCCTGTACATTGCGTTACAAGCCAAAGCCTATTAATTTGCACCCACAATTTAATCAAATTTAGCATTTTAATCAACAGTACATATTTTGTCATCCTTTTATCATATGTCTTCGAGTATCGCCATAATATTGTATCGTGAGTTCAGTATTGTGATATGTATCGAACCGTGACATGATTGTATCGTTACACCCCTTGTATCGTTACTGATAGGTCAGTTAACTATTTTTGTGAGTTCATCTAAAGTGAGGACTATTTATTCCTTGTAAAGCATTTACAATGGAGATTTAAAGGCTCAGTTAAATATGTTCTGTATCACTGTGTTGTGTTTGTTTCCTTTTTCCGTTTAGAAGATCAATGAGCCTTTAAATCTCCTTTGTAAATGCTTTACAAAGCATAAATAGTCCTCACTTTAGATGAGCTCACAAAATAGTTAACTGACCACTACTAAATGCTTTAAAAACTACTGAATTAACCATGAATAACAGTAGAAATACGTGTTAATAGAGCATTTAATTACACACTAAGTAGCCTAACTATTACTATATGTCTGAATAATAAGATGTATGACTGTACATTTAAATAATCATATTATGAACCACTGACAACTCCTAAATAACTGGTTTGTAAATAATGCTATACTTCATTTAGAAATGATAAATTGATCTTTAATAAAGTATGAAAATACAATTATTAAACACATTATAGATATGCTTATAAATCAAGAATAAAGCATTTGTAATTATATTTATATTTTTAAACTACTTATTAATGTGTATTAATGCTTTATAAATGATGAATTAACTGTTTACTAATGCTTAACTAATGATTAATAGCGTGCAGTTATCATAAAGTGTTACCAAAAACTTGTATATGGAAATTACGAGCTCGACCAATCACACTGAATAGTATAGTAAATCGCTCCCATTATAAACAATTGAATTAAACTCTGTTTTCTACATATTACACAGAGAAAATGTCATGGTATAGCAATGCCGTTAATAATACCAGAAATTCTTCTTAGTAAAAAAAAAAAAAAAAATGTATAGTATAATAGCTCATTGTTGTATGTCCTTTTTTTCTTCCAAACTGCTAACCTGAACTTCTAGTTATTGACTTGAATGCATATAAAGTCACTGTATCTTGTCCATGTCATTGTAACTTAGAGAAACACTTGTTTTGCTTTCAGTGTTACTGCAAACAGTGTTATGTGGATGGCCCATCGCTGGCAGGGACACGCAGGGTGTCAGTGCAGGGTGATATGTGATTCTGATATGCCACTAGCACAGCCAAGAATGTCACAGTAAGAAACTCAAAGCTCCATCACAACTCTTTCACTCAGACTAGGGCTGGAGACCCATGGCTACAAATGACTTGTTTATTTCAATCTGCCCAGCATGGCCATGAGCCTTTTAAGCAGAATATGATTAAACTGCAGTATGCAAGACAGAAGTTTATCAACTGAGCTTTCAAACATGTGTCATAGTCTGTGTACTGAACAATGATTTCTCCACTTTTAGAACATCTTTGCAAGACACACGAGATGCACTGAACAATAAATATAGTCTAACATTTGGCAGCAGTCAATGGTTTGATCCTGAATGTTTTGTAAAATTTCGTTGTTTGGCCAAAAGTCAAGCCTATGATTCTGCTTCAAATGAAGATGCATTAAACAGAGGCATCCCATTTATATATGAATTTGGATTTCTTCCAGACTACAGGCCCTTCCCGTAGCTTGATGCACCATTTTCCTTTAAGAGAAATGTGTTTTCACAGTTCACCAGGGAGAGTATTGAGCTGTTTACCCAGAGCAATATGATGCCATCATTAGTCGCCATGATCCATTTTGGCAAGTATTCTAATTGATTTTTCAATGCATCACTGAAATCATTGGGGACCTCAGAACCCAGCAACTTTTCTCCTTGCAAAGACGACTTAACACCTCACAAGCATTCATATAACCTTAATACACATAACAGATGCATAATAAATGAGAGGGAATCTGTTTCTCTTTCACAAATAATGACAATACATATTTGTTTTGTGTTGTTCTTGCCATCGGTTGGTTGTATTTGTGATAATATACTTTAAACATGTCTGATTTGGCAACGTGTTCTCGTGAGAATTTCTATGTATTTTACGTAAAATGTGGCCACATGTACATTTACTTACATTGGCATAGACACTAAAACGCACAATACTGAAGGCATCTAAAAAGTAGATAATTTACATATGAACAACTGTACACAGATGTGTAAAAAAAAAAAAAAACTGTGTGTATCATCTACGAATTATTAATGCATTTAATTAATCTGTTGATTTTATTGTATTAATGATCTATGAGATTATGTTTTCAATCACTTTTATTTAGCACAGTTTATTCATTTACTTAATATGATATTATAACATATTATTCTGTTCTGTGTGACTTCTGGTGCCAACTCGATTACACAATTAGATTACAAAGACTACACTTTCATTAATAAATACACTTGAATGAATAAAATTTCAGTAATCTGTATATTAGTTATGTAATTATGTAACAATCCCGGTTCTGTGTCTTTTGTTTTGTTTAGACTTTTATGTTGAAATGTATTCTCTGTTCTCATTGTTTCTGTACTCCATTCCTGTATTTCTTCTGGCATGTTTACGCGTTAGTTTTTATAGTTACCGTCATTAGTTACACCTGTCTTTAATTATTATTGATTTCTCTGTGTATTTAAGTTTGTTCTTTTCCATTGTTCTTTGCAGTCATTGTTTTGTGGTGGATCGTGTTCATATTTTGGGTCAGGTGTTCCTAGATGTTCCTAGATGTTCCTGTCTATTCATGTGGAGTCTTGTCACTAAAATCATGCTTGCAAGTGGATTCTCTGTTTGTCTCGTCTCTCAGCAAACGTTACAAATTACAATTTTTGTGGGATTATTCATATGGTATTGTCACTGTACATTTTCCTGTCTGTTTTGTTTCTTTTTATTGTTGCAAAGTGGTTAATGTTTAGGTTTTAGGATAGAGTTAAGGGATCTAAAATATATCTATGGTCAAAATGTAACTATATAGATATATTTGTGAGATATAGATTTGTAAATATATTATGTTTATGTAGCTGTAAATACATAATACTGCTTACATTTTAGCCAGTACAAACAAAGGACATTCTTCTACCTCTAAATGGTATGTATGAATATGCATGTTTCAGCAATGAGACCAGACTGGATTTGGACACTTAAGGACAAGGTTTTTGTTTGTTGATTTTGTTAGTTTGTATTGAAAGTATTGAATTACACTAGATGATGAAGATTATTAAGATATAAATAAAGACGAGCAAAGAGAACAAGTAGGTGTTTCATTCCTTTACTTTTACATGCATGCTGGGGCAATAAGATTGCTGTATCCAGAATTAGAGCACAAGCACATATTTCCTCAAGGCACATAAAGTCAAGCAAATGCTCCCTTCCTCATCCAGCCCCAAGACATTACCAAGGACAAGAGAAGTGTGTGAGGTCACATGCTATCTGCAACCCCCAGGAGACTTATATATGTGGAGACTGCAGTCCATCCATACTGAACCATTGCTACAACCGTGGGTAATTATTTTAGATTGAAAGTATTACTATTATATGAATTTGTTGTCTCTGTAATACAAACACTTTCAACATATACATATGCAGCTGTTCTTAATGATGCCTCAAATAATAAAACAATGGGCCATTTTCCCCACATAATTTAAGTTGCAGAATTAATAATTAGAATGGGGTCTAATTTGTTCAGTTACTGAATCCTCCTTCGTCAGGACAGCTGTTTCCTTCTGCATTTGTCAATTAAGCTGTTGCCATCGGCCTCAATCTGCTCTAATTAATTCTCTCCATATCAGAAATTTGCAAAACTTAATATCTGCCAAACATGTGATCATGTGACTTGTCCTAATTATTAGAACATTTACTCAGTAAACAAGAACATCAATATAGATTGTGCATCTTTAATTACACATTTCTGGACTTTACGAGACAAAAAATGGAGAAAGTGACGTCTAACCTCATCATTGAATTTTCATAATAAAATCATGAAACTATATTGCCCTGTGCTTTTTGTAGCACATTTTTGACAAGTACCTGAAATAACTGTATCACTGAACGCCAGTCCATAGGAACAGCTTCAAGGAAATTGCATTTGATAGATGCCTTCAATGGGACTTGGAATGACAGCTATGCATCTGCTTGTAGATAGACAAAAACAAAAAGACTTTGGGTATTCCCTTGGCTGCTGCCTCGTATAAAATTGAATTGAATTTGTCTTCAGACAGTGTCACACCCTGAATGCTCACAATGGCTGATGTTGCAAGAGCTGATCTTAAGTTTACATGTGGGTGGGGAATGAAAATGTGAGGCTGCAAGCCATTCATTAATGAGATCCATGCCATTTTGTGACAGATTCAATATATTTGTTATACTACAATAAAATAAAGTGAAATACTGTTTACACCAGAGAGGTTGTATGTCCCAAAAGTTTAGCTTTATTTTCTGTATTACCAATCACCATAGACTGCAGACAATGTATTACTGGTACATTATCTCATTCTGTTTTCCTTTGCCTCTCTCAGTCAATGTTGCTATGAAATCCAACTCCAGACATAAGCATCTGCCGCAGTGTCATTACTGAACTAAAGCTATGCACCAATTAACATACTATGAAAACATATAGTACATCTGGTTGTCTGGTAGATATCAGTAGGACTATGACAAATGTCAATATGTTGCAGGAAGGGCATTCAATTACTTTTAGTAAGTACATATATAAAGAAAGAAAGAAAGAAAGAAAGAAAGAAAGAAAGAAAGAAAGAAAGAAAGAAAGAAAGAAAGAAAGAAAGAAAGAAAGAAAGAAAGAAAGAAAGAAAGAAAGAAAGAAAGAAAGAAAGAAAGAAAGAAAGAAAGAAAGAAAGAAAGAAAGAAAGAAAAATATTAGAGGCTATAGCCTTTGGCAAATTGAGTCAAATCAAATGACATTGCAGAGCTTAAGTCAATTATAAATAAATCAATGACCCTGAGTCAGGCTTCTGTGACAAGTTTTGGGATAGACAGGCCAAATCTTGTTTGACTAAAGGCGTGCATACACTGTGTGATGTCTGTGCGATTTCAGCAAGGTTACCTCACACTGAACGAGTAGATCGCATGCGATGTAAAGCCAAAGCTCGCGTTTTACACTATACGGTCCGATCATTGAGCTGCTACTTCACTGCTCACACGTGTGAAATATGTGCGATAAAACCTTGTGCCGGGTTGCGCCAATAGACCATGATATCATGTATCTAGAGAAATTGTCAAAACAAGCATCTGCTATCAATATCAAGAGTATTTAGCATCCAATGTATGTATTAAATTATTATTAGTATTAGTGTTTTATTGTAAAAGTGTCTAAAAACACTTAGGTCGATTACAATAAATAATAGGCCTATAATTAAAATTATCTGAACACTGCAATAATCAATCATCAATGAAAATTAAAAACACCTTTATTTCAAAAACATAATCCTGGTGTTAATTACTCTTAGAGTAAAGAGTTAATTTTCTGGTGTTGAATTTCAAGGGATTTAAGCCTTGTTTATACTTTCACCTGGCTCCGCAGCGCGAGTCTCCGCAGACTGCACGCGCACCTCCCCAAACAGACAAGGCGTTTATACTTGACGTGCTCGCCGTTGTATTATTCTTTGAAACGATAAGGGGCGACTCGAGTATTTGTCCTCTTAACCATCAGGAATCAGCGGTGAGAAGAAGAAAGCTATACACACGTGACAATGTTTATTTTAGTACACCACCACCAATACCACACTACAAAAAGAATCGAGTAAAACCCAGTAAACCCTGAGATTATTACTCGTGACAATAAAACAAAATATATGGATATGAGAATGTGTACAGTATACAACATTGCTAAATTAACAATCTCTTACATATTTTCTAATTTCACTAAACATTTCATTAAGTTTTGTGAACATGTTTATTAAACATGGACCTTTATGTTCATTAAAAATACTTTTTATGCTATTGTATGCTCATTTTTTAAATGTAAGCAACTAATTTAGACGTGCAAACTGGGTGCCCGTGTGGTGAGAAGTTTGAGCTCGGCCAGATTCGGCTCGAAGTCGTTCATCTTCGAATGCGGAGCCACGCGTGCTGTTACAAAAAAAAAAGCCATGCACACCGCCAAGCAAAATGGGGTCTTGCGCACCAACGCCCACACCGCAATGACGCCATTTTTGCCGCACGCACCTTTGCGCTCGTGCGGACTTCGTCGAGTATAAACCTAGCTTAACACTGCTAGTGTAAACCGCAGCCTCTGGCTGGTGAAAATATGAAGAGTTAAATCTAAATAACACTGAGAGAGTGTAATTAGTTACATCCGGGACATTTACGTGCTGGGCGCGACTTTTTTCACAGACGCCATTTTCTTTGACTCGCTATGCAAGGCATACGAGGAGGGAAGACGCAGATATTAAGTGTTTCATCGCATTTATATATGGATTTTATAACATCATATTGTTTTATAACAATATTTATGTGCTGTGCACTGCTAAACCACTCTCAAAGTGGTTTAGCAGTGCACAGCACTGCTAAAAATACAAATACAAAGTACAAATACAAAGTTGATCAACAAAATACAAAAAAAAGCAACAAAATAAAAGATGCAAATCACATTACACCTTGTCCATTAACAATACACACACACACACACACACACACACACACACACACACACACACAAAAAGGATGCATTTAAGATCACGCAAACTCACAACCATTAATACTTATTTCTCACGCTCGCACACTCGTACATATACACGCTCGCACACACTTCCAACAATAAACAAACACACTCAAACAACTCACATCAACTTTGAATTCATCCACACAACCATACAAACCCCACAGACACAATCTTCCAGTTGAAACAGTGCGGAGGTGGCCAAACGGCCACACGGATTAATACTCGGTCTCACAATCTCCCGATGTCAAGTTCACTTGATGTGGACTGGTCAAACAGGCACAGTTGAGTTGAGGCAAGACGAAACGTCGCGGCAACGCGCAACGACAGTAGTCTATTCAAGACAACGAAGGCAAAGACCAAACAGGAAGGAAGGGGAATTCCGGTCACAGTCCCAATCAGCTGTCATCACACGGACGTATTACCGGCTCTTGGCCTCTTTAGCTACAACAGAGGGGAACACGATATAACAAATCTTTTTGCGGATATCCACCCATTAAAGGTGAACTTGGTAACTTTTTTACCTTAATAAAACTGTCTAGAAATCATTTGGATGGTTAAACAACCTGTTCTGGTGATATTGGTGACTTTCCCCACTCCCCCCAGCGTTCCCAGGCGGAAAACCAACCTTGCAACTTGGGGACTACCGTCCCGGCAAGATAGGAAGTCTCGTGAGAAACGAGAACGAGAACGAGAACGAGAACGAGCGCGAAACACAAATTGCTTTACGGCAATTCGACATAAACACACACGCATGTATGATGTATTACCAGATTACCCACCTTGGTAGACATAGCTCCACACGATACAGTTGGCTTTCTCCGATCATAACAAACGCACATGAGCAGCGGTAGAGAGGGGGAGGAGGCCGCCGCAAGTGAGTTTTTTACGACCATGTTGTGAAATATACGCCCCCCCACAGCTGTAGGGGGAGCTCGTGGGGAAAACATGCGACAACAAAAGGGAAAATCAGCGAAGAAGTGACTAGAGTTCGCTAGAGTTGCCGAGTTCTCCTTTAAATCAAATCATTTACCCACCTGATTATTAACAAATCAGCCCTTCCAACGTCAGACCACGATAGATAAACAGCCCAGGATGCATACTAAAAACAACAAAATGCATAGCCAACAGCTCGCCCCACATTAAATATTAATTTCTTCATGATAACATACCCAAATACTGCGTGGCTCAGCTCGAAGATCCCCATAAGGGAACAACTCGAAAGAACAGCGTCCAAGTTTGCAGCAGTCAACGCACTCCAACAACGCAATAGCTTCCTTATACACACTCACGCACCTATAGCGCACCTGTATCTAATTAGGTGATTACCATTCATTTGTACTAGGGTTGTACCAAAATTAACGAGGCAGCTATGACTACTACATGTAGCTAGTTTGATATCTACAGAACTTAAAGATCTCCCTCTTTTCGTTTTCTTTCTTGCTGTATTAAAGATGAAATGGTTAAACTTATGTTTTCGTGCAGGCGAAGTGAGGGAAAAAAGCTCTGCTTCAATTGTGCGATATAGTCACGAGGAGCGACCAAATTTCTGACAAGCCAGAAATTCATCCGACCATCCGATTGCCTGTCGGGAGAGGTTTATCGTCTCTCGTTTCCCCCTGTACACTTCACGAACACTGCACGACAAACGACGCACGACAAAGCTGAAAATCGTCCATACCCGAAAAAGAGTCGCACGAGTCAGAATTCGGCTCAAAATCGGACGAAAATCGCACAGTGTATGCCCGCCTTTACAGGCAAAGACTCCCAAGACTCTCACCTATATTTCACTAAGTCTAGCACATTTTGAGTATTGCAAGAGAGAAATAAAGATGAGCAGCAGGGAACTGCAACAAGCACTGTAAGTGAGAAAAACAAATCCATGTTTAAGTTTCATTATTAAACAAATTATGGCTTGTTAAATTGTTATATTCAACAGAAAGAACACATAGCATAATCCTACATTTATAGGGGTTTCAGTTAAATTATACTTTCAAAAGTGTTTGTGTGCTTAGTTTAATCCTTACACACAGCTAATTACTTAAGTACTATAATTACATGACAAATAAATTTAGTTCACCCACAATGAATTCAACTGGATTAATTGGTCCCACCGCAAGTTCTTTGTAGCATCCATGAAATTGCCAAATGGCTGGTCCTTCCAAAGGAAGTTTTTTTTTTTTTTTTTTTTCGTTTTATAACATAATTGCATTACTCCATGTGATACCAATTATCACTGGAATCAAGAGATATCAGATATCAGCTTCCCATGTCTCCCTAAGCCAAACAAAAATTTAATAGACGTGTTTCTTTAAAGTCATCCCCATCATTAAAATTAATTTAAACCCTTGGTTGAGTGGGAACAGCCCAGAGCAACTTACCAGCTGCCTTAAAACATCCCTGACCATATCTGTGTACCCTAGTGGCTAGTTTGGATATTGATGTGAAACTGCCTGCCAGCTTGCCTCATCTCTGGCCACTTGCCAGCAACAGGAAAGAAATAATTATACTAAAGGCCTAACCCTCAATGACTAAGATGCTGCCATTCAAGTAGATGGATGAACCCATTTTCGGGCTTGTTTGTAGAACTACATATAGATAACAAAAAAAAACACACAAAAAAAAACACTATGATCTATCATAATCCTCTGAATCACCACATGTATTTTCCAATGCAAATATTTATGTTTACATCTGTTTGAAAAGCACAAGTTTATTATATTATATTATGTTATATTATATTATATTATATTATATTATATTATATTATATTATATTATATTATATTATATTATATTATATTATATTATCACTTGCACACCAAAATCTGAAATGATACGCCTCCAATTATCCTTTGAGGGTGGTTTGATTGGCTGCATCTGGTTTTCCAAAACAACTCCTACACTGCACACAAGACATACAACCAGTGTGTTTCTTCTGCTTTGTCTACAGCAGAATTAGATATAATAAGTTGGAACAAAGCAAGCACTGGTCTATGTATTCATATTATAATTTTCTTCTTTTTTTCTTTCTTTCTGTAGGATTCCTGCTGTTTTTTGGGAGCTGCTCTAAATTTTGAAGGGGGGGGGGATGGGGGGATGGGGGGGGGCTGTTAGCGTATCACAGTCGCAACTGAAGCTTTGCACCATTTTTCAAGTCATCTGAGCCACTTCGCCTCAGTTTGCCTCTTCTCCCAGTCTCTCCCAACCTGCCATACACATACTCAACCTCCCACAGTGTAATCACATTCAGAACCCAAAAGGCACAGACCAAGTCAGTACTGAAAAACTGTGCAAAAAGTTCAAGCGGCTGTTGTTTGAGACTGACTAGTTCTCTGAAAATATTGCCCTCTAGAATTCACTCTGTTCAGAATGCTGGTGCTGTCAGTCGATCGAGATGGGCAACGGAGCACGTGTGAGATCAGGCGGTTGTTTCAGTGGACTTATATCTTCGACCTTCCATCATTTCCCAGCACATTTGACCACAACTTGTCCTGCAAAGTGCCCATGTTTGCCATTACCGGGATGCTATTTTAAATGTTATAAAAACCAGTTTGGGGACGAAGGCTGGCGTAGGGTTACAACTAGGAGCTCCGCGATCAATCTCGGGCCTCTTTCCTCTCTCGCTCCATCTCTCCCTCAGGTTGTTGAAACACACATAAAAACCGCATATTAGGTAACATAGACCCATTTAGAAAGCAATTTAAAGCACTCCGCAACCGTCGCTGCTGGTGAAGAAGTCTAGCCTCTTAATTATCCTGTATCAGTGTTACAGAAAATGCTTCCAAATATTACTCTTTGTTTTCCTGCTGTCAGCCTCCAGCTTATGTAGCAGTCTTTTAAGTATCTCCTTGTGTTAGACTAAGGTTTCCAACATGGAGAGAAAAAGCAGAAGGTCTCATTGTTTGCCCTATGCCACAAATTGCATTTTACAGGCATTTAAATATTTGTGAAGAATTTCAGATAAATCCAAAGCATGCACAGATAAAACCTCTTCAGTGGATATTAGTGTGATTGCGCTTACAAGCACAGACCAGTGAACTAATGCACTTATCTATTCCATGCATTCCATGCCGATGGTCCTCATTCCCATAGGCTGATCATTTCCATGTGTCATTCCCCACTCAAAACGCTTCCCTAAACACCAAGGAGAAATTCTAAAAACCAGACAATCTAGCAGCCACTTACCAAGGAGGAACATTTTCAATCTGCTTAACTCCTACCACTGAATTTAATTTTAATTAAACAGTTAATGAGCCATGGGATTAATGCCAATGGCTTTTTAAAGCAAACATCTATAAATCATTAAGGCCTCATTTGGAAGGGGAAAAGGAAATGTGCCTGTGGCAGACTGGGATCCTCTCCCCTCTCTGGGGCCTAGTGAACCCAAGCCCACGCGTCCACAGTGCGACATCATACAGGCAGGGCTACTGAGTAGCCCATGTTTAGTACGCTGTACAGGCATCTCTCTTTTCCTCCATTTCACTCACACAGCAAGAGCTAAAAAGAGCCACAGATGGGACTCAAGCACAACAAACCTTTCTCCCTGACATTGCCTCCACATACTAAAGGTCAGCAGCGGGGGAACGGCATGATGATGGGTGTCCTATATGGGGCAACGCTGGCAGAGTTAGTATGACCAAATGAGCTTCCTTCCACACTGCTGGAGCCCTCTATTACAGGCCTGGACACTGCTGAATGAAAGGAAAGGAAATGAACACATGGTCAAAGCTTTTTCTGAAAATATAGCTGTACTTAAGTTTTGCATCATGTTGCTTCCTATGACAACTAAAATAAAATGTTGCAGTAAACATCAAAAATGTGCAAGCTCCATCACAAGCCTTTTTATTCTTTCTACAATAAATCACACAAATAAAAGGACCCATTTATGAGAAATAGATCAGCTTTTACTAAACCGGACATTAAGCCATTTGAATCATAAACAGATAAACTTAAATATTTTTGTACATTTTAATGAAAATCTGGCTAATGTGATTTTTTTTTTTTTTATATCAACTTCAAATCGCCCACACATCATATCGCCTCTAAAGGAATGCAATCAACATCTTAACGCTATGTCCGATGGGGCTCTCATTTGTAACAATTAGTGCTCAGTCACATGCATGCTTCATGGCTTAAATCCAATTTAAAGCATCAATGTCTTAATAAGTCAGCTTCTAATCATAACTGCTGGCACAGCATCCAATCCCGTAATGACCCATAAATTCTGCTTCATGACTCCATTGATCATCACCCTCAGACGAGATGAGCCAGTTAATATTATCATGATGTACTTTCATCTTAAGTATTCATTCATGATTACACTGCACATGTATCAGCATCACTGGTTACTCACTAGCTTGTGGCTTTAACTAGCAAACACACACACACACACACACACACACACACACACACACACACACACACACACACACACACACACACACACACAGAGAGAGAGAGACAGTCACTCAAAATGATTGATTTTAGACCTACAGCTATTCTTACTCATGTTTGAGCTATTATTTAAACAACAATATTCATATTTGTGTAGCTCATCATGTATTGTATAATATATGGGCCAGAGAAGAAAAATCATGTTGCATAAGGCAAACGCAGTTAAACAGCCTAATTCACATAGCATTTTAATGAAAGGTAAGATAATGAAAAACTTTAAACAAAATGTTTTAAATGTTTTAATCAAAGTGTTGCTTCAAAGAAAATATCTGCCAAATGAATTTTAATGGAGAAATTCAGAGATTCCAAAAAATAAGAGGATTGTCAATGACAAACCAAATCAGGAACATGATGACAAATGTTTAATTTTTTTTTTTTTTTAAAGGGACAACAGAGAGAGGAGGGCATTACCCAGAGACATCACCAAAGCTCTTCCAGCTCATTGACGTAGCCTAATTGAAAGGAAATTTAGCCTCGAGGTATGCAGTCTTACTTTTGAGTTTTAAATTGGGCTGCTTAGTCTTTATGCAACTGACTTTAAAAGGACAGTTTTATTAAGTTTGAAACAACTAACATGCAAAACTAATCTAAAACAGTTTTATGCAATGGTCCCCGATTTCATTTTGGAATTGTGCATTTTTTTTTTTTTTTTGTGAACTCCTTTGATTTATTATAACTCTAAGTCTGAGTGTTCATTGGATTTCATGCTGCTAAATTTGGATACCAAGTACCTGACAGCTCTCACACATGCACACAGAGAAACAAACATAATACCCCCACACCAGCCAGACTGCGTGATGGAGGCTCCTTACTGCTTCCAAGTGTTTTTGTCAGTTATTGTAAATTTTGCACACACACACACACACACACACACACACACACACACACACAAAAAATTAGAGTACAGAAAAGAAAATCAATTTCAAACTTTTCAATTTGACAGATTTAATGACTGTAGACCCCCCACCACCCACCTGTGGGTAATATATTTTGTGATTTTTACACAGAGAGCTATTGTATTATAAAAAGAATTGAATTCCCAGTCTCCAGTGGCCTGTGCTAAATTTACCTTAAACTAAATCACCAAAGCCTACTGGTGCTTGACAGTGAAGGCAGGTGCACAGCCTCCTCTCGGCTATTGCCAGAGAAGGCAAGCCACTCTCTTTTTTTACATGCCTTTTATATATATTATCAATTGAACCTTTTTTCTTTTGATTTTCTAAAAGTCAAACAACATGACACTGGGAACTATTTTACATACATACTGTATATAGATGTCACATTCCCTTGAATGTTTCATTGCTCAGAATTCAGAGCCCTCCTCATTTTCCCCCGCCAATTCCTTTTGATCTCTTCTCTTTTGGGTTGACAGTCCATAGCAACTTTTGCCAGTTCTAGTGATTTTCAGAGGACAGGCTGATTCTTCCAGCTTGCCATCAAGAAAATGAAGTTGACTTTGACTGAAAACAGCATCAATGGCCCTGGCTTTTTTCCTGACAAAAGTGGTGTCTAGTGAAGTGTTAACAGTCCTGACACTGCTAGTTTTATGTGTGTCTTGGCATGTCTTCCTGTGAGTCAAACCCCTGACGCATATTTTGTGATAAATAAATAAAGCCAGTGGAGAGGAACAAATACATACTCCAAATAGAAGCTGACAGCTCACAAGCTAGTAGATGGAGCCCTCTCTCTTTTCTGCTGACTAGTACAGGCAGATGAGAGCAGCACAGAGAGTCTTGAACGAGATTTCTAGGGCCCTCTGTCCCACTCATGAGACCAAGACAGGCCCCAGGAGACCGCAGAGCTACTATTAAGTGGCCTTCGACAAGACAACAAGCCATTCATGTAGAGATGAGCACACCTTCTGGGGAAAGTGAAGGTTTTAAGAGCAGAGATGGATGTTTTAAATAATAATGACTCACTTTTAGGGTTTATCGCTCCGTTTTTCCTCTTTTCCCATTCCCCGAGGGAGGGCATTCGTTAAGCATGATGATTGATAATCTAATGTCGCCAGTGCACTTGTTCACCTTTGGTCTTGTATGCAGTAGGACTAATTGCAAAACTGTCATACAGATCTTGTGCCTAAACTCACCATTTTTACAGTCCTGTCAAAAAGTGAGAAGCACTGCATTACACGGACGATTAGCCATAATTCCCCAGCTGAAAGAGGAGACCTCAGGCAGACTCCATAATCTACACTCAACACCCCCCCACACACACCTCCACTGCAAAGCACCCAGCTTTGTCATAAAATGACATTACAATATGCCTTTTCTGACTTGAACCGGTGTCTTGAGACTGCCTGGTAATGGCCTTGTAAATCACACATCAACTTTTACACTTCCTCATCCGATAAACAGCCTCCCAGATGATTCTGGTGGAGCAATATCCAGCAAAATCAGAAGCTGGAACACTGGTCTACTAGACGTTCAAGATTCTAATGTGCTTTATTCAACAACTTCACTAAGTTAAAAGTGTTCCTGTAGCTCAAACTGTAGAGAGCATATTGTGATAGCAAACCAAGGTCATTGCATTATTTTAAAATCCAATTTATTCATGGGATGATGACAAAGCTGAATATAGCAGTCATTACTCCAGTCTATAGTGTCACATGATCATTTAGTAATCATTATAATATGCTGATTTGCTGCACAAGAAACATTTATTCTTATTATCAATGTCAAAAACAGTTGTGTTGCTCAATAAAAATACATGTGAAAAAAATCTGCATTATTTGATGAAAAGAACTTTACTGTCCCTTTTGATCAATTCATAATGCTTCTTTAAAAAAAATCTGTATATATCCATCCTTGAGCAGATGCATGGAATAAAACATTATGGATTATACAATTATGGATTTTTTTTTTTTTTTTAATTTATTAGAATTTTTAGGACTTGTTTAGCATTTTGAAAGCTATCAATATTATATATATATTGATAGCTATCAAAATACTAAACAAGTCTAACGTTTCATGTCCTTTTTGACTGCTTGGTTTATTAGTAACTTGATACTCTTTACTCTACATTTAGTAAAAATGTAAGGTAAATTGCAGCAAACAGAGAGTGGTTACAACAATTTGAGATAAGTGGATTTATTTTAGGCATTTAACCATGATTAAATGGTTCATTTAACAGGTTTAGGAAATGTACACTTTATTTTTCAGTAATGTGCTCAACAGTACAACACAGTTTGGGGTAGAAGATCCTGATTTTCAAACGATGTTATGGTCAAGTTTTTAAACTATTCACATTCCTCCGTTTGAAAAACGAGACAAAAAAATAGTATTCTGTATTTTGACAGCAGCTGGGGAATTTGAAACCTCTGTAGAAACAGTCCAGCTCTTCTAAAATATTCTCCATGACATTTATGCATTTTATTAGGATGACAACAGCACGGCAGTTGTGGAATAAAAGGACAACGCAAACCTTTGTGAATCCAGTGTTCTTAAAAGTCCTGTTTGCATCCTTGAGATTCTGAACAATGTTGCCTCCTGTTCCACTCCCAGTGCTTGCCGTCTGTAACAGTGGTGTTATTTGTAATTATGCTGAGTGCGTCTCTCTGAAGCCACATGTGCTCTGACTGTTCCAGTCCTCCTCCGGACGACATTGAATGAATGTGTCCTCATCTGTGATGTTGACACGATTAACTTTCACCCACTGCATGTACTGTGTCACCACAGTCTTTAATCATCCCGCTGTCCCCATGCCCTCAACCACACCTCCTCTCCTCCCCTCCAGCACATCAGCTCTTCAGAGGGCATGCCCTTAAATATTGGCTACCTTTAGATCGGAACGGCAGAGAAACCACCAATTACCCATATTCATTGTCCCAACAACAATTTGACCATTATTTATGTGCTGCTCTTTTCATTGTTCCAGCAAGACAGCTTTTACAGGGAAGAACAAATCTAAAGTGAAAGCGTAAAGCACTTGAAATGGTGCTCCCTCTCACCCAATTTTACCTTCAGTCTTTCTTTCTTTTTACACCCTCCTCCCTTTTTCCTTTGCTCATTTTTATTTTTATTTTTTTTTTCCATAGGTGTGCTGTGGAACGCTTCTCTACTTGCCTGCTTATTGTGCTAAAGTAATTACTCCAGAGAAGAAGCTCATGAAGTGGAGAATTTCAAATGATTTCTCCATATTCATGGAGAGTGAAGCATGGAATATAGAAAACGATAAATTAGAAATGTATTTACAGAGAACCTGATGAGGAAGGTTAAAACGATTAGGCCCAATGGCTTTGCCAAGGAGTCTAAGGCAGACTCCACATGAGCTCTCTTCCTCTGATTGGTGCCCCCTGCTGAAAACGGTAATAATGTGGTTCTCTCCTCACAGTACTGAGCATCAGCAGGATATTTACTCCATGCAGGCTTCTCAGGTTATTGAGAGGGTATTTTGGCACAGCAATGTCCTATCTTGCATTTGGAAAAGGTCTCTCTACTGGATGGTTGGATGATTGCTTTCCTCCCATTAACCCCTTCTTTTTATACATACATTTCATTCATAAAGTGCAGTAAGCTTTATTAAAAATAGTTAATTTTCCAAACCTGTGAATAAATTAAATGTAATTCAAATTATTTGTGTGTGCCTATTGTATTAAAAAGCCTAGAGACTATTGGTCTAGTGTTAACTGCATTGATGTGTTATTATCTATCTATAAATTACAGAAACGTCTGTCTGTCTGTATGTCTGTGTGTGTGTCTGTATGTCTGTACGTCTGTGTGTGTGTGTGTGTGTGTGTGTGTGTGTGTGTGTGTGTCTGTACAGTATGTCTGTATGCCTGTTATTCGCATATCTCTCGAACCATTAGTCCGATAGATTTCAAACTCGACAGGTGTCTTGCTACGGACACGAGTAAGTGCAGTGCCAAGTTTGACGTTGTTTCGATGAGAAATGCAAAAGATAGCGTTAAATATATCGGTAAAAGAAGCACTTAGAAGGTTGTGGTTTAAAAATAAACATTCTGACATTAGAGGGTTGTATTGGTCAAAGAAGCCCCAAGAAGGTTGTGGTTTAAAAATAAACATTCTGACATAAACGCTCAGGCCTCGTCCACACTGCGTTTTCGTTTAGAAACGGAGAATTAAAACAAATACGATCTCCGTCCACACCAGCGTTTTAGCTGCGTATTAGAATTGATCTGCGTCCACATTAAAACGACTGAAAACGCGGATCACGTGACCATTCACCAACACTGGGCATGCGCGTGCCGGTGTAAACACAACTTCATTGATAAAATTATCCCACCATGCGCTGGTTCTTCCCGGGTTAACCCAAAACCGACGCTCCATGTACGGTCGGTACCGCCGCTGCACACGGGAATTGTCACAGATCGCTTGAATAATAGCTTGCCTCCGGCGCATGTAGGCAGTTATAGCATTGTAAAATGCAGAATTTACGTGGACAACAGCTGCTAGCAAAGATATACGCCATGACTGATGACACCCAATCATAGAGCCGAGCGTGAGCCTCTAATACGCCATTGTTTCTAAAGTTCTCCGTTTTGACCCCGTCCACACTAAAACGCCCTCCGGAGATTCAAAACGAAAAATGGGTCGCCAGCGTTTCTAAACTTCTCCGTTTTGGGTCTCCGTTTTTGCTGTTTTAGTGTGGACGGGAGGTGCAAACGTAGCAAAAGGTCTCTGTTTTTAAACGAAAACGCAGTTGTGTGGACGGGGCCTTGGTCAGCTACACTGTTTACTTCTGAATATTATAGTTTGGTTCCAAAACGTGATAAATCCATTTTGATTCATTTAAGTAAAAATGTGTTTTCTTTACCAAGAAAGTGGCAAGATGAAAACCCACTATTTTCTGTTTCAAACTTTCACACAGCATCTTTAGGTTATAATAACATAAAAAAATCAAATCCAGATTTTGATTTTCAAAGATTTATTATAAAAAAGGATTATTTTTTCCCAAAAATGCAATAAATTCATGACACTTTTTTTTTTTTCCAAAATGCAATTAATCCATTCTATCAATATAAAAGTTATTTTTTATCATATTGAAACTGTTGAAATCAGCCATCGCTAAGAAATATCTCCTGAACTTTTTTGACGGCGATCAGCTCACAAAATTTGCACTGCTCCCTGAATCAACGCGCTTATTCATTTGTCGATGTAAACTGAATCTATAAGTCAGCTATGCTGTTTACTTCTGAATATTATATTTCATTCTGGTGCGCTTAACGTTATCGCTACTGTGTAATAGTAGCCTATGCTATTCACCAATGAAACATATCCTTTTCAATGTGTTCACATTCTCTTTCATGGCCATCATTTGTAGTAGCCTATTCACTTTGTGAGTTCACTTTGTGCTTTCTACCATGCACAAATAAAAATGTCACTGAACTTTTGCTGTGTAATTGTAACAATGAGCACTCAAACACACCAAACCAACAATTACTAAAAACACACTTAAAAACTGATTTTGAACGGGCATTTTGCACTAGTTATTTGAATTTCAGCAAGCAATATTAAGCGAGCATTAAACGTGCATACACACGTATCCCATCCCACAACTTAATTATATCTTTATCCCATCCCCCAACTTAATTTCTTCACATTTCTATCTCCCCCACACATGCATACACTATAAAAAATGTCTAGAAAGAAAGAAATGAAACAAGGAATTTGATTCATGCAGACGTAAAATATATTAAATCTGTCAATTAAGAATGAGGATACATTAAAAGTGTATAGTATATTTGGACAAAAGTTTGCTTCCTGTGGTCTGATCCAAAGTCCCCTGCATACAAGTTTATCTAATTTTACTCATCCTCTCTTGATGTTTTTACCATCATAATCCATATCCGATCTACAGGTAAATTGCTTTTTTTTTTTTTTTTTTTATATAAAATATATATAATATGAAAAAAGAAAAAAAAAGTTTATTTATCTGTGCTCCGAACTATATAATCAGATATGTCAGTCAGGGGTTAGTTTCCCCTACATTGATGTAACTCACTGCTTAATTACAGTACCATAATACGATGCATTGCTGAATAAATTTTTCTTTAAACTATGTTGGTTATTGATGTTTTTTTTTTGTTTTTTTGGTTTTTTTGCTGTACATGTGACATGGCATCTGAGGACTAATTCTCATTTTCTCAGTTATTTCTATTTATTTCCATTTCCATTTCAATCATAGGCTCCTTCTTACGTACTAGAGCACTTATGCACATGCACACTCTTCAAAAAGGGGCTTAACATCTCTTGACAAACTAAAAGGTGTAAATTAAATTTATTTTCAAAATAAAAGATATAGATTGTACTGAATGTCAGCTTACTTTTGTTGGTCCACATGCCGTGCAAACAAGAAATGTCTCAGGTTACACATCTAACCATGGTTCCCTTTCAGTCTGTCACATTTGACATTACGTACGAACGGTACATAGAACGGTAACTGACGAATTGGGATCACGCCAGGAAGCCCAATCATCTTCAAATGTAACTAAACGAGCCAATGGACATTGGTGTGCGAGATTTGCAGCGTGGGTATAAATACAGAAGCGCATGCAATCACACTACAGCATTTCCCCTTGGAGCCGAGCCTGTGTGTTCCTGCAAAGAAGCTGCAATCTCTGTTTGAGTATGCTACGGTAGAAGCTCTGTTCCAGTGTTGTTGTGACGGTGCTACAGAGGTGTACTTGGTAAACTGTCTTTCGAAGTCGAGGATGGTTGGACTCCTCTCGCTTTAGAAAGTCATTCTGCTGAGTCCTGCACTCACCTGAGCTCCAGTAGGCAGTGACATCACGTGTTCAAGAAGGGCTCTTCATCACTTAAAGAGCAATTCCTAAAAGAGTTAACACGGGTGTGATATTGAGTATTTTTCAAGATGACATTCCACCCTTGTGTTTCTGGATGTGGTTGGTACCTGGCTCCGTCTGACAGTCATGATCGGTGCCTCATGTGTCTGGACATCAAACACGCTGAGACGGCTTTTGTGGATGAGTCATGCACCCCTTGCAGGAAGATGACCAGCACAGTGTTGCGGTCAAGATGCAATTACCTCAAATGAGGTGGAGTCCTCTCTGGTGGGTTTGAGTCCTCCGGGGATGAAGACCCGGCTGTGTTGTCCCCTTCAGAGAGTGTAGCGCTAGTCGAGTCAGACCCAAAGCTGACGCCCATGCTTTCCCGGGCAGCTGATAGCGTCAGAATCTAGTGGAGGCCTCCACTGTGTCCCAAACCCTCAAGGCTGGACGATTGGTTTCTTGGGCGGCCCACGCTGACCATCAGGTTTCCAGGTCATGGAAGGCACCTTTTTCTGCTCAAAACCCAGCTGGTTCCTCTTCCGCCCTCATTACCCTTGATGGCAGGGCGGCCAATGGGGTACATGGAGATCCCCCTGAAGGAGCAAGCTGTCGCGATGCAACTGTGTCGGCAGAGCACTGGCACCTGGCGTAGCATGTTGCAACTCGCCCGCCATCTCCTCCTATGGAGTCAGGAGTATCTGAGTTTGCTTCATGCCATTCATATTCCGGGAAGGCTCAATTGTGTAGCCGACGAGCTCTCACGACAGCCGGCGCTTCCGGGGGAATGATGACTCCATCCCCAGGCGGACCAGCCCGTGTCTTTCCCTTGGTAGAGCTCACTCTGCTGTCTCTGCCAGTATTTATCTCCACCCTCAGTCAGGTTGGATCTACCCCAGAGACCTTCCATATGTAGCACTGCCCTAATGGCCAGTCCATATTTGTAATTTTTCAAATCATATTTGCCTCAGTAGCATTTCTCTCCGCTTGGAAAAGGCACACTTTCCCAGTGTTATCTAGTAGTCTCACTGAGTTGGTCAGAAGGAACAGCAGTGATCAACCTTCTCTGCATAAAGCCCTATTCCATCTTCCGCCCCAGCAGGTGTGGGGGTGTCAGGTTTCGTACGCAGATTGCTGGAAGGCTCATCTACACCAATGTCATAAAATAGTGCTAGAGATGGGTCTACTGGAGCTTCAGCCTTGGACAGTTTATCAAGCCAGCCTCACAGGGGGGCTGACCACTTGATGTCACTGCCTACTGGAGCTCTGGTGAGAGGAGGCCTCACCAGAATGACTCTCTATAGCGAGAAGAGACCAACCACGCTCGACTTTAAAGACAAGAGAGTTACCAAGGTGGCCTCACAGAGGGCCGAACACTTGATGTTAGAGTCTGACTGGAGCTCAGGTGAGCGGAGGCCTCAGCAGAACGACTCTCCAAAGTGGGAGGAGGCCAGCCAATCTCAACCTCAAAGACAGTTTATCAAGGCAGCCCCACAGAAGGCCGGACACTTGATGACACTGCCTACTTGAGCTCAGGTGAGCAGAAGACTCAGCAGAACTACTCTCTATAGCGAGAGGGGTCCAACCATGCTCAACCTCAAAGACAATTTACCAAGGCGGCCTCACGGAGGGTTGAACACTTAATGTCACTGTCTGACTGGAGCTTATGGGAGCAGAGGCCTCAGTAGAACGACTCTCCAAAGAGAGAGGAGGCCAGCAAAACTCAACCTCAAGGACAGTTTATCAAGGCGGCCCCACAGAGGGCCAAACATGTGATGTCACTGCCTACTGGAGCTCAGGTGAGCAGAGGACTCAGCAGAACGACTTTCCAAAGCGAAATGAGTCCAACCATCCTCGACTTCGAAAGACAGTTAACCCAGACGGCTTCACAGAGGGCCAAACATTTGATGTCACTGTCTAACTGGAGCTCAGGTGAGTGTAGGCCTCAGCAGAACGACTCTCTAAAGTGAGAGGAGGTCAAACAAACTCAACATCAAGGGCAGTTTACCAAGGCAGCCTCACAGAGGGCTGAACACTGTCTAACTTGAGCCTAGATGAGGAAAGACCTTAGCAGAATGACTCTCTACAGCGAGAGGAGGCCAGCCACACTCAATTTCAAAGACAGTTTATCAAGGTGGAAGTATAGGAGGAGGAAGGGAGATGTTTTTTCCCTTTAGTGTGGGACAGATTTCTGCCACCCGAAAGCTTTACTTCAATAACCTCCCTCAAATCCTTCCTAGCATTCCTCTGGTCCCGCCTCTTTTCAGACTCTGCCTCTGGGACTGTGTGTGGTCCGCAGACTCAGGCGGCCCCAGGGACCCCCAAAGTTCGAGGCGTAGACCTGGAACTGCACGGTATTCGTTTTTTTATATGCTGCAGACTTACATGCCCACTTCTATTTTTTTATGCCCACTTCTCTTTGAACCTATCGACCACCTCAACAGATGTGCCGAACAGCTCAGAGGGCAAGACTGGCACATCAAGAAGAAGGTGTTTCTCGTCCTCCCCGATGTCAGCAGGTTAATCCACAGATGCCTCTCCGTGGCCAGAGAGTGAAATTTGTGGTATGACGCAGCTCAGTCACCGCTTCATGCGAAAGACCCTGGCCGTTATGTAGGTCTTTCAGCAGGTCGGCCTGTTAGTCCTGCAACATTTCCCGGTCACGAACATATCCCCAATGGGAGGCACCGATGCATATCCATTTGCGTAATTCACATGGTGAAATAGACAAATGTGAGACGAAAATGGTTTCTTCCATGACCTCGGCGTGGAGGTCCGGCAGAAACGGAAGACTCACTGGAACTGGGCAGCTATGGCCAGCCAAGAAACGCTTGTTTTGAAAAGCCAGAAGATCACTATCCGCTGGATCGGATGATTCAAGACACAGAACGTCCTAATCAAGTGGAATGCTAGCGTCGGCGGCAGAAGACAGAGAAATAGTCATACCTCACTTGAATTCCTCCGACCTTGTGACCATAGTTGCCTAACAATGCTTTTGGGAAGTGCACCCCAGCATGGGCATAGCCACAGTATCACCTATAGTCCTGGTATAGTTGCAGTGTATGAAGCTAAAACACATTTTAAAGTGAGGGTCCCATGATCTTTATAACATTCAAATAATAACGTTTACTTTTAAAGATGGCGGCTTTAGGAGACCATTACAGGAGACCAGAACATTTGACTATATATATTTTTAAGGGATAGTTCACTCAAAAAATTAAAATCCCTGTATCATTACTCACCCTCATGTCATTCCAATTACTTTTGTTATGTTCCACATAATAAAGAAAGTCATACAGGTTCGGAACGACATGAGGGGAGTAAATGATGACAGAAATGTCATTTGTGGGTGAACTGTCCCTATACTGAGACCTGTTAATCTTACAATATGGTGGTAAATTTCTTTGAATGCGCTCACTGTGTCAGTACACTAGCCAAAGTCCTCAAAGACTTTACAGCAGTTTTAACACTTCAGTGTTTGAGAATCCATCTGAACATGTCCTCACAAATAACCTTCTGTTGAGGAATATGATCATACATAATAACACCTTCAAATTCTTATTTGAATCTTGAGTCGACATGATTCATTACCCATCATACTGTAGGATTATTAGCTATTAGGATGCTATTAGGATGATTAGCTCCCATAAGCAGTGGGTCCATTATAACAAGCACATAGAACATTGCGAATTTTAAAGCAGAATTTAACCATGGATGCAATGTTATTTTCATAAATTGAGGTTTTAAGCTACACTAAAATTTACAAGAGCACATTGGCTTATTTCATTAGAAGAAAGTAATGATGATCATTTGTCTATTGAATGTAAAGTAATAGAGAAGCATTTTGACATTGTAAAATGTTGTTCATGCATTAAAAATATTTCTTTAAATAAATAATGATTACATTATGAAAAGCCCTTAGAAAATAAATACTGTCTGCAGCCTTGCTGACTAAAGTGAGGTGAAGACCATGGCATCATCTTCCTTCTCATTAATTTCACATCTATAGTTTGCTTAAAATGTAATTAACAGAATAGTGTAAAGATCAATGTGTTGTTAAATTATGCTGGCCCCTGTTTGATGTCTATGTTGAAGTAAGCTAAATGCCTTGTCAGCTCTTTTGAGCATTATATTGCATGTAATATTTTAACCAAGCCATTTATTGCAAGGGCATTCCATGACCGTGGCTCAACATGAGTCATTATAAAAGCAAACCAATGTGGCTGCAGTCCTCTCCACAAGGGTGACTGTTAAATCCCTTAAAACAAACAAAAAATAAAATAAAATAAAATAAAATAAAATAAAATAAAATAAAATAATTCTCCAGCAGCAGAATGATAATTTTAAGACACACATAGCGCCACAACAACTTTCTGACAGTTTCATCATACATTACTCCACCATCTCTTGAAATTGACATTGTTGGCTTTGATCAAAGCCAAAACAGAGCCGTGATATTCTGAAAGAAGTGTTTCATATGATTTCTGTGACAGACTGTATATCTTCAAAACACTACCAGTGCTTGAAGGGATACACTCTGTATGCATGTGATCTGTTATAGAAAAAGAGAGATGACAGAAGAGAGAGAAGGAGAGATAGAGAATGGGAAAGATTATAATAGAGAGAGGGAGAATGTAACCATGCTAAAAGCAAGATGTGAGAATGACCATTTGTAAGCGCAGAGGAGAGACAGTGGTCAGTCTGAGGACACCACATTTGAAATGAATCCCAGCCCATTTGTATCACCAATGGAATGAGAGTCTATTTCTTACACACATGATGAATATACGGTATTAAGGTTCGGACATTGAAAATGAATGGCTTACAATACAACTCGGCAAAAGTGGTGATGTCTCCCCCCACAGTGTGAGAATTCCAGGCCTCTTGTGTTGGTTCTTTCCATTCATCATGATCAGGGCACAGTTTGAAGCACTGACCTGATTGGTGCGACATCTCCCATGTCACTCTGGAGAATAGACACTTTCTTTGTCACCAAGAATACCATCAAGCTTGTTAGGAAGAAGATAACTCTCCTTTAGTGAAAGGGGAGCTATCTTGGGAGGACAACTCAAAAGCAGCCTTATTACAACTTTGTTATTCTATTGCTCTTCTTTTTCCTTTGCTGTGTTTTGTCTGCAATGGGAATTTGAAGAACTTTGATACAAAATATGCTGCTGCTTGTGGACACAGACAGTGGCTTAATGTTTAATTACTGAAGAACCTCTTACTGTCTCAATGGACTAAACCACTTAAACAGCATAGTTCAAATCTCAAAAATTCCTTAGTGCCAGTGTCATCAGAACTAATAACTAAGTTTAATTTTTATTCAAGAAAGATGAACAGAACGATAATTAAATGATTTTACTTAAAACGTAGGCCTATATTTTACATGAAATTAATTAAATCAGACACACAGCATACATGTAGGATTACATATTACATCTGCACAAAATGGTGCAAATGTACAAGTGAACTAAATAACCTGCTATTTAGAATGTGCAAACAGTCATGTTCTGTGTCTTGTATAATTTCTAGTCTTAGTTGTCACTGGCTGCGTTTAACTTCCCTTTTAGACATGCACTCAAAAACTTCCTTAAGCACATCCCCTCGGGGGGAATCCCTAACACGATTTTGAAGTGGGTTCAACTTCGTCAAGTGGACAGGGGGAATTTATTTAGACAGACCGTTGACCCCTCAATTTTGACCAAGGGAGCAAGTCTACTCAACATGTATTTTTCAGGCAGATCCAAATACTACAATGCACCATGATTGTAATGTCACAGCAGTTTGTGGTTAATTTACCCACACAACTCGATTTATGATATTGGAGTTATTTTGACATTTAACTGCATTTAATACTACTTATTAAATTAACTTATTTATTAATAAACGACCTTAAGCTGACTGTTTTTTTAAACAGTTATAGTTTTGTTTGTATTGTTACCATTTTCGTTTGTGTATTTTGTAATATTTTATATAAATATATATAAAAAAAATTATATATATATATATATATATATATATATATATATATATATATATATATATATATATATATATTTCTATACAGGCCTATAAAATGGTGCGTAAAACAAATTCATACAGAAAAAAAACTGTAAATAATAAATCAGCTCCATCGCAGATTCCAAGTGATTAAGGGTTTAGGGTGTTCCATTTAAACACATTTCAAGGGTTCAGCCAGTAGTGGGCACTTGTGCAACATAAGAAATGACGTACATCTGAGTGAACTAGATGGAGGGAGTAAGCGAGGGAAGGACATAAAAACTGGACTAAAAACAGCCTTGGTCTGTATTTGCCTGTGTTTAAGTCATTCATTATTTGTCATGGTTTTTAATTACTTACACACCTGTTCGCTGTTTCTTTGATTACCATCCTTAGTGTATTTAAGCCTTCAGTTCTCGTCTGTTCGTTATCTTGTGTTAACTTTATGCATGTAGTCTTCATTCGTTCCTGGTGTTCATTAAAAGTGTTATCTTTGTTAATTTGTTCATCTGCATCACACATCTTTCTTAATGGATTACTACAAGCAACCTTAACTCAAACCAAGTTGTGAATACACTATTTATGTAACAACCCACCAAATCACATACAACAAATAAATCATGCATAAAAAATGCACAACTTTGTCTTACAACAGTCGGTTACACTTTACTTCGATGGTCCACATAAGACATTCTACTAACTATAGGTAACTTTGCAACATGTCAACTAACTGTCATTAGTGTATTAGTAGCCTGTCTGATTCATATCTGCTAACACTAACACGTTTTTAACACTTTACAGACATTCTACTGACAAGGGCTACACAATTAATCGAAATTAGCCCGAAATCACGCTCAAGCCCATTTGGCTCAGTTTTATTATATATATTTTTTTTTTTTCCGCAGCTTGTCAGTGAAGCACGGCTCTGTGATCAGTAGTAAATGGTGCTCCATCTGAAAGCACTTCGCGTTTGAGTTGCTTATACCATGCATTAAAGCACCACGAGTCAAACATCTTTCCAAACATGAGAAGCATTTATGAACCTCTTGTCCAACAAAAGACAACATTTAATAACATGTTTTTACTCCAAACTCACTTCATAACGTCAGTTTGAAAATATTCTTCTGTGAGATGATGTGATTTCTTACACAGAATAAGGCACACAACATATTTCATTGCATTCTACACAGTGATAAAGGCTATGTTTAGCATTGAAGTATTAATATACCTTATTATCATGAAAATACCTGAGAAGGCTTGAAGAACTAAGATAAACCATATATTGTTTTAGTCGGGTGTTTATCAGTTAGTTTCATCTATCAAAGTGTTTCAGTCTTCCGTTCATACAGCTACAGCGATAGTACAATGCCTATCGATAGTATTATGCCAAAAAATGGTACGGTTTTCCTGGAACGACGTGCACTATCTTACTTTTGCGGGAATATTTGGAGTTTCTGCGTGAGAGCGCCCCTCTGGCTTTTATATGGAACAGCATTTACTACTGATCACAGAGACTACACTTTTTGGACTATAACTCTGGTAATGCACATAATAACATGCAATATTATAGTAAAATGTAAACCTTTAAGCAACTATGGATGCCCTGCTAAAATTGTTTCATACACATTTATTGTCCTAGTGAACTGCAAAGCATGCTGAGTAACCATTTAACATGTTTGTATTTGTTTAATTTAGCAAAAAACAAGTAAAACTGACTAAAATGAATAAAAATGACATGATGAAAAATTTGGAAATGTAAAGAGTATTTTTGTCAAAAGACACAAAGGATGACTAAAACAAAGTGGTGTAAAAATCAACACAGCTTGAAATACGATCTTGGCAGAAGTGAAATAGGCCTTTTGGAAGACATTGTAAGACGAGATCAATAACCTAAGGGATCATCAAGGGGAAAGCATTGTTGCATATCTCAACATCAGATGTGGCCTATGGGCTCTAGCACCAGTGAAAACGCTGTGTCTGGAGCACACTTCAAGCACAAGCACCTTCTCCCAGATGGGCTCTGTAAGCGGGGCTTTGGATCTGAGGCTGTAGATTTAAGCATATAAATGGCGCCGACACCTTATCGTCTGCCTTTGTGCTTTGTGCTTTCCCCCACTTGTACCTGATGTGAATTTCATATCCTTACTTCAATGAGCTCAGCACCCGCTTTGGCCTCCTCCCTCATCACCTGTAGACAGACACAACTCTGCCTAGGGACGAAGCTGCTGCAACTAGATCTGTCATCCAAGCAGAGGGCGTAGTTAACTTGGCACTAGAAGCCTAGTGGTACAGAAACTCTGCCATTTAAAATAAAAGAAACATGAAATGCCTTTTGATGTCAGAGAGGTTCACCTTGCTCTGAACAACAGCCCACATGGGAGCGACACACCACGAGACAGTTTGTTTGAGGGTGGCGAGATGCTGTTAGAAAGCGGCATTCAAATAGCAAAGAGATACAAGGGCGACCACACAAAGACAAATTTAAACACCCAAACATTTATCAAGGTGCATCTATAGAGGGAAGAAGGCTTCTCCCTAGTCTGAAACAGAACTTATCTCTGACTTTGGTTTTTCTAATAAAGTTTGCTTTATGGGACGAGACAAGAGTAATCCGAATGGAATGAAGTTGTCTCCCTGAACAGACTTTCCGTCGCTATAGAGCTTGAGGGTTTGCTCTATCTGTCACATCTGTCATTTCTGTTATTGTGAGGAAATTGATTTTTATATTGTTTCAGTGGAAAATGCCCCCAAATTCAGATCACTTATAGTAAGAAGACACACACACACACACACAAAAAAAAAAACACAGTAACATACACAGAGAAGCGCAGACAGCTTAACTGTCTGAAATAATCTTGCCCAGCAGTTCTGTGAACCCTCACTGACGTGCAAAGAGTTGTCAGAACAATGAGACATGTTTCAAAACCAATTGCAGTGATTCTGCTCAGGATTAGACCAGACCGCACTTGCATCCAAACATCTAGGCTGTAGGAGACAGTAATAAGACCCACCACTGGCATCAATTCAACTAAAGTCATGGTACTGTATGACGACAACCAATATTTCAATACCACAATGTTGTAAACTTAAATATCTGTTGAAGAGAACCTTGAAAAACTATATTTGAAGAGCAGCTTGATTTGACTGATTCTGTTTCACACCCAGCCACAAGTAAAGCATTAGCCAACAACATCAACCAATACATTTCTAATGATACAGAAAAATACAAAGCAATAATTATATCTATATCATTAGAAGAGTTTCACATGTTGCTTTAGTTTTGGTCATAACATGGAGGAATAGAGTAAGATGATGATATCTGAACGAATCAAATATAATAAAGCCATTCCTTATCTAAGTCTTGGTGGAATTAACATAAAAAGCAAGCAATTATTCCATCAAGATAAAATGGAAATGACATACCTGTTAAGTACATTTATTGTACAATGACTTTAAAATAAGTTTGATTCAAGTTATGTGCAATTGTGCTTCAACACATATATAAATAATGAAAAAGGAGTCTATTTTTTTCATAACATAAAAAAACATTGCCTTAAAAATTGTCTAGAAAAAACATTGCCTTAAAAATGGTCCTAATAGTCCTAATCGTTCTAATGTATTATTGTAATTAAACCTAAAGTTGCAAACATTATTTTATTGAGTTCTGTTGACGTCAACTTAATATTGTGTAATTTATTAAGTTGTTGTAACTATGAAACTGTCTTGATAACTTTGGAAATTAGGCAGTGGATTTCTAGATCCCACCATGCTTTGCAAGGAGAATAAATGTTTTTTTTTGTTGTTGTTTTTTGGATGAATGTTTGACATTTAAAAGGGTTTCTGTAATGTTGAAGTTTTTGTGATACTATTATGCTGAAGAGTAGACAAGATGAAGGTAAACACTACATTGACTCTATAAGCAATGCCTGTGTTAATGCCACAGGGCTACTCAACTAGCTACATAGGGCCGGATTATCAAATTTAAAAGTTGAGGTGGGCCTGTGGGTTGGTTTGGGGTTTTAGATTATTTATTGAAACATAACAGTTTCAATAAATAAGCTAAATTAAACCTAAAAAAGTATTGTATTTACTTGGAAATGTGGTACCCAACAGTTTGCAGATATATAAGACCATAATAAATAAAAACATGATAATGTATAGCTGTGTACAACTATTTTCCTTGGAACAAATAAATTAATTATACAAGCTCATAGCTATTGGTAAGAAATAAGAATTATTTTATTTATAATTGTTATGCTTAAAAGAAAATATTCAGACAGTGAGACTTGATAACCACAGGCTACTCACTCCCACTGTATAAAAAATGCCTAATCACAGGTTCAAAACTATATGCACCTTCACAAAGAAACTGACATAATTTTATAACAAAAAATAATTATATATTCCTCAACTCATCTAATAAATCTAATGCAATATAAATGACTATAGGCTAACATACTCAATATACATATTCCACATTTCTGCCCAAACCATGGTAAATTAATACAGTACATTCATTGTAAATGTTTGTAAGGGTGCTGATTAGGGAATTTAAGGTCTTCTAATTCCGTTCATGGCACAATGTTTCTTGTGCTTTCCTTATCAGTCTTGTTGGGAATGTTGATGCTGTTTCATCTGATTAAATACTAGTTAATACCATTAATCATCAAGTGATTTGTGGTTTGTAACAGTGAGGTGTCTGTCGAATTGAAACGCTTCCCACTGGTTGTCACAACACTGTTTAGTGTCCGGGACCCGGGAGTAGTGAAATAACTGAAAACAGTGCTATTTGTTGTTACTGACCGAGAAACCACTTCATATGATTCAGTGACAGAGCGGTCTGAACGAATCCGAATAGTTTTAGACCGTTATGCAAGCGCGTTTAGAAAGCGTCTAACCAAAAGAATGAATAATTCACAAACGATTGGTATCGCTGGTTCAGTCGACAGAAATACGGAACACTGAAATATTCGCACGTAAAATGTTTCTCAGGTCAATTGGAGCGCGTATCAAACTAAATTAGCAGCACCGCCAGGAAAAGAGGAGGAGGGAGGTTGGTGCCATTGGGCCGGATGGAGATGATTGGCAGGCCGGACTTGGGCCGCAGGCTGCCAATTGAATAGCCCTGTCCTACATGTTCAGTAATAATATACATACTAAATAAGTTACTGTACATTAAGCATGTGATAGCTCTGGATTTGAACTGAGATTATTTTTGAACTGAAAATGTATTCAGTTTCAGGGCTACAACTTAAGTAGTTGGAGCTAGGGGGAGCGTGGTGCAAAAAGTAACATGGGCTAAAAAGTAACACAGATAGTTTTAGATAGTTGCACAGGGTTAACCATGACGTGCTTCCGGGCTTTTCACCACACTGTCCATCTTTCGAGAAAGTTCGGCGAAGTTTGGATTCGGCAGCTTGTAAGTATTTTTTGTTATAGTAGTTTATTTTTTATTTTTTGAAGAATGTGTGAAAGTATGTTAGTCCAATATTAAATTGTTGTGATTACCATCTTCTTGGCTAAAAGATGGTACCATTTTGAAAGATGTGAAAAACGCATAGTGACTGCTAGCCAGTCCTCAGGTAAACACGACACAGTGGGGTTAGTTGTAACACGGTGTTACAACTAAGCCGCACATTGCGTACGTCAATAATCGTCAATGTCGGATTGTATTAAGTACAGTTTGCACAAACACGTGTTCCATTTCTTTTGTTCACAGGGTGAGAAATAGTAGAAGTTCCACAACTAGGGGAGTGACTAGGGGAATTTTGAGTTTGGCGGCCAGGGAGGTGGAGCGTGGCAGATACTTACGGCATCTGCCATGTAACTCTACACCGCTTTATCAGTCGTAAACGAAAACTGCAGGATCAGCATCAGGGTAGAAAATCACCACTACCTCCAGTGGGATATTCATCGCACAAAAAGGTTTTTACATCAGAGCAGGACGAGCAGCTTGTTGCTTATTTGACCAGTGCGGCAGCAATATGTTATGGGCTGAGCCCCAAGGAGGTAGGCTGGTTAATCTAGGATAAGTTAGGAAATAAGATTAATATTAATATTATTGCTCTGGTCTTCCAATCAAGTGCCTGTTTCTGTTATAGATGGTAGGTCCGTTTGTTTGAATGCTTAGAATGAATGAATGAATACATATGCCTACATTCTCTCTCTCTCTCACACACACACACACACACACACACACACACACACACACACACACACACACACAAATACATACATAGGCTACATACATGCATACAAGTATGCATATATACTTAAACAGATAAGCAATTTTAGGATGCCTTGTGTGATGCATTTAAAAGAAATTCATGTAGTTGACATTATTACATTTTTATTCCCTTTTTTATGTTTCTGTTTTTCAGGTGCGAAAACTTGCATTTCAATGTGCTGTCCAGTTCCACTGCATATTCCTGGAATCCTGGTCTAAAACACAAATAGCGGACAAAGACTGGTTCACTGCTTTCCTCAAAAGGAACCAATCTCTTTCGATCAGAAAACCACAGGCCACCAGTATGGCGAGAGCTACTAGTTTTAATGTTCACACTGTGGGAATTGTTTTCAACAATTTACACACTGTCTACAATATGCCCAAATGATATATGAAACATGTATGAAACTGGTGTGACCACAGTGCAGGCCCCAGAGAAGATAATAGCCACAAAAGGAGTCCCCCAGATTGGAGCAATGACCTTTGGAGAAAGGGGTAAGCCATTAATGCCATGGGCAATTCGATGCCTCCGTTTTTTGTTTTTCCCCATAAACGATTTTACTCTCACTTCATCCACAAAGGGCTGCCTGCATCAGCTGGAGCAGCAAATGGGTCTGGTTGGATGCAAGCAGAGGAATTTTTGCAGTTCCTTCGCCACTTTGCCAACCATACGAAGCCCTCACTGGATTCCCAAGGTACTTCTCTTGCTGGACAATCACGTGTCCCAGCCATGGATTTCTGTAGGGAATGGGGCATCGTTCTACTTACTTTCCCGCCACACTGCACTCATAAGCTCTGTCCCCTGGACAGAAGAGTTTTTCGCTCTTTCAAAGGGAGGGTCAACACACACCTGGACCACTGGATAAAAGCTCACCCTGGCAAGAGCGCCACAATATACGACCTCCCTGGTATTGTCGCAAAAGCGTTGCCACAGAGAACATTATGTTGGGTGTCAGGTATCTATCTATTAAATAAAAAAGAATAAAATCCTTAATTTCCTTCAGGATGAATCAATTATCTGTCTATCTATCTAGGTGCACCGGCATCTGGCCCTACAGCCCTGATGTGTTTGGAGAAAATGACTTTGCTCCTGCATATGCAACCGACAGACCAGAACCGACTACCTTGACATCCTCTGCAGATTACTCCACACTCCATCAGGGCTTCTCCACACTCCACCATGCAGGGCTCCTGCACTCTCCACCAGAGCTCCTCCACAATCAACCAGGGCTCCTCCACAATCCACCAGGGCTCCACACTCCACCAGGGCTCCGGCTCCTCCACACTTCACCAGTTAAAATCGTTTAACCGAAACTTTGCAGCAAAACTTAACTTAGAACCGAGACTCTCAATGGAAAAGAAAAGAAAACTAAGTAAGAGAAAGCAAATTGAGACGAGAGTAGTTAGATGGCTTGAATGAAGTTGTTTAACCCATATTCTTCTGATCTTGATTTGGGTTCTTTCCTCTGCTCGTCTGTAGCCTGACGTCGTCATACTCAGATTCTAGTCAGAATATGAGTCTGATACTGCTCCATTGGGCTGTGATTATTGGGCGTGTTTCAACAAACCAGGAAAGAAAATGCCTCTGCACTCAATTGGATAGACCTACAACCAATCAGAGCAATGGAGTAAGTGAGTATGTTGAGCAATGCATAGTTGTCAGTAGAACTCAACTGCACGCACACTGGAAGAAGTAGAAGAAGATGAGTGTAAACTATATTTGCCGGTGTTGTAAAAAGAATTTAAGGATACACGGAGTACTTACCAACACGATCATCATTTTAGAGAAAAATAGTACAGGTGAATGCATATACAAACAAGTTCTCCGTTTAGGATTAGAACTCGACAATACAGCAAACAAATCTTATCGCAACCCAAGTGCTCTTTGGTGACATTACTGTTGATCATCTGTCCATCATTGTATAAAGCCTGCCCTGACAATTCAGTCCTGACAATTGGTCCGAACAGCTCTGGTTCGAGGATTGTTGCTCCACAACGGATCAAGTCCAGACCGAACTTCCCGACCTCAAATGTTTTGGTTGGGCTAAGTTCGGCTGTTATCTAGGCTAGCTCGTCTACATCATAGACTGTAAAAAAAGATGGATGACGCCCCTTCATTTTCTTCCATTGGTGAAAACTGAAGTCGCCAAAGCCCTAATATGGCACTGACATCTTGCAGGACCTGCTTCTGCGCAGTAGTGAGCACGGGACCCGAGTCTGTGCAGTAGTGAGCAGGAAGTAAAGCCACAATATCAAGGTCCCACCCTCACTCTCGCAGAAACCGTTAGTACAGTTTACTGCAGAACAACTCATTATGTCAATGTGAAATAAACAGTTATGGACATGTAGAAATTAAAGCTGAAGCTCCAAACTCCTGCCGAAAATTGCCAAAAAACTTAGTTGGTGCCTAAGTGACTACTTCATTTAGAGAAGCTGTCAATAACAGCTGTCAATCATGACGGTACATTCCCGTTTTTATAGCATCAAATAACTAACTAAAGACCAAACTAATTTTAAAAAACAACCACTTAAGTTTACATCAGCGTGAAAAAAAAACCTACCAAAAATGACAAAAAACATCTTTGGAAAAAAATTATTTGAAGTGTAATTTGATTGTTTAGTTCACATCGCTTTCATTAGACTTCATGAAGAGGCGGGCTTTATGACCTATACTGGGACCAGCCACCGGGGGGCGATCGAGACAATTTGGCTTCACTTTTCAGGACTTGTGCAGCACGCTTGGTCTATATGGTTACTCGTCTGTCTGGTTACTCCATCATGACTTCTCCATGATCGTCTATAGTATAACTATAAAGCTTTGTTCGGGTCCTAAAGTTTTAAACTCAAATGTTTGTCCAGCCTCCTGGATGAGTTCTGACCAATTAGACATTGTCTTTATTTGAGAAGTGCCATTTTCTTCACCTCTCATCGTAAATCATGCGTTATCTGTGATATCTTTACTCTCCAGTTCTAGCCAAGAGTACAGAGGCCACAGTTTAGACATGATTCCTATTAGGGATGTCCCGATACCACTTTTTGCAGAACGAGTCCGATACCGATACTTTGATTTTTGGTACTCGCCGATACCGATACCGTAACTGATACCTGAATTTTCACTGCATTTTTAATTTTTAAATGTATTAGTAGATAAACCAAAAGAATATAAATCATATTAGTTGGCTTAATTTGTTCATCAAATATATATTTCTTTCAGTTATTTTCATGCTTAGTTAAGCCTGCTAAAATGCATTGTATGAGCTTCTGTTACTGTCACTGTTCATTCTATTGCTCAATCATATTTTATCTTTCATTTAATAGCCACAGCAATATTTAGAGCTGCTTCAGCAGGGCTCAGTGCTGAGGATCGGGTCAGCGGTTCAAATGTTTGTCAAAACCAGTGAAATATCAATTATTTAATCCAATTTTGATATTACAAAAACTACCAGCATAATTAATGTGAATTTAAAACAAGCAGTCAGTAACAAAATAAGAACAAACAATCGAATTACAAAAAGGACAAATAAATACAATAGAACAAAGAAAGACAAATGAAATAAACAGTGTTTTTAGAGTTTTTCGGGTAGATCTAACTTGTACAGAAATTTCAAAAAAGTAATCAAATGTGAAAAAAGCATTCATTACTGTATAAATTATATATAGATGGATATTTTTGTAAAGTTGAAAAGGGTAGCCTATTTAGTCAAGAGCAGTGAGTATTTCTTTGTCCTTTGTTTGATTAACATTAGACTGCTGCTGCCCCTTTAAGACCGAACGCACCACACCGACCGCATTTGAACATGCTACGTTCATTTGAGATATAACCGACTTTATTTACTATAGGATACTCGCCAAGACAGGCGTTATTACACAATTTTGTGTGAATTCGTCCGTACAAGCGCAAGATGTGAAAGACTATTTAATTCAGTATTCGCGCGCTGAGACGCTGCTTTGGATGTTTGCGTTCATGAAACTTGACCTGCACACGTCCTGTAATAATGTAGGGAACCACTCGTTATACTTAAATCAGGTAACAGTTCATGTTTTACTTTACTTACATTTAGTTTTCATCCAAATAACATGTGCTGAGTGAGTGAACGATCAGCAATCAAGAGCATTCAACAGAAGTGCGCTTGCTCGCACTCTCTCTCTCTCTCTCTCTCTCTCTCTCTCGTCAGTTAACGTTAATAATAAGCTACCTGATGCCTCGTTTTATTTTCTTTGCCATTGACATCCGACTGAACAAATTCCACTGATGTCTGTTTAAAGGGATGTGCTCGACCAGCTCGCGAGTCTATGCCTCACAGTTCACCTCCACAAAGCACTCGCGGCGGCCAGTTTCGTTTTGCAAAATGTACGTGGTATCGGTGCGTGGTATCGGCGAATTTTTATGAGTACGAGTACGAGTATATGAGGACAGTATCGGCCCGATCCCCGATGCCAGTATCGGTATCGGGCCATCCCTAATTCCTATTATAAGAATACAAAACATTTTACACAGATTTCAATCAAGCCATCTTCTGAATTAAGAACATATGATCATACTGATAGGAAACAAGACACACTTTCATTCAAACATCTAATAGTTATAACAATGACATGAGTTGTATGTGTTCTAAGCATAATAGTAACATATATAGGCCGTAGACATAATATAGAATTATGTAGTTGAACGATGTTTGATTATAAGTCAGTCACGAATTGTTTTGGGATGTATGTATTTTGATATGTAAAGTCTCAGTCTCTGTGGTTTTAAGAGATTTCAACCCTGAGGTCGTTAAGAAGAAGGAGGTCTGTTTTAAATCCTTTGTCTTGGGATCAAACAACCTCTGCCGTTATCTTGGTGGGTCCTGAGCAGTGCAATCTTTGAACCAATCAGTCTCTTCCAAACTATCTAACACTGACACTTTCCTACTTTTTCGTTGAGTTTTCGTTGGTTAGCGTAGACTGGCTGGAGCCTGGATTTTATGGTTCTTGATTGGTGATTTGGGGTCTGAGGTGCTGAGTTTTTAATCATGCTTGAACGGATCATCTGGAAGATTCATTTGTGTTTGGTTCGCCCTCAAATCCTACATAATTGAGTTAAAAAATGTGTTTATGCTACAAATTAAGTTCCCCTTGTTGAATGTAATTTGACTCAAAGTTGTATAAAAAAAATATGCAAACTGTTGTTGCATTGTAACTTTGTTTTTTGTTGAGCCAACTAAGGCTGGGCGATATATCGATATCAGTGATGCGCGGGTCAATGTATAAACAAACCGCACCCGACCGACGTTTTCAACTAACCCGCCCGCGACTCGGACCGCAAAAAAACGAAAGAAAATATTGTACCCGACCCGCTTCCTGACCCGCATTTTTTAAAATGCTCTATAATGCTCATCGTAGCGTCTTAATATAGGCTAACTTAATATTCAAATTTTGTCAAGAATTATAAAAAATCGTCAATAAGCTCATAATTTGTAGGCTACTAAAATAGTTTAAATGTTTAGTTTTAATAACAATTTTAAAAAAGCTGGCTATGTCTATTTTGCCGTTTCTGCGCAAGTTCACCAGACAGTGGTTCGGGTTTGTTCCGATCAGAGCTCGTGAGCGGAGAGCGCATCTCTGAATATTCCGCTCCGCTCACGGTCGCTCGCTCAACCCAGATGGCCTGCTGGTTCGAAAACATGTGAAATAAGGGCTGCCTCCGACTAATTTTTTTTCTAGTCGACTAGTTGTTCATTTAAGCCATTCGTGGACAAATCGCTCATTTATATTAAATTAATTACTTAAATAGGCTAGCCTATAGGAATAAGCGCAATACCGCACGCATAAAGCTTGCCACAAAGAACCGGTTAAAGTAATGATTATGAATGTGTCTAAATTAGCAAGGAGACATTTAATTGTTAAGTAATAAACTGGTGTTTTCTGTGTCGCTGCAAAGATGAAGTTGACAATGCGGAGATTGCCGACTCGCCATGAACGCCAGAGAGAAATGCACATTTCATATGGATTAGCCTACATAATCAGAGACTATTTATTTTGGTTTGAATATTTTCATTTAAAAGTAGACATTTCAAGCTTTCTGTAATATGTAGCCTATATTTATCAAATCTGTGAGGCACAAGCTGAGTTTCGGCGCCCTCCAGTACACATGCAGTGATCGCGTATAGGCTACCGGCGCCTTATTTTGTCTGCTATATATTTGCTTCTTATTTAATAAATACGGGCAATTGATTGATAAAACATTGATCAAAATTAAGATACAATTTAAATAAAACGAAAATCTTTTAAAAAGAGTTTTCTATAAAACAAAACTTAATGAAGTCGTCAAAATCATGTTTTACCAAAAACAGCGCCGTTGCTAGGAGGGCGCCAGCGCCTCTGCCTCTCAGCGCCTCTGCCTCGCGAGTGGATGATGGCCCTGAAGATGTCTAGCAATGATATACCTTTAGTGGTAGTATACCTTTAGTTAAGTTATCGCAGCGCGCTAAGAGACAATGTTATCGGAAAATGCAGCCCAGGTATATGCATAATGGAGATTCCAAAGCGCTCTTCTTTGGTCAGAACCATGGAGAGCGATCGCGGATTTACTTTTACAATGCAACACAATATTTAAAGAGCATCAAGCTATTAAAATCTATATTATGTATACGCACAGATAATATAACAGTAGGCTATATTAGTCAATATTTTTATTAGATTAAGCAGTGATTGGATAACGTTTTTTTATTTTATTTTTATTTAACGTTTTTAATTTAAGGCCCACCTACAATTGGTCTGGCTTATCCAAAACTGGAATCCTAGCGCCGTGCCTGGTTGGTCGTTCCAGTTTTGTGGTTATCAAATGTGTAAATAGCATTGTAAGAAGTAGCCTACACATGACAAAGCCAGCACTTTGGTCATCATCTTTTATTATTTCGGCAAATAAATGTCTCCCACACTTTGCTCTTTCTATTTGTGTATTTGCGGAGCTTCCACTCCCCAGTCTTCACCTTTTCTCTTGCCGCCTCCATCTCTACCTGCAGACTGAGCGCGTGCGTCATCTTCGCGCCAGTTATTCAGACAAAATTGTAAATTAAATTTAAAACGTATTTATAGAGAATTTTGTCTAGAACTATATAAATTACAAAGGTTTAATTGGCATCTTTATTTCAAACGACCCGACCGACCGCGACCCGAATATCATTAAAAATATTTTTCGATGACTCGTAACCGCGGGTGACCGCGGGTGACCGCAGGCACCCGCTCATTTCGGATCAACCCGCGCATCACTGATCGATATAAAAAATATATCGATATATTTTTAAATGCGATATGAAATTAGACCATATCGCATATATCGATATAGTTCAAATGTGTTTAGAGCATGTTATGTTATGAGAGGCGAATCATGACTACTTCAGAAAACCCAGCACAATAGGAACTACCAGGCAGTGACATAAGTGTACGCTGAAATAAAGTCTTTCACCTCAGAAAAACGGACTGTCTTGTCCTGTCAGCCGTTATCCTGTGCTCGTAGCGCACACTCAATTGCACGCGCAAATGCGGCGACGCGCGCTGTGTATCGCCTCACTGATCAAGTGCAAAATAAACTATGAGCATGCAACGCCGTTACGTTGTAAATTACACGAAATAAAAGTAATGCAGGTATGATTTTCATTCTATTCACCAGGAGCAGTTTCCATGTTTCATTAACAGTTCTTGTTAATATTGTGTATTCACCATGGTAACTGTCGTTTCCATATTAACCCCAAAATGCCACTATTTTTCTTTGTGTTATTTTTTATATTTTTAAATTACTAGTGGCTCATACCAACATTTTATTAACAAAAACTAGTTTGGGACTGCTATTTAATAGCTTTAGCATAGGCCTAATGTTTATTACACTGTAAAAACTAAAGGAGCCTCAAGTATCCTGTCGGATACTCAAGGAACTTCAAAATGTAATTTTGGTGCCTCAAAGCTCTTTTTCCTATAGTAGGGTTACTGGAGGAGCACTGACAATCTTTGAGGTTCTTGCTGGAACTTATGGGATCCTTTAAGCACTTTGTATTTACTTCAGAGGTTCTGGAGTCACCTTTTCATTACCATGAGACCTCGAAGTGCTTTAGGGGAAAATAGAGGAACTTAAATGCGATAAAAGGGTTATTGGAAGATCTTTTATCATTTAAGTGGTTCCTGGAAGATCTCTAATGTTAAAGCCAGCATCTGGAGGAACCCAATGGTTCAGTGAGGCCCGAATTAGATTATTATTCTATTATTATTATTATTATCCTATTATTATTATTATTATTATAGGCTACTTAAGTTTGATTCAGTATACATACCCAGGTGAAAAAGACGTACTATTAAATGTATTAAAAATGTACTTGAGTGTGTTTTTAGTAGACCTACTACAATACAAATATAGCCTACTTTAATGCATTTTTATTATTATTATTATTATTATTATTATAGGCAAGTTTGATTCAGTATACATACCCAGGTGAAAAAGATGTACTATTAAATGTATTAAAAATGTACTTGAGTGTGTTTTTATTAGACCTACAAATCAAATATACTTTAATGCATTTTTAATACATTTAACAGTAACTATAGTCTTTTTCACTTGGGTAGCTTACATATATTTAGTATAGGCCTATTTTATTAAGTCATTTAAACCTTAAACAACAACACTAAATAATAATAATATTATATGAAGAAGAAGAAGCAGGAGGAGAAAAGTGTTTATTCTGTCACGAAACTGCTGCTATTCCTCTGCTGTCGTCGCTTCAGTGATGCTCGCGCTGCTCGCGCGCAACAAAGCTCAGCTGATCGTCATCAGGAAAGTAACGGCTCCTCTCATCAAAGCTTCCGCCGTTTGTTCGGCTCTCCATTACAAGGTTTGTAAACTCGCCAAATAAATATAAATACAGAGTCTACTCACTATATATTTAAACACACATATATATAAACTAAATTTATTATACATTACTACGTTTTTACAGTGTTTACCACTCGTTTATTTCACAGTATCTGGTATGAAGGTTTTAGCCGCGATGCTAACTACGTTGATCTAATGAACAAATGGAAATGATTGACTTATTGTCTTAGATTGATTTAGTCATTCAATTCAACATATTTTGTACAACTGTGTCTTCAAATTGCTGATATAGCCTAACTAATTTAGAAAATTCTCTGATTCTTGGCGTTTGTTATGAATAACAAAAACAGGTTATAGTTTGCTCTGTTTTTGTTTAGCCTAACTTTACTACAGGTGCCCTCATTCTCTCAAATACCATTTTAAAGCCATTTACTGGTCAATAAATATTATGTTGTGAATAATCATCTTTGTTCTTTTGTTTCCCCAGAACAACCATTACATTTCTAAAATAATCTGAACATTTCAGTGGCAACATTGAATTACAGTAAGTTACCTGCATCACATGCAAGTACTTTATTACTATGAACTTTCTCTGTGTGAAATTGTATTGTTTGACTGTGTACTTGTGTTTTTTAATCAGTTACTCTCTGAAAATCTTTTCTCATGATCTCAAATCTCATTCATGTTACTCAGAAAAATAATATCACAGGTTTGATTCACAAAAAATGCTATAGACATTTTAACTCTGAATTATAACTTCAAGTTTAGTCTTTTTCGACAAAAAAAAATAAAAAAAAGGAAAAAGCTATTAGGCTTCAGAAGACTTGCAACACAACCCATAACACATGAGTTGTGAACTCATTGATTATTTTTAGGATCTTTTCTGGGACATTTTTGGAGCTTAACCATTTTTACATAAATTGTTGCATTGAATTGAACTAGACAAGTGTACATAAGAATGGTTTCATGAATGATTTACACATTTGTTTTCTTCTTGTGTTTCATGCAGTGAAACTGAATGGTGACTGGGGTTGCATTATGCCTGAGATCTGCTTTTGGGTTCCACAGACAGAAAGTCAAACAGGTTTGGAACGTCACAAGGCTGAGGAAATTATTTAAATTTCACAACTATCACTTTAATAACATTACTAACAGTAAATTTTGTACTTTGCAGGGATCTCAGTAAGCTGAAATACAAGTTTGACCAAGAATAAAAATCCTCCTGTAGACCTGAAAATCATCGAAGTGCCTGGACCATCCACCAGAAAAGAGGAAAAACAAACGGAAAACGATGCTGTACCTTTTCACTTTTCTAACTCGTTAAGTACCTCACACCAACTTGGTCCCATAGTGACTTTTTTGACCACAAACGAAATTGCTGATCGTGTGAATTCATATTGAAATGACTGAATTCACCAGTGAACATTCACAGAACAACAGATCATTTTACTGCACCTTAACTCTGTTTCGGGTCGAAGCCTCTACTTCTACTTCCTCTATCTTGTTTCATGAGAATACTCAACAACCATTTATGAACACTGTTGATTCAAGTCACACATTTAAGCTTTTCAAAAGCCATAGTGTACATTACAGTCTCCAGTCTAACGGCATCCCAGACTTAAACATTTTATGATTCAAAATAGCTGAATAACTAACCATCTGAGATTTCAGTATAGAGATAAAGGTTACAGCACAATGAGTGTATATTAGCACTGTTGTTTGTTTTTGGCATCTGATAGAGCTTTTGGACTTGGAAACAGTGATGTCAGACTAACCATCGGACTGAAACACAAATGTTTTAAAGTTAAGTATGATGGACATTTTTAATTAGTTCAAATGTAATTTTTTTACATTGATTTATTTAGTGGAACATATGTGTTTCCATGCATTTTGTTGAGATGTCTTTTCTTGTTTATCTATTGTATATACATGGTTGATTATTCATGTTGCTTATGTATTACACTATTTTTTTTGTGTAGTCATTGATATTAATCTGTAGTTAGCTTTTTTCCCCATGTGCATGGAAGTGTATGTATAAAAATGAATATCAAATATGTAATAAACAATTCTTATTTTGTATTTGGTTCAATTTGTTTATTATAATAGATGTCAAAGGTAACCATAGTAACAACATGAAATTAAATATTTAAAAAAAATGAAATTTGGTTCCTGGAGGCACCCAAAGTGGTTCCACACAGTGCTTCATATAAGAGTTCCTCAGGAAACCTGTGTGGTTCCTCAGAGAACCGGCCCTTTTTAAAGGGTGCCTAGAGGATCTACAGACGGTTCCGCCGGTGTGGCAAAGTGAAGAACCCCAAAAGGTTCCTCCAGGCACCTTTTATTTTTACAGTCATATTCTTACAATTCATGTTAAGTAAAGGGGAAAAGTATATATATATATATATATATAACATGACACAAAATTTGTTTATATATATTCAATGTAAACTTTGATAGTCATAATTAATAAATCGCAAATAACAATTTGAAGGGAATAATCAGCAATTATTATTTTTGTCATAATCGTGCAGCCCTAAGGTGATGAAACCTGTTTATTATTTATTCATTTGATTTTGCAACTGTTCACTGAAATAGCTGGTTTCAATAAAACTACTTTTAAAATGTCATATTTGGCTTTGACTTTGACTGAACATTTGCTCTCACTTTGCGGAAAAAATATCGGGATATATATCGTATATCGATATTCAGCCTAAATATATCGTGATATGACTTTTGGTCCATATCGCCCAGCCCTAGAGCCAACACATTATTTTTTAGGGTGAGGATAGCTACTAGTGAAGGCTTTGGGACTGCATGTTCTTGTGATGCCATTGGCCAGTCAGTCAGCATTATCATGATGTCATTTTCCTGTGGCTCAGTTCATGAGCAAACATAGATGAACTTCACATATAACAGGTTGGTGATACATGAACTTTATATGTGAGTTTATAAATTAATTTCCACAGTTAAAAATGTCGTTCTTATGTGCAGTATGTTATTTCTCAAAGTCGTTGGTGAACATTGTTGATATTTGAAATCAACTCAAACAAACACACCCCTCTTTTCATTGCTCCGCCTCCAAAGCTCACCCTCCAATCCTAATCGCCTTGCTTTGAGTCGGTTTTGAACCCCAATAGCTGGCATGTGAGGCTGGTGCACCGCAGTAAACAGTAAACATCACATTCTCTAGCAGTCATTACCCTAATGCCTGCGCTGATGGTTTTGTCATTTCCGTCAGGATCTCCATGAGAGAATTCATTGCCTTTAAAAAATTATACCAAAGTCACATATTAAAGTTAACATTAAATCTGATTTTTATTTTTATTTTTAAAACAAAGTAATCACTAACATGATGCTGCCACTCTTTTATTGTAGTAACAAATAAATAAAAACTGAAAAGATGGTAGCAAATGTCTTTCTTTTTTTTTATTTAGGCTGTGATCTGAGGTTCCTTCAGTACCTTCAAAACACAATAGACTTAGAAAGGGAATAATGTATAGTAAAGAACACACATTCTGCCCACTGATTGATGAGATTGATTTCAAAATCAGCACAGATGCTGATTTTGAGGTGCAGCTAGAAGGTATTTATTGTGCAGAAGACACAATTAGAGGCCTTTATTCCTCTTGTGGCTGGAACAAGACCTCAATCTCACGGTATCTCCCGTTTCATCAAATCCCTGCTTTTTCCCTGCCTCAAAACTGTCACTGGCAGAAAATAAGCCCTCCCTCATCAAAGAGGGTCTTCAATTGATTTCCAGGCCAGGGGAGAATTTTATTCAGAAAGTTGGAGGCAAAGAGGGGAGGGGAAAAAAATCTACCTGCATCCCACATCAGCCAAATTACTTCTGACTTTTAATTTATTTCTGCAGGAAATGGAAAGCTACATCCTAACCACAGTCAATAGGGGAGCCGAGGAGAGGGGTGTAATCAGGCCGAGATCCGACTCCTCCACCTCGTCCCTGTCAGCTTTAATAGGCTCTCCGAGAACACAATCTGCTCCCTCAGACACACTCCCACTTCTCCTAAAAACGGAGTCCTCTACCCATCGGCCCCAGGCCATGTCCCCCTTAATGACAACTGATCATTCCGAATGTCACACAATGTTCAGGCTCAGACATGACGAGTCCTGCGTGATGATTTTTCGAGTACAGTATATACTCAAAAAATGTGGACATCTTGGTGCTTTTCAATAGTACTTCATCATGTAGAGTATTAGAAAAAATAGCATTAACAGCAAATGATATAATGTTAGTTTTCTAATATGCTAATATTCAATTAACTTTTCTTGAGTGGGAAGCCACACATCAAGGTCACAAATGATTGGCAGCACTTGCACACTTGAGGCTCTCTTTCTTCCAGAGGAATGTATTTGTATGTATACCCTGTCAGTGTTGTTCAGGGGGGAAGAAATGGTCTCATAGATGGAAAATCAAAAAAGTTTCTATCACATGAAAATTCAAAATGATCACTGAAATTGAGAATGAGATGAAGAAGAGGGGGAGGAGTGTTGGAAAAAAAATTATGAGTTCCTCTATTCATTTCATTTGAGCAAGAAACAGAGCGATGCTTTTGATGGTATAGCCGCTGGGCGCAAAGCTGAATGGAAATGGATTTGTGGAGTGTCCCTGACTCACAGATCAGGTTTTATATTTGTGCAGTTTGCTATCCTCCAGACTAATGAACCATCTTTTAGAGGAGATTAAATGGCAGGAAAAAACAATCACAGCCCCTGGTCACTTCCATTCTGCCTGTGCTCTCGGAAATATCACAAACCCTCTTAGTGTCACATTGGACTGCCTGCTGTCTAAGTGCTGTGTCCGTTCAGGGCAGACTACCACTGTGAAACAAACTACCAAAAATGGTCTCCTAGAGTAAAATGAGTGTTGCAAGCTGAATGTTTTACTCCACGAGTCTTTTCTTAGCCGTACCACACATGCAAATGGACATGGATAAAGGAAATGAAGCACTCCAATTGTTATTGTCTCCTTTCAGTGAGTTTTTTCTCCCTTGTTTCTAGTTGATATCTTCTTTGTGATGGGTCTGCGTTGAAATCTGGGTTTTATGTGGGTGGGTGGGTGATGTGCTGGAGAGTTTCTGCTTTGGTCTACCCACCCGCTCTGACAGATGCACCCAAGGGAGATCGGCTGATGTCCAGGAGCACTCACCTGTCAGAGAGTTTGCATGTGGCCTGTTGCCTTGGAAACCAAAGTGCCCTAAACAGATGTGCTGAATGAAAGGTGAAAAGGTAAACAAAAAGCTGCCATTTTATGCATCTGCCCAGTGTTTTCACATTCATCCTTCACATATAGTCTCCTGATAGCTTGTTTCAGCAAGCAGATGCCCCAGCACAGCTCATGAGCCACTGATAATGATTGTGCGCTATTAATAGTGTATGAGGTCAGCCATCAGCTCTGAGTTAATGAGTGTTTTACCACAGCATCGGCATGGCTTATGTAACCCCCGTCAGGCGATTTAGGGGTTAAATCACAGTAAAAGGGACAATAGCTCACTAGAATTTAGATGATTATTTGTAGGAACACTGTAGACCAGATTATTACCAATCAGAAGACACAAGAATTCGTAAGAGGCAAGGGCACACACACGCACACATATGTAGATGATTGGGCCTAAATGCACTTATTTATGTAAGGTAGAATAGTTTGTTGAGATTTAACAGAATACACAAATTGAGTGCATCAATGACACTGTAGAAGAAAAACAAACAAAATAAATCAATTAATGTATAAATCAAATTTAAAATTGGACTTTTAACCAAGTAAAATAACCAAAATGAACGACTCAAATGTTCAGTTCTAGGTTTGATTCCCCCTTTCTTTCTTTTTTTTACATTATGACCATATGTCAATATTATTTCAATTTTAGCACATTAGAGTTCAAACTTATACAAAACTCAAATACCTATACTCAAGGTAAACAAATATAAAACAATAAACCCAAAATATAAGTAGAATGCAATACAAAGTTCAAATATGATGCCCAGTTCAATAATAAAAAAAATACTCCAAACCTTTAAGAACCCAATGAAAATATTTTGTTGGGAGCAATGCAATTCAGATGTCCACGAAAAAAAAAAAAAAACAAGCGTCTCTGATCGTCTTATGGTTGGCTCACCACCTCAACAGTGTACATTTGAAGTATTCATACTAGTGCAGTCCAGGAATAGAAGGATCCAGAATCTAGATTTTGAGATAACAAAACTGACCTGTACACACACAATGAATGATATTCTCAATCAATCCACACTTTACATACATTTTGCTTTACTTGCATATATCTTTACAGCTCTGTAAATATTTTATAACAGTACATAGCCTACATAGAACATAGCCTACATTTTTCCCCCTCAAAACACATCAGGACACCATTGAATTACCACATTTCAACATGTATACTAAAATAGAAATTTTAACTAACCGATTCCCTTGTGTATTATTGATATTTCTTGTTTTATTTCAGGGTTTCACCGGATGACACAACGGTGGCCTAAGTTACTCCACTGAATTTCAGCACGACGACATGGATCAACAGGATAAAGGTAAGACCTTTCCGAAAACTACTCAACTTTGTTTCTAAACAAAGTATCTACAAAACATATGGGGTTTGTTCCTCACAAATATATCTCTCAATAAAATCTAATAACAAGATTTGCGTCAACTTCTAGCTGGCGCTTCTCTTCCTAATTAGACACGATTGGCTGCTCACCTGCGCAGCACAGATCAAGAGCTCAAAGATGGAACAAAGTTTCTGCAATTATTTACGTTGCCGTTTCAAGGTATCCCACAGTGAAATCCATTTCAAACTCAAAATTTTTCATTATACTGTTCCTGCGGTATGAGCGTTTTGTAAATAAACCATATCTAACATTAAATATTTTGTATTTCATCTTTAATCTTATTATTTATTATTTCCTTTACATTCCTTGGTTATTTGGTCTTTTGTATTCATAAAACTGACTCAGACTACAAATGGTTTTGAGCCTGGGTTACATGTAGGCAGAAAAAGGTGGGAAGATCTTTGTTTTACTTCCGTCATAGTTTTAGGAGTATTTTTTATTTTTCTCAATCATTTGTTTATTTATGTATTTTTCACCCTGTCACAGAGAATAATAAGAGAAGGTCTTGAGATGGCACACCAGAGCACTGATGGAAAGCCAAGAGTCTATTTCCCTGGAAAGACTTGAAATGGAAAGCTTGGAAAAACACAGATTTAACCAATAAATGCAGTGAGGAATTCAAGTTGCTGACATCCGCTATTCTTAAACTAAGCCAATGTGTGACTGTAGCAAGCTAATAGAGCCAGAGCCAGCCATAACAGAATCACCATCTAGCGCTCTTCACTCTCTATAGGGTTAATTATGGATATACACCGTTTTTACTTTTTTTACGGTGGGGGTGGAGCGGGATGCGTTTGAGATCACTAATGTCTTGCTACCGTTTGCTATGGTCGGAATTGCTTTGCTGGAACTATGACCTTCAGAGAGATGTTACAGATGTGGATCAAGACAGGAGAAGAACTTGTCTCTAGATCTGCCCGGCGTACGGCGAAATGACTGCCCCCTGCTATGTAGCTGCTTTTGCTGACATCATCAAAAGGGGCCTCAATAATCTCCTGGCCTGCTGCATTAGCTGTTTGGTAATTCACACAGTCCTCGAGATCAAGGTTTACATGCTGCTGCTGGCACATTGCCAGGTTCAAAGGGCATTTTTGAAGAGTTTTGGCATTCTTAAGAGACAAAATGAGATTGGTGTGGGCTTGCTCCGAGGCAGTCGTCAGCCCTTTCAGGCACTTCCTCAGCAGGAGGAATTTAAATATTTGACTCTGGAGGTGCCTGTGTCTGTCTCATTAAGGCAGTCTGATTACTGATGATAGGCAAGTCTAGTCACTTCTCATCTATTTCTGTCTCTAACAATAAAGCCTAAATATTTAAGCACATTACCTGGGCTTCCCGTCGGGCTTCGAAGGCTTAATGCGATCACAAGCAGGGTGACATTTAAATAGTCGTCCCATGACACATGATGCACATGAATTAGTTTGAAACCTTGAAATCGACAGAATATCAGTGTGATGCTTTTGTGTTGTGACTGAGGGAATGTGTGTTGTCATTATATGGTGTTCTTGATTGAGCAAAGGGGGCACTGCACAAGAGCCTCTGTAAATCAATTTTAGTGATTTCAGCCAAAGCCTCTTCATACCACTTGTTTATGAGAGACTGAACCTCAGTTTCACACCATCCTCGAGTGCTGTTTTCATCATTGGCTTTATTTTACGAGAAAGTGTCCGGGTTAATTCCCCTGACTACCCTTCTCTTCCTCTGTCCTGTGAGATCATTTTTGCAGCATTAGGTGCTGTGAACCCTTGACTTCAATTTCCTCTCAGTGGCGGAGCAAGATCAGGAGACTACTTCAAAGCTGGATACCATGCTCTAGCTCATATGGCGGCGTTAAAAGCCGGGGCGCCTTCGAGGGCCACTGTGGACTCGGCCTGCACCCGCCCCTCTGAAGTCTTCGCCACTCATACTTTATATGCTGAGGAGCTTTTGACCTCTTTTTTTCATGCTAGACGCCTCAGCATTTCAAATGGTTCATTCATTCTGAATGTGATAAACAACTCATTTCACCCTAAAGGCCTTGGTGAAAAAAAAAAAAAAGACAAAAAACCCAAGTTTCAATTTGTAGATTCCCAGGCAGTTGGAACACCAACGTGATCTCATGAGAATACGTGTGTATTTTTACGGAAAGTGTAGCTCTACCACACGTACATTTACTTACGTTTTCACAAACACTGATACATTTAATATTGACGTATTGACAGCACTAAAACGTAAAATATTTACGTATTGACAGCACTAAAACGTTCATTATATACGCATGTACAACTTTACCGACGTACAAATTTGTATGCATTCCTATTTTTGAATATTAAAATCGTGGCATTAATGTTTTTACTCTATTGTATTCAATTGTCATTTCAATTACATGTTTTCAGTCGCATTTAATAAATACAGTTTACTCATCTGCTTAAGAAATAATAACATTTCGCTCTGTTCGTGACTTCTGATGCAAACTCGTTTCGGAGGATTACATAATGTTAAACAAGACTACACTTTACAACCTTAAAATGAATAATATTTTAAGCATTTTGTAATGTTTAGTTTGTTTGCCGTGAGACACAAAAGTAGTTTTCACAGATTGCGACATGCCTTGTTTTAGTCGATGTACATTTGAAATTGGGAAATGCGCGCCTTCATGGAGTGAAGCCGGACTAACATTTTCATGGATTAAAAACTTAAATTCTGCTCTGTACCTCAAACAAAACTAGTATACTGCCAGAGAGGAATGTGACTGCAACGACTTTTGGTACCGGTTTTGACATTCTCGCAATAAATAAATTATTGTGATTACACTTGTCTGTCTGTTATGTTTTTCTTCATAACTGTACATAGGTTTAAGAAATGGTTATGGGTAGGTTTAGGGGTAGGAGTAGGATTTAGAAAGCAGAGGCTCCAGGGCACAAAATCTTGGAGCAACATATACGGGGACAGAGAGGTGATGAATTGTGGGTGCTGGGCTCTAGCTAAATTATTTATTTAGATGGGTCGGTGGACGCAGATTTGGAAGGCTTCTGCGACGATCATCTGAAATAGCAAGGCTGGATGTTGTGCTAAACTCCTCTTTGCTGGCATCACCGCAGGCGCCGGCGCCGCCATGCTCTTTATTTGCGCCAAGCCGACTTTTGAAAAAAGTGGAGATGGTTGGAATATTACTCCTAATTAAACCCTCTCTGCTATCCTTCTCCCTTTTAGCTTTCCGTTGTGTGGCTCCACTGCTCCACCATTTTTTATCCATGTTGTTTGTTTTTTCGATGTCCTCAACTCTCTTTTTTTCACACTATCTTCTACCACCTGTCTTGCCGCTATCAACAGTTTCCACGGACACAGCCGACTCAGCCAAAAAACTGATCATGATACTTTTTTGTGTGCAAATAAATTAGTGTTAACACACATACATACAAACACACACTCATTAATGAATTTTATTGTAATTCAATAAAAACTCTCCTTTTTCGGTCGGAGGCCCCCGGGCACTGGCCTAATCGGCCCGGTGGTAAATCCAGCCTTGGATTAGCGACTCAAAATATATTTTTAATGCTATATTGTTTCTAAGATTTTAATTTTCCTACACATCTCTGTCCATTACGTTTTCTTTTTATATTCTGTTTAAATTGTATTTGGGAGTAGGGTTAAGGAATCTTACATTTATAAAATGGTAAAAGGGAAATTATACAGATATCTTTATGATATGAAAGATTTGTAAATATTTAACATTTTGTAGCTGTAAAAACCTAATAAAGCTATGTGCGTCCATATTTTATGTTTCATCTATCCAAATGTACAAAAAAGTATGTTTTGTGCCTTTGAATGTTACGTATTAATACCTACGTATAGACAATGAGACAAGGCTGGGAATGCTGGGTTTGCCCTTTGTCCCAGAAATAAGTCTCTTGTTGCACAGGTGCTTTCTCTCCCTTTCTTTAAACACACACCAACAGAGAGGCTCAAACACACACATTCCATTGACCAACAGCCATTAGGCACCAACCTGGTGCTCTGTGTTCATTGAAGCTTCACTAATGCATCAAACACATCTGTAATTTATTGTAATTAACACCATCTCATTTGGATAAGTAATGACACAGCGACTTTTGATGAATGGCGATTAGCCATTTGGTGAATCATCTCAAAAGAACAGGTGTTGATTATATATTTAGTAAAGAGTCGGTCATCAAAATGCAGAAATCATCTGCCAGTGCCTCGAATATGTATTGCTATCTGGTTTCATTATTTGAAATGCACCAGAGGCATCAAACATATTTGGGTATTTTGGCATATTTGATTTTCTATCTATCTGTCTGTCTGTCTGTCTATATCCGTCGTTCCGTCCATCCATCCATTCAGTATCTAAGGCTCTGCTGAGGTCTTTCTGGGTACTGCAGTCATGTAGTTTTTCCCTCTCACCTCATCATAAATAGAGAGAGGCAACAATCGACTTGCAGGTATCCACCATAAAGAGGAGGCAGATGGCAAGCCCAGCTGTTCCCAGGTTTTGGAGGGAGGCAGGATCCTGACTCACTCTCCCCAGGGCCCCACAGACTTCTGTGGGGAATTTACTAAGAAGCTGTGAGTATTGGCGGCCTCTCTGGTCTGGGGGCAAATATTCCCCACCTCTCCCCTCTACCTCCTTCTCTGATCTGTCATAAGTGTGTGCTTAAGGTTGAAGATGTTCTATAGTAAGGAATGTGAAAGCAGTGACCATAATTGCATACACTTTTAGAGTTATGTAGCTATTAAGCACTGGCTCTGTTCAGTTTCTCTATTGCTTCTCAATAAGCTTTAATAGCTTTTTGTCATCATACAGGCTACTCACTAGAAATGTCATAGTTCAGGCTAACCCAAAATTACCGGGTTATTAAGTCTGCGATAGCTGAAGTGAGTAACATGACTTGCAACTCACCAGCAATGGGTTACATAGAACAAAGCTAGACCCAAGACAATGGGAACATGTACATACAAAAGGAGTAATGACATAAGACACACCTGAAAGCAATGAAAATAATGAACCAATAAAAACATGAGACAAAGGAATCACATGACGTGACCAGGAATATGACAAAACTATGAACATAGCGATGACACTAACAAATAAAAGGCATGAAAACCCAAACGTGATTCAAAACCTAACGTGACATATGAACTGCAAGTAAGTGTCCTAAAGCATCAAAAAGTAATGTTGTTGACTAAAGAAATACAAATTTCAGTGCAAAGTAGGTAAAGTCAAAATGTTTTTTGGTGTATGTTTATAATTGGTGTCTCAATGGTTTATTGACCTTAGCTGAATACTGAAAACCCAAGCACATCTGTAGTCTACTTACAATAATGGAGTGACTAATGAATACCATAAACATATTTGATAGGTGCACCTCACTTTTGATGTTTGCAATCACAGTAAAAGGTATTTGCCTCAGCCACGTCTAGACTCCAAACGTCAAAGAAAAACGCAGGTCTACTTTTTTTTTTTTTCTGCAAGAGCTCTCACTCCTGTCAGTGAGAACCTACACATTTAAAAATCAATATAGAGCAAAACAGATACTCTGAAGAAAATGAATATGGTCATGTTTAAGGTGGTATTAATATTAAAGTTGAGATGAATGTTTTAAAGAAAACATTTTTCATTTATCAAACTACTTCCTGGAAAATTTCCTCTTGCTCCCCAAAGAAAACAGGGGAGTAAAATGGAAGAGCCTTTAAAAGGCCATAGATAAAACACAGTTTATCAATTGAAATAAAATAAAAATCAATAGCTTTCCACTGAAAAACAAAAGCAGTATGCAGATGTCAATCTAGAAGTGACTATAAGAGGACTATAATACTGTACCATAATACAATGTTTTTTCAGATAATCAAATGAATTCAGAAGACTTGGAATAACTTTAACACAGGTCATACTTTTATGGTACTTTTATGTGTTTTGGAGCTTGACGGTTAGAACCACCATCCTCTCCTTGTGTTTCACAGAAGAAAACGTCTCGGTTACTGATGTAACCCTCGTTCCCTGAAGGAGGGAACGGGAGACGTAACGTCGACGTGACGACGTAATTGGGATCACTTCAGGGAGCCCTATCAACTTCGAGTGTCTACAGAACGAGCCAATGAACGTTGGCGTGCGTGAATCGCGTCACGCGCCCCGCCCCGCCGCGCGGGTATAAACAGGAAGCGGGCGCACGCACACATTGTTTTTCGCTGAGGAGCCGAGATTTGTGACGGCCATGCAGCGATGGTCAGCAACGGTGGCGACGGGACGTTACGTCTCCCGTTCCCTCCTTCAGGGAACGAGGGTTACATCAGTAACCGAGACGTTCCCTTTCAGTCGCTCACGTTCGACGTAACGTCGACGTGACGACGTAATTGGGATCCCATGGAAAACGCCACGGTTGCTGCCACATCCAGCGCCCTACGCAAGACTCTCAGACCCCCTACTGCTGGGGCGGAAGACCTGCGTAGAGGGAGTTCAACTGCTGTTCCATTATACCCCACACAGCGGAACTCTTGGATAACACTGGGAAAGCGTACCTCTCCAGGGGAAGAACGCTGCGGAGCCACATCCTGCCCGAAGGGAGGTAACATGTGGAGAATACACATATGGACTAGCCGAGGGGGCAGTGCGACATATGGAATGTCACTGGGGTGGCTCCACCCGAAGGGGGAGACACACCGGACAGTGACGGCAGAGCAGACTCTGCCAAGGGAAGACACGGGCTCACCGCAGGGAGCTAGTCGTGGAAGAATACACATATGGGATCGCCGCAGGGATCACCACATATGGAACCCAGCCTAGCACAAGTTACACAAGCATACGAGCACTAGGCCTGGCGTCGGACGCTCCGCAACGTCCGACTGCCGAAGGGGTGCGGAGGAACTCACAGGGTTCGCCAAAGGGGAACTCGACTGGAGTAAAAAGCGCACGTATCCGTTCCTAGGAAGGGAGTGGCGCAGCAAGCCGACACTAGAGCGGGAACTTCGGTGTTACCGGCTAGTAGAAGCGAGCACACAGGAAGAAACCGGCTCAACACGTAAGCTATAAAACCTAGCGAACGTGTTAGGTGTCGCCCAGCCCGCAGCTCTACAGATGTCTGTCAGCGAGGCGCCGTGAGCCAGCGCCCAGGAAGAAGCGACACTCCTAGTGGAGTGGGCTTTCAACCCAGGCGGGCAGGGCACGCCTTGGGCTTCGTAAGCCAAGGCGATGGCATCCACTATCCAGTGGGCCATCCTCTGCTTGGAGACAGCCTTCCCTTTCTGCTGGCCTCCGTAACAGACGAAGAGCTGATCTGAGGTCCTGAGGCTTTGCGTTCTGTCCACGTACAGACGCAGAGCGCGAACGGGACAGAGAAAAGCCAGGGCTGGGTCTGCCTCCTCCGAAGGCAGCGCTTGCAGGTTCACTACCTGGTCCCGGAAGGGAGTGGTAGGAACCTTGGGCACGTATCCGGGCCGGGGTCTCAGGATGACGTGAGAGTTATCCGGGCCGAATTCTAGGCACGATTCGTCGACCAAAAATGCATGCAGGTCCCCTACCCTCTTGATAGAGGCCAATGCAACCAGGAGTACTGTCTTACAGGACAGAATTTTTAACTCAGCTGATTGCAGAGGCTCAAAGGGTGGTCTCTGAAGTGCCGAAAGGACCAGAGACAAGTCCCAAGAGGGTATAGAGAGTGGGCGAGGAGGATTCAGTCTCCTCGCTCCCCTCAGGAACCTGACGATCAGGTCATGCTTTCCCAAAGACTTACCATCAACAGCATCGTGATGTGCGGCAATAGCGGCAACATACACTTTAAGGGTGGAGGGAGACAGCCTTCGCTCCAGCCCTTCTTGCAGGAAGGAAAGCACGGCTCTGATCGAGCAAGATCGGGGGTTCTCCTCGTGAGAGGAGCACCAGTCAACGAACAGGTTCCACTTCAACTCATAGAGGCGCCTCGTAGAGGGGGCTCTAGCGGAAGTGATGGTGTCAACTACCGCAGGGGGTAGGTCACCTAGAACCTCCGCGTCCCGTCCAGGGACCAGACATGGAGTTTCCAGAGGTCTGGACGCGGGTGCCATAAGGTGCCCCGTCTCTGAGAGAGCAGGTCTTCTCTCAGAGGAATGGGCCAGGGAGGGGCTGTCGCGAGGAGCACTAGTTCCGGGAACCAGGTCCGGTTGGGCCAATACGGCGCAACTAACAAGACCTGCTCCTCGTCCTCCCTGACTTTGCACAAGGTCTGTGCAAGAAGGCTCACTGGGGGAAACGCATACTTGCGAAGGCCCCGGGGCCAGCTGTGTGCCAGAGCATCCGTGCCGAGGGTCCCCTCGGTCAGAGAATAGAACAACTGGCAATGAGACGTGTCCGGGGCGGCAAACAGATCTACCTGAGCGGTCCCGAAGCGCCTGAAAATCAGCTGGACCACCTGGGGATGGAGTCGCCATTCTCCCGGTAGCACCTGCTGCCGTGAGAGCTCGTCGGCTGCACGGTTGAGCAGGCCCGGAATGTAAATGGCACGAAGCGACCTCAGATGCTTCTGACTCCAGAGGAGGAGATGGCGGGCGAGTTGTGACATGCGGCGGGAACGTAGACCACCTTGGCGGTTGATGTACGCAACGGTCGCAGTGCTGTCCGTACGGACCAGTACGTGCTTGCCTAGTAGCAGCGTTTTGAAACGGCTCAGTGCAAGACGTACTGCTAACAACTCGAGGCAGTTGATGTGCCAATGCAGTTGAGGCCCCGTCCACAGACCTGAAGCTGCATGCCCGTTGTACGTGGCCCCCCAGCCGGTGGTAGAGGCATCCGTGGAGACCACAGAGTGCCTGGACACTTGTTCCAGGGGAACACCTGCCCGCAGGAAGGAAGGGTCCGACCACAAGCTGAGAGTTTGGCGACAGTGCGGAGTCACTTGGACCCGGCACGAGCCGCTCTGCCACGCCCATCTCGGGACTCGATCGTGGAGCCAGTGTTGGAGCGGCCTCATATGAAGCAATCCGAGCGGCGTAACCGCGGCTGCAGATGCCATATGCCCCAGGAGCCTCTGAAACAGTTTCAGTGGTGCCGCTGTTCTGCGTCTGAGCGTGCTCACGCAGTTCAACACTGACTGGACACGGGCCTCGGTGAGGCGCGCTGTCATGTTGATCGAGTCCAACTCCATACCAAGAAAAGAGATCCTCTGCCCGGGGGTGAGTTTGCTCTTTTCCCAGTTGACCCGAAGCCCTAGGTGGCTGAGGTGACTGAGCACCATGTCCCTGTGTTCGCACAACTGCTCTCTCGACTGGGCCAGAATAAGCCAGTCGTCGAGGTAGTTGAGGATGCGAACACCGCACATGCCCGCACATGGGAGCAATGGCCGCCTCCGCGACTTTCGTGAAGACGCGGGGCGACAGGGCCAGCCCGAAGGGTAAGACCTTGTACTGATATGCCCGTCCCTCGAACGCAAAGCGGAGAAACGGTCTGTGTCGAGGGAGAATCGAGACATGAAAGTACGCGTCCTTCAGGTCGATTGCTGCAAACCAATCTTGGGGACGGATGCATTTGAAAATGCGTTTCTGCGTAAGCATCTTGAACGGTAGCCTGTGAAGGGACCGGTTCAGGACGCGCAGGTCCAAGATTGGTCGTAACCCACCACCTTTCTTGGGTACAATGAAGTACGGGCTGTAGAAGCCGGTCTTCATATCGGCTGGAGGGACCGGCTCGATCGCGTCCTTCGCCAGTAGGACTGCGATCTCTGCCCTGAGCACAGGGGCATTGTCCGCCAGAACACGGGTGAACAGGATGCCCTTGAAAGCAGGGGGGCGCCGGGCGAACTGAATCGCATAGCCGAGTCTGATGGTACGGATGAGCCAGCGAGACGGGCTGGGAAGCGTTAACCAGGCTCCCAGAGACCGAGCAAGCGGGACTAACGGCACCACAGACGTACCCGGGGTGGGGCAGCGCGGCGGAATGCAGGGACCCGACTCGGACGGCACAGCGGCCCGAAGTGGGGTCTGAGTGTGTGGTGCAGCACATACCTGCTTCCTTCGAAGGGCAGAGTGAGTGTGAGGAGGCGAGAGCACGTCCGGAACACAGCCACTGCTGCTCACTGGCGATGAAAGAGGGGCTCGGGAGTGACAAGGCATGGCGGCGTCGTCGACTGCCAAGCGCGCCCTCTTGGGGCCCAGAGGTTTCAGAAATTGCTCTTTTTTTGAAAATGTGGGTACCACTGACCCGTGGGTCAGTGGCGGAACAAAAAGAAAAGGAAACAAAAGCTTCTCCGCCCGGCCCTCCACCGGGGGAAGGAGTGGCGTCTTCGCCATCTCCTGAAGAGCAACTTGATCCACCTCCGGGCCGCCCGTCTCAGGGTCGTTTGCACCGTCGCTTGCCTCCTGGTTTGGCAGCGGCCTGGACGGGCGGGGTCGGCTTCCTACGGCTTGCTCCGCGCTGAGGCCTGGATGGTTGCTGCTGCTGCTGGGGCTTAGCGGGAGCGGAGGACGCCGCAGAAGGCCGACCTCGGCGACGAGTAGACGGAGGGTCTGCGGCCGGCGGACAGGTGGGAGCAGCAGCGGTCCGCCGGGGCAGGATGTGCCGGATGGCCTCCGTCTGCTTCTGTGCGGCCGAGAACTGTTGGCAAAGCTCTCGACCGCGTCGCCGAACAACCCAACCTGGGAAAGAGGGGCATCCAGGAACCGATATTTATCGGTGTCCCTCATATCCGCCAGGTTGAGCCAAAGGTGGCGCTCCTGGACCACCAAGGTGGACATCGCCTGACCGACAGAACGTGCGGTTTCCTTCGTCGCCCGGAGGGCGAGGTCGGTTGCCACACGGAGCTCCCGGAGGAGCTCTGGGTCAGAACCACCCTCGTTCATGTCCATGAGCGCCTGGGCCTGGTGGACCTGCAAGAGCGCCATGGCATGGAGGGCGGAAGCAGCCTGTCCACAGGCCTTGTAAGCCTTCGCCGTTAGACCGGACGAAAACTTACAGGCCTTGGATGGGAGGCGTGGATTACCCCGCCAAGAGGAAGCGGACGCCGGACACAGCTGCATCGCGACGGCCCGCTCCACCGGGGGGATATCCACATACCCCTTAGCTGCCCCGCCGTCGAGGGTGGCGAGGGGTGAGGAGCCACTAGAACGGCTTCGGGCACTATACGGTGCCTTCCACGTCCTAGAAAGCTCCTCATGCACTTCCGGAAAGAAAGGTACCGGGGCGGCGCACTGAGAACCAGCACGGCCCGCCCCGAGAAACCAATCGTCCAACCGAGAAGGTTCGGGACGTGGTGGAGGATTCCACGCAAGCCCGACCTTCTCGGCGGCCCGGGAAAGCATAGCAGTCCATTCTGGATCCGGCTCGGACAACGCTACACACCCCGAGGGGGGCAACGCAGCCGAGTCGTCATTTCCAGAGGACAGCTCCCCCTCCGATGCTGCGATCGACATCTGGTCATCAGCCGGAGCCCCAAAGGAAACGGTTGGCCGTTCCGGAGAAGGACCAAGACGTTCACTAAGGAGCCCCAATGGCGACAGCGCTTGTGAGGCGTGAGGGGCCCGCTGAGGATGACTCGACGGGGAAGCCCTCACGGTAATCCTCAGATCACCCTGGTCATGCACCGAAGTAGGTCTATTCTGCGGGGCAGAATAGACACTAGATCGGGGCATAGGCGAGGGGACTGCACCTCCCTTGAGGTAAGCGAGTCTCGATCTAAGCGCTGCGATAGTCATATTCCCGCAATGGGAACATGAACTATCCACAAAAGCTGCCTCAGCGTGTTGAATGCCCAAACACGAGAGGCAACTGCTGTGGCCATCTGCTGGCGCCAGGGAACGACGGCATCCAGAAACGCACAAGCGGAATGACATCTTGAAAAAGACGCAGGGTCACGCTTGTGTTGCTCTTTTAGTAAAAATAAAAAAGGATTTAGAAAACTCTCTTTTGTGTTGAGGCACCCAGGGGTAGCCGCAGTGTGAATGCACACACAGAGGAAACGCCCACCGAACCGACACACACACACACAAACACAAACACAGTGCTGTGAAACAGCAGTTGAGAGCTGCAATGCTCGCGGCCACCGCTGATCGCGCCGTCACACCAACACAGGAACAGAGAGATGATCCTCTTTTTGAAGTCTTCAAAGGCTGATTCTGATAGACAAAAAGTCTCATAGAAACTCGGCTCCGAAGTGAAAGACAATGTGTGCGTGCGCCCGCTTCCTGTTTATACCCGCGCGGCGGGGCGGGGCGCGTGACGCGATTCACGCACGCCAACGTTCATTGGCTCGTTCTGTAGACACTCGAAGTTGATAGGGCTCCCTGAAGTGATCCCAATTACGTCGTCACGTCGACGTTACGTCGAACGTGAGCGACTGAAAGGGAACATCATACAGGTTTGGAGAGATATGAGAGTAAATGACAGGATCTTTTGAGCTATACTTCTTTCATATTGCTCCTGCAAAGCATTACTTTTTTTTTTTTTTTTGACAAAATTGTGTTCTGAATGATTTGCACTACAGAAAAGAAGAAGAAAAACAGAATAATAATGTAGGTCTACAAACAAACATTTCAACAGTTTTTCAAATTAAAAAGCTACTCGCCAACTATGATGGTTGTCTCCTGGTATCTGTTAGCCTAGAAATCTAGACGCACCCTAGCGGCAGCAAAATGTATTTTGCAGCCAGGGTAGTCTAGCAACTCTCCATTGACTTTCGGAGCTGTAAAAACCTAAATTGGGTCAGGCCAATCACATCGTGTATAGAGTAGGCGGGGGTGTGCTTAACATCATGATGACAGATTTGCGACGGTTCCCTGCAACTTGAAAACAAAGAATGGCGGCAGCTGCTGCTGGAGAACAGTCTTTCAAATCGGCTTTGGACGCGACTCTGGAGGACTTGGAGTTAAGTTTTTCTTTGAGAAAAGAGTAAAGAACGGCACTTAAGTCATTCTTAAAAAAGGAAGATGTGTTCGTAGTTTTGCCTGCCAGATTCAAAAGTTGAATCTATCAACTAAAAGCTCCGCTGTTGGGAAAACGCTCTGGTTGGTTGAAGCGCTCCTATTGCGTGCAGAGTGAATTTGAAAGACAGCCGTTTATCCCGCCCCTCGGATTGAGCCGTGTCTATGGAGAGTTGCCAGGCTAGGTATCTTGCCAGCTTGCCAGGCTAGGTATCTGTATCAGCTTTAAAGGGGGGGTGAATTGCTGTTTCATGCATACTGAGTTTTTTACACTGTTAAAGTGTTGGATTCCCATGCTAAACATGGACAAAGTTTCAAAAGTTAAGTTGTACGTTTGAAGGAGTATTTTTGTTCCAAAAATACTCCTTCCGGTTTGTCACAAGTTTCGGAAAGTTTTTTTCGAGTATGGCTCTGTCTTACGTAAGATAGGGCGGAATTTCCTTATATGGGTTCTAAGGGCACTTCTCCGGTAAGATCACGGGCGCGCGCACACTCGTAAAACAGAGCAAGAGAGTGAAAGCAGTTTGCCATCAAAGTGCCCTGCCCGGCTTTTGGAAGTCAATGTAGCCAAAGAAGTGTGTTTTTGGTTGCCAGGGCAAGACAACCCTGCACAGATTCCCAAAAAACCCAGCGTTAAGGGACCCGTGGATGGAGTTTGTTTTCCTGAGCATAAGCGGAGTTGTGTAAGTCTGTTTGTTCCCTGCATTTCGACGATGATTGTTTTATAAACAAAGCCCAGTTCGACGGATTTGCAGATCGTCTAATGCTTAAGGATCGAGCAGTCGCAATGATAAAGGTTCGCGGTCGTGCGTTGGAACCGGACGGTAAATGAGTAAAACTGTTGAACAAATGTCTCTGTGTGTTGTTAGCACAGCTTTAGCTTCGCCCACACGGCCCGCCCCCAGCCGCTCGTTTTTTTTCCGGAAAGACTCGGTACAGCCTATCTTTCTTTTATAAATAAAATAAAACTAAAGACTTTTCGGAGATATGAAGGATGCAATACTACTCTATAGGTACTCAAGATTAACAGGAGATTGAGTGAAAATGAGCATTTCACCCCCCCTTTAATAAATAAATCAGCTTATAAATTAACCCCTTTCGCGGCAAAGATCACAGACGGCCCCAGATTATTGTTGTTCAACAATCATTACTAGTTAAAACATCACACTCTTACTTGATCTGGACAAACTAAATGAAGGTTTTATAATTCAATAATAATAATATTAATAATAATAATAATTATTATTAATCATTTTTATTTTAATATGGAATGTCACCTACAATAATTTTCTAACCACTGGTTTACAAGCCGAAAAGAAAGACATTAAAAGTGGTGATAAAGAATGTGATTAGAAGAACACCAAAGAAAAAGAAAAAAAACATTCACTACAAGTGAAGATGGCTTGAGGAGGATAGAGTGACGGGGTATGAAAGAGGGTCATTCAGTGTCTCTGAGAGTTGGGGAGAGACTAACTGTTTTGGTCTCTTTGCATATTTATGCTACTTATTGCCCCTTGGGGTCCTACTTCAGATCCAGAGCCCCACCAATGGGTGACAACAAGGGCCTAGATTTTGCATACATTATATGGGCCTGTCTTTTTCCTGATGGATCTCTCAACACAACTTGCTCAGATTACCTCATCTATCAAAGCCTTCAGGGATGGCGATGTAGATCCAGGCAAAAGGAGAGTCAAAGAAAGAAACATCCAGCACTATAGACAGACTAGAAGAAGACAATGAGCAGTAACAAGGAATCCTTTTTTGACTGAATTGCTATAATGAGCATTTTACAAACATTTACCCTCATAACAAATTACTCAGTTACTGTATACTGATATAATTGCACAGACTATCATTAGTTTAGTGACTGAAAAAGAGAGAGAAAAAGAATGAGGGTGAGTATGTGTGGGCTTCATTTAATCATAAAACAGTCATATACTGTGCATTATGTGAATGGGAAAACTTCATAATTTAAACAGCTAAACACATATATTCTGAGCTGACTGTGCAGTTACTTTGATAAAATATCAGCCTAAATGAGAGAAAAGGAAATGTGCAGAGGCTATGGGCACGGTGGGTAGTCCCCCAGAGGCATGTCTTTGGAGGATTTATGCACAAAGTAACAGCTATAAAGCAACACTGGTCACAGAACAGAGAAGCAGGGTCGACTGGCACAGGTTTAATCATTATGAAATCAGAGCACCTCTGCTGAACAGATTAAAGTCAAACCCTCCACTCTGCACTGATCTCACACTTAAAAAACGAGATGCCACTTTTCAGGCCCTATTTGAAGTCTTAATGGGCGAAGCTCTTGATGAAATCAATGTCATGCGAGCAGTTTACTATCAAGATATTCTTAAACTCCTTTAATGGGGTTTAATCAGCGCCGCTCGCTGTCAGTACAACTGCTATTCTAAGCAGAAATTACTACAGTGCCTCAAGCATCCCATTATATGAAATGCTATGATTAAATTTGCATACTTTCAGTTTCACTCTTCCATAAACATACTTTTGCACTGCAGCAGTTGCAAGTGTTGATCTTGTTCGTGGTGCTGCATTCACGCCCAATTACTTTATCGGCTTATTTTCAGAGGGAACATATGTGAATATAGATGTGCAATATAGCTACAGGCACTTATAGATAACAGATAATATTTACAATACCCAAAGGATTTCCGGGATTATCAAATATTTTCATTTGACAGTTTTCTTACTTTCATTTCAGCACATTACATCAGCCCAGTGATACTACAGTTTGTTTATTCATGTTTTGTATTTTACTCTACTTGCCTTAACAATGTCCAGTAACAGTAACATAGTCTATGTGATCACTATGTGTAGAACAATGCCTCATGCCTTGTCATTTACATACTCTTCTACAGCCATTTAAGTCAGTTGCTGGATTTAATCTTAGGCCCTATTATACACTTGGTTCCAGACTTCAAATTTGATTGTCCCAGCACTGGGACGTGCGTGCCCATTCTAGAGAGAATGTCAGTTGTGCTTTAGTGGTGGTGGGTTTACAGATGCGTATACAGAAGTATATTTATGAGCGAGTCATTGATTCATTAATTCAACTGACTTGTTTAAAAATTCTGATTTATTTAGTAACAAAACAAATGACTGGCCACGCCGTAGAAGCTTGAGGCTGTCAACACTGGACGCCTCAAAGCGAAGACTGCAAATCCATTAGTCCTGTTGTTGGAAGAAGTGCAACCATGTGGAGGATGTCAAAGATAGAACGGGCCATCTGTCTACTGTCTGTAACTTGTCGCTCTGCATCCAGTGTTGACATAATCACAGATTTTAATTAGCCTATTTCTATTTGCTGTTGACGTAACGTGACTGGTGTACATACTAGTGTTACTAGTTTTGCCATATGTTTATTGCAGAAATAGTATGAGTAGATTGCTATTACAAATTCAGCAACGTTTTATTAATTAATCACTGAATCATTTACTCAACCAATTTGTTCTAACACACAAATTCAAATCAAATCAGTGCAGGAAGATTACACTCAGTGGCGGCTGGTGCTAAAAAAAATGTTGCATGGGGGCGCAAACAAACTGAATTATGAAGCAAGACTGAATAGGCTAATTGTTAAATAACCATTTATGAAGTGATAATAATGTATCATTACTGCTTTGCTTAAAAAGGAAAATTCAGCATTTAAAGCATGCCATAAAGTAGGGTTGGGCAATAGCCAATGGCCAAAATATCAGCCTGATCTCATGAAAATGCATCTCTATAGCACGCATTGTGTTTATCGTGCAATTTATACGTGAAAATGATTTTTTACGTGCACATGATACACAGTTTTCACGTCCATTTGATATTCACTTTATTGCGTGTACACACGCACCCCACACCACTGATCCTAACCAAACGTATAATACATACGCACCCAACCACTACTAAACCTACCCATGCGTATCCTATGCACGTAAAAACTCATTTTCGCGTATAAATTGCACGATAAACACAATGCGTGCTATAGAGACTCATTTAGTGTGACCGGGTTGCAGATATAATACTATAATCTCAAATTTCTATTTGAAAAAAAAAAAAAAAAAAAAAATATTATTAATTTAAAAAACGTTATTTCATATCCTGACTATATGAAATATGAATATGTTCATATTGAAGGCTATGAAAACAAACAAGTGAACCTTGCACTCTATCTGTGCAAAAAAAAGGGGTCAAATCACATTACATTCTAACATTTCTAACAAAATGGCACTTTTTAAAGAAGACGTTAAATTCACTGAACTAAAAATGAAAATAAATAAAAACAAAACTGCTATCATAAAAATACACTTGTAGGTTTGAATTCTATTGCACATTTATGTTCACCAACAACAACAAATATTCAACAACAAATATTTTAGCAAAATATATGGTATACTTTATAATAATTGCACGCTATTAATCAGTTAAGCATTAGTAAACAGTTAATTCATCATTTATAAAGTATTAATAGACATTAATAAGCAGTTTATAAATACAGCTAGAAATGTTTTATTCTTGATTTAAAGTATATCTATAACGGATTTTAAATGAAGTATTGCATTATTTACAAACCAGTTATTTAGGAGTTGTCAGTGGTTCATAAGATCACTTAGAAAGTGTAAGTAAATGATCAATAAACTATTTAAATGTACATTATAGTAATAGTTACTTTAGTGTGTTAATAAATGCTTTCTTAACATGAATTTCTACAGAATTTCTCTTTTGTTCTTCTTTAAGCATACATATACAATCTTCCACTGAGAGTATTATCTGCTTTTTTTGTCTCTGTCCAGTAGCCTGCACAGCTGTCTGTCTGTCTTTCCTTTACTACCATGCACACATAAACACCTGCCAATAGTGAAGCCTTCAAAACCAAGGTTTTCAGAGATTTCTCCTTGAGCACAGGTCAGATGGAGTGCTCCACTCTGAATGGAAATGAGTAACTCGCACTGCCACCAGAGAAAAGATTAAAATGGCATTTAGAGGAAAGTCATTTCTCCACTGGGCATAATAATAAACCTCCATATCCAAAACAACAGTGGCGAGAATAGAGGGTTGAGCATGTAGAAAACGGAGACCTCTTCCAAGTCTCTTCGCAGTTCAAAGAGTTTCAAACTGCATCTCCAAACAAAAGACAGTACATGCTTTTTAGTATTAAGTGACAACAACAATCACATTCAAGATGTGCTTGACTATGCTTTTTTAGGGGGGAAATGCAAAAAAGCAGCTCATTTTGTTTGTTTACTTATTTATTTAAACTATTCGTCTTTGTGTGATCTATTTTAAATGGAGGATGCTTCAATACAGAGCACTCTAGCGTTGGATTGGATCAACTGTGAAGTCATTTGAAGAAAATATAAGAACAACTGATGGTCTAAAAGGTTTCATTTGTTAGCATTAGTTAATGCAATAGCTAACATTGAATACATAGTGAATGTGTAGTGCACTTTGTATTAAAGAAAATAATGAAAGAACTTACTGAACTGGGCTGTGTTTCCAAAAAAGCATTGTGAGCCCAAGTTGATCATGGAAACCATTGTCAGGATTCAGAGAAGGGAGGACCCAGGCGCAGAATGACAGGGAGTGATATTTATTAACAAAGACAAAACACAGGAAGGAACACAGTCCAAACAATAGGGCAGGAGAACAGGCTAGAGCTCCAGGCTCTACAGCAATGGTGGACACTTGACAGCAGCTCAAGGAACCAGAGGCCTGGCATAGGTGAGATGTAACTAGCACTAGGCACTAGAGTGGCTTGCCAGGAAAGGAGAGTCAATGACCAGGGTAGAACAGGATACAGGGCAGGAACCAACACAAGACAAACACATGACAAGACTCAAAAAGAGAAGACAACAAGAGATAACAGAAACAAAAACTGACAACTATGACTTGAGACAAAAAAATAGACTAAATACCTGGAGCTAGCAAAGGGAAAAATATAGTCAATAAAATAAATCATTTCTAGAAATAAGTAACTAAATCTAGCACTGATTGACAATATCTGTGAGAACCGCATACACACAACGAACGCACACAATGAACCCTGCAACCTAGCAGAACCCTGACAACCATTGCCGCAAATGTTCTCAACGGAAACGCAGCCCTGCACTGTTACAATACTGTTCACCCAAACTTGTTTCAAACCTGAATTAGTTTCTTTTTTATGTTTAACACAAAAGAAGATATTTCAAAGAATGTTGGTAATCAAACAGTTGACGGAAGGAAAAAAAATACTAAGGAAGTCAACAGTCTGGTTAACAATATTCTTTAAAATATCTTATTTTGTGTTTAAAGGGCACCTATTATGCTAAATTCACTTTGAACATAAATGTGTGTTGGCAGTGTGTGTACACAACCACCCTATAATGATAGAAATCCACCCAGTGCTTTTTTTTTTTTTATCCCCATAAATCATAAGCACTGTCTCAGAACAAGCCTGTTTTCGGGGCAAATTGATGTAGATTTGCACAAGCCTCGCCCACGACTGTTGACGGACACTGCAGTTTTAGCATAGACCCGCCCTGAGTGAGCTAAACACAGACCGCCATTGTTTCGATGGCGGAGCAGGTACAAGAATGTCTCCTAAGCCAGTGGTTCCCAAACCTGTCCTGAAGGCCCCCCAACACTGCACGTTTTCTTTGTCTCCCTACTCAAACACACCTGATTCAACTCATCAGCTCATTATCACATGGGTTAATTGAGCTGATGAGTTGAATCAGGTGTGTTTGATTAGGGAGACAACGAAAATGTGCAGTGTTGGGGGGCCTTCAGGACAGGTTTGGGAACCACTGTCCTAAGCGACTGAGGTGTTTTGTTATAAGATGTAAGAATGAACGTCGCAGTCTTCATTTACTCTCATTGTTACTCGAGGATGGATCTGCATGGATCTGATGGATCAGCTTACAGTCTCCAGCAATAGGCCTAACGTTACTGATCACAGCAGTAATGCAAGTAAGAGCGCGCACTTTATGACATCTCAGAGTCGCTTTACGTATACAAAGTTTACCACTTTATTAAACACCCCCTGAAAAGGTGTGGATATATTTGTTTACTGTTAATTGTAACAAGTGTTTTTGTGTAATTCACTGTGTATGTTGAGGATAATGAAAGGGGGAGAGAGAGTTTATGGATAAGACTTTAATGCAAAATCTTATACTGTGTTTATTCGCTCTTACGGTGATTTTCTGGAGTAAAACAGACGCTTCATCTTTTGGGTGATGTACAATAAACTTCATAAAGCTCATCAGTACATTTTTGGCCATCATTCGGACGGGGTCCACTACAGCAGGTTTGTATTAATAGTGGATAAAAGCAGATGAAAAATAAGTTATAACCGTAATTACACTGTAAAAAATAATTCCGTAAAAAAAAACAGATAAACAGTTCCTTTATATAAATATAAAATGCCTTTATATAGAATATAAAATTCTGTATATTAACAGTACATTTTCTGTACTATTAACGGATAATCCTTATACAGAAATTTCTATATTTATAGAAATTTTATAGAATATATTTTGGTGGCAAATAATTCAAGAACCATATATACAAATTGAACATGGTTTATTTTTGCACAAATTTTCATGTAAACATTCTTAAATACATTCAATGGGTAAAGATATATACAGTATATATGACATAAATGAAACCATGTATAAAGCACCATTAAAAAGTGTTTGTATTGTGGAATAATTTTTTAGACATTAAACAAGCAAGAGACAGAATTAAAAAAAGAAAACATGAGAAGGTACTTGCACAATATTGGTGTTGCACCAAATAGCTCACAAAATTCATTGAAAAAAAAAAAACTTCATAAACTGTGAAAGTCAAGTTTCAAACATTTTCAAATGCAATACAATACAAATACAATACAGAGAGAGACCAACAAAAACAAATGGAATACTAATACAGGTCTGCTGCTTTTATCATTAAAAATAGCTTTAGACAGTCAATAGTAGAGTGAAATGTTAGTGTTGATGCCATTTTTCTGTAAGAGAACACCATATTCCTTAAAGGGTTAGTTCACCCCAAATTTTTAATTGTCATTAATTACTCACGCTCATGTTGTTCCACACCCCACAAGACTTCCATTCGTTTTCAGAACAAAAATTAAGATCTTTTTGAGGAAATCTGATAGATTTCTGTCCCTCCATTGACATCTTACGCAACTACCAATTTCAAGGTTCAGAAAGGTATACAGACATAAATGTAATCCATGTTACTCCAGTGGTTTAACCTCAAATTTATGAAGTAATTTCTACCTTTCTGGAGCTTGAAAGTGGTAGTTGCGCAAGCTGTCAACAGAGGAAGAGAAAGCTCTGAGATTTCATTAAAAAGATCTTCATTTTTGTTCTGAAGATGAACTAAAGTCTTGCAGGTTTGGAACATCAGGAGGGTGAGTAATTAATGACATTATTTTCATTTTGGAGTGAACAACTTGCGTGAAAAACGTTCCTTCTTCGGTATGTTCAGTTAAAGGTCCATTAAGAGATTTGACAAAAGCTTAAACTTTACATGGGTTTTCAGTTGTTCATACAGGAACTTCCACAGTCTTGGAGGAGTGTGTAGACGTTTGGTTTCCTTCATCTCAGCCTTTTCGACCTTCGTTCAGGATTTCTGCACAGGAAAGTTGGATATGAAGAAAAACATTTTTTAGCTACACAAGAAATTAAATAAAGGAAATTAAACTACAAAGGATCATACAGACCAGGTTGAGAAACAATCGTACAGTATTTTACGTTCGTTAAATTATCAACTGCCATCCCTAATTCTTTCAAATTCAAACACTGTATAAAATGCTAAGACTTCTGTTTCCAGTGGACTCCAATTGCATGTCATGTTAGCTTGTCTGCTCAACTATACCTTATAATATGTTTCACTATTTTCAATTATATAAACAGTAACACAACAACATGCTCTATAAAAAGTTTTCATTCAAAATGTGTTGCTTACCTTTATATGAATTCCAGGATAAGTGCCATTTTCTTTGGGTATTTTGTAGCTCACTGCCTCAATGGGGTAGGAGATGTGGTCAATAATAACTTCTTGAATGACAGCAATCCTGAATGCCATCTCCTTAAACAAATAAGATATTACAAAAATGAAAAACATTACACGATCACTTCAGAAAACCGCTCCAAAAATAGTTGTTTAAATCTTCCCTATACAATGTTTTTCTACTGACCATATAAGCATACAATCTTTGAAGGGGGTGTTCAGCAACCAACTTTTTCTATACAAATTTTTCCTCAGACTTTAAATGTAAATGTGTTTTGCCAATATTGAATACTCATAATGATAAAAAAAAAATATATATATACTAATAAAACAAAATACAAACCCATAAGGAGCATGCAGGGTGGTGCTTGTCAATAGATTAGAAAACAACAGAAACACTATGAAACAAACTAATGAGGAGGGAGCTGGTAAAGATGACTAACATTAACGTTACAGGCAGAAGTATAACAGCAGTCATGTTAAAGGGATGGTTGATTATGATTTCACTTTTCTGACTTTAGTTAGTGTGTAATGTTGCTGTTTGATCATAAACATCTGCAAAGTTACAACGCTCAAAGTTCAAAGCAAAGGGAGATATTTGCTTTTAAAGAAATCACTTTTTAAGGACTATGCTACAGCAAACAGCTGGTAGGGACTACACGAGCTTCCTCCCGGGTTAGTGACATCACTAACCCTATAATTTACATAAACCCGCCCCCTGAACACGATTTATAGATTATCATGTCAGAATATGCTAATCAATGACTAGAAGATAACTACACATAAGCTACATAAATTCATCAACTAACCATTCAAGAAACGTCCCGTTGCTTCTACATGTTGTCACTTCTTCTTGAGTCTCTCCATCATTGTCTGACTCCAGTTTGAACATAAACATTGACATTTCCAGTGCATGTCTGTGTGAGGTAAAAGGACAGGAGCTCTTGAAGCTCCGCCCCCTGTTCTGAGAGCAGCAGCTAATTTGCATTTAAAGGGACACACAAAAACGGTGCGTTTTTGCTCACCCTCAAAAAGTGACTTAATTTTAACATGCTATATAAGAATATCTGGAATTTTGAGCTAAAACTTAACATACACACTCTGGGGACATCAGAGCATTATTTTACATCTTGTGAAATGGGCATTATACCACCCCTTTAAATGTAAATTAATCTTTCAAGGTCATTATTTGGGGTTTAAAGTCAAATAATATGTGCAGTGTGTGTATAATGTCTCTGTGTTGTCTAAAACAAAGACAAGACAATAAAAAGTCTAACGTAAACATAACATTAACATACCTCATTTGGCAGAAAATGTGGTGTTATCCTTGATCCAGGTGTACTGCATCTTCACACACAGTCTCTTCACATTGTATCTTCATGCCTTTTAAAAGCAAGTCTTATATGGCCTTTCCTTTTCTTGACGATTCATGGTAGCTTTTGTTTGAAGCCATTAAACTGCTCCAAAAACACGAGTAACAGTTAACGTTAATGCACTTTATAGCCTACTGTTTAACGGGTGCGCTCGACTCGAAATAAACCGCTTCACCGACAAAATAAAAGCCAATAAACCAGTTACAACAAGGACACTATAACACATACAATCAGGGGAACTTCCACGAGTGTGAACTAAATCTTTCAATGTGTGACGATATGCATAAAACGATAAACGCGACGGCTCTGACATTGCCTAACAAGCTGGGTGGCAACTAAATAACGTTACGTAAACAGCTTATTTGACATTTAGCAAAATATAATTTTCGTTTTTTACCACAGAAGTGTCAGAATGGCTTCCACACATCCGAAATCCGACTTTAAAAAGCAACTTTGGCCGCGTCATCTGTGTGTGTAATGGCGCTTGCGTCTCAAACTTTTCGCGCCGATCAGTTTCTAGTTCCCACAATGCAACACGTGATTCAAAATACGGGTAAAAGTCCTGTAAAACACAAATACGGAAAATTCCTTCAAATTAATATGGTACATTGTACCGTATTTTTACAGAATTTTTTTACAGTGTAAACTATACATGCAGCATATATTCTCTGGCTCTGTGGGCATTATTTTATGACTCTGGGTCGAAATGAACACCTCTACTGAGAGTTTCTGTTTTGATATTATCATTCCGTGAGATGACATTGTCCTGGCTCTGAGCGTGAGCTCGTGAGGCTCCGCCCTCTGTGCAGGCAGCAGCTGCTCATTTGCATTTAAAGGGATACACACTAAAATGGCACGTTTTTCTCAGGGAGGGTTTGAGCATTAGTAACACTATTTTGACGGTTCAAAGGTTAAATTTGCATGATGGGCACAATGAGTCCTCCAGCACTGAATCCCTGCTGCTCCATCCTATACATCTATCAAAAATAGCAGTACATGATTATTAAGAGTGTGTGACTTTGTGCATTTGTGTTTAACTACAGGGCAAACACTTCCATATCCATGTGTACACTCGATTGATGCTCACATTTACCTCTTAAAAAATTTTTTTTCTGATTGTTGACGAAATATGACATCAGTATAGCCGGCAGAGAAATGATCTAATTTATATGTAATTTATAAAGATGTGATATGAAATGTATTGGAATTCTGCCTTCCTTATCTATACAATGTTTCAGTGCTGATTAGATATTGTCATGACAACTAGCAGCTCAACAACATTAAGCAGTTCACTCCTCTGTGAAAGCTTCTCATTTATGTTGCTAGTACTGTCATTTATTTCAGGATGTGCAGGAAATGATCATACATCCACACCTCAATGGTGCTGTAAATCATAACAGCTAAGCCAATACATGCATATTCATATGCAAGTGTGTTGTACAGAGTCCCTCTCCCAGCTTCCCCGGCGAAGACAGATTTCACCCTGGAAATGATGGACGGGTTTTGGTTGAGCGCTGTGGATCTGGGCCCATGCAGGGACTCTGGAATGGTTGTGAAGGTCAGGTCTCCTGACAATCTCCACATTGGCCTCTGACACAAATCTCCATTCATCAGTTTAACCTGTTCCCCGGCAGCACGCCAGCTCTGCATAGATCAATCAGCTCGCATTGTAATTTCATCAGGCTTCCCTCCACCCCGCCTCCACCATATGTAAGTCCACCCATTCATCATCAAGGTTATTAAGCGTGGGTATTTAAAAACACTTTGGAAAAAGCATTGACTGCTCTTCACAAGGGGGATAGCACACCAGAGCAGTCAAAGGAAGCGTAATGACAGTGAGTAATCATTTGTCACTAAAGTTTGATTGCACGTTCAGCAATCTCTCCTCCACTTGCTCTCTTCTTTGTGATTTCATCAACGTCTCCTTGCAAAATTTCTGCAAATGTAAAGTTCTGCAATTCTCTACAACAGCCACAGTGTTTTCAAATGCTGCTTTCAAGAAGAGAAGTGGAACCCTGAGTACTAAATGCTCCCCTTTATCTTTTTATGTAAAGCCATTTTTTCGAGGAACAGTGTCACATTCCATGTCTACATCCCAATATTCATCATCCTGCCACTGACGGTCTTTGCCATGATAATTGCATTATTTTGCCCCCCCCCCCCCCTTTTTGAAGAATGTGTTTTCATTTTGAGAGGAATTATGCTGATTTTGTTGTCCCTTTGTTTTGCTCGCTTCAGGTCCCCTTCCCCCTATCGAGTGAAGCATGGCTTGTCGGCATGCTTACCAATGACAAATGGGGGACGACGCTGGGGTCTTTGGGGAGAGGAAGAGGAATCAGGTGCACAGCGGCTGGGATGTATCTCCAGTTCTGCTAAACCCAGGGGCCACCGGCAGAGGAAGAGAGAAGCAGTCCAGGCTACAAATTAATACGTTCACGTGGGAGACAAAAATGGTCGCGCTATTTTTCCTGCCTGCCGTTGCATTGCGATGCACAATCCCCACTGCACCCTTCATACGAATGTTGCTGTGGAGGGTAATTCCAAATGCAGAAAGGCAGAATAGCTCCTACGCCAATTGGATGTTGACTGAATGCTGAGATCTGGAGGAGAGATTTTAAGTGCATTTTAAAATTCAGAAAGAAAACAAAACAAATAATAAAGATAATAACACACAAATAATTGCTCTTCTTAAATGAACGGGATTCAGAAGTTGACTTGACAGGTAAAGGGGGAGTGTGCGGCAACAATTCACTAGAATATTTTTTGGGCTATTGCAATATCAGAGAAAGAAAGAAATTTCAGCTATTCTGCTGAAGGTTCTGCATGGGTTGGGGCCAATAGTTAATTTAACAAAAAAACAAACAAAAAAAAAACACAAAAACAACAACAACAACAACAACTTAAGACTATTTACTAATGGTTAACCACACAAGAAGAGGATTTTTCTTCAAAACTATAGCAGAGTAAAAATAAACTGAGAGAGCAGTCAGAATGCATATTATTGCAAGAGCATGTAAAAAACAAAACCCTACTGTTTATACCAGCTCACTCTGCCTGTTAGGAAATATCTTACAACTCATCTCTGCTCCTTAATGAATGCAAAAATGACGTGATCATTTCCACCCAGAGTGCCCATTTATTTGCAGTTGTAATGAACTTATAAATTCGCACAAAGGAGTGTGATATGTGATCATCGAGGGAAAAAATACCTGAAATAGGTGGAAGATTAATGCTGTTGTTTTGGGCCAAGGATGTAAAATTGGTTTTCATTGAGCAGCAGGGTTTTGTATTGACATACATTATTTTTCCCTCTGCCTCTTTACCCTTGTAAAATTACTCTTGATTTGTCCTCTATGCTGCAGCATTGAATTATTTAATAAAAATGCTATTTTCAATAATTATTTATGTTGGGTCATTGTAAATAAAAAATTTTAATCGACTGATACTGCAAGATCTTAACTGTGCACAGTGGTCCCAGGAGGTATTTAAATTCATGTGAACGAAGTCTGATGTAGCCTAGTTTAAGATTTTTATGGGTCTGTAAGTGAGATCAGACAGATTAGCAGTGTATTCATCGATTACTTTGTGTCTTCAGTCCTCCGTACATGCAAAGTTTAATTCATAAAGCAAATTTGTTTAGCGAGCTAAACAGATGACGACAGCGTTGTGACGTCGAAGTCATTAGTAAACATTGCAAGATGGCTGTGGATGAACACCAATAGTTTGAAACGGCTTTGGCCGCTACAATGAACAAGTTAGACTTGGCTTTTTATCTAAAAGAGGAACAGAAGACGGCCCTCGATTCATTCCTTTGCAAGAAGGACGTTTTTGCTGTTTTGCCGACCAGATAAGGCGAGAGTCTAATGATTATAGTCAGCTCCGCTGGTAGCTAAGCGTATGGGGTTTATTGTTGTGATTGGGCGTAGTGTTATCAAATTGCGTGCAGTGAGATTTTCAAATGCATGCTTGGTGCCGCCCCTCGAGCTGGGCGATTTTCATTAGTCGATGCCAGACCCTTAATCTTTCAGATTTGGGTCTGGATTTCCAGGCTATTAGTAGTAGGGATTTTTCAGTGATCTTTCTGCAAGTTCCATTGTTATGCCAGTAGGTGGGGCCAAATGACTTTACAATTGAATAATTCAATCATTCATTGAGAATCATTTAGTCATTGAACTGATTTGTTCATAAACAATACTTCATCTTGGAAACAAACTAGTGACTGCATTTTAGAGTCACTGAATGAATCACTCAACTGTTTGTTCAAAATTGCAGATCCATTTAGGAATGCCACAATTAACCTATTGTAAGCCCCGCCCCCCTTAGTTACTGTTGCTAACTCAGGAAAACAAATGCTTGATAACTGTCTTACAATGACAGCTGTCAGTGTGAAAACCTTGTCCCAAGATGTTTTTGATCAATTATGGACACAGAAGGACCACCTCATTCAAGTGGGACTTAAATAGGGGTGAGCGTTGTATCACTGCATTACAATGTGCCCCAATTAGAACTATGCTATTCAATTCTATACTTTTATGAATTCTATTGAGAAACCTTGAGGAAAAGTTGAATAAAGAATGAAAGTCAATGTTGAAATTATTATTGTCAATGTTGAAAGTCAATTGTTATTATGTTTTGAATTATGCTGCATTGCTGTGTTTTGAATTATGCTGCATTGCTGTGTTTTGCAGTGTGTTCATTGTCAAACTAAAAAAATATATATATTTTTAATTATTAAAAAAGCCCTTATTTCAGCCCAGGCTCATTCGAAAAACGTAACTGTGGCAAAATAATAATATAATATAATATAATATAATATAATATAATATAATATAATATAATATAATATAATATAATATAATATAATATAATATAATATAATATAATATAATATAATAATAAAAAAGTTGCGAGGTGCACGTTTTCGTGACAGTTTCAAAATGAAATGTCGGAACGGAATTTTACGTCGGAATTTTACGTATCACCGCAGTTCTGAATTGAAATGTCCAGTGAGTGGGCTAAAAGATTAATGCTCCACTGCGTTTTAAAATAACATGCACTTCTATACCCTGCCCTAAACCTGCCCGATAGTGTTAACAAAAACAAGTGCGTCATAAAACCGTAATCGTAACCATAGAATTTTAGCCTGATTTTGAACTTTGAGCTCTTTTATCGTGACTCGTCTTTCCCGGACTCTTCGTATCAGAAGAACAATTCTGTAACAACTGAGCTACTGAGCAAGCTTATCAGTAAAACTGAAGATAGGGAGCTGGTTAAGGTATGCAAACTCCAAAATATATTCGTTTACAAATCATGCACTATGGTAAAAATGTCATATGGTCATAACATAATTGTGCAAGAAGCCGCGTTAGTGAAACGATTAAAAGTGCTTGCTGTTTTACTGCCTCTAGTGTTCATTTCTTTTAAAAACTGCAGTGATATGTGCGTATTGGTACGTATTTTGTGTTTCACAAAAAAAATTGCCACAGGAACGTTTTTTCCAATGAGCCTGTATTGCCTTATTTTATACGAAAAAGTTAATAATTGTATTTTATTGAGAACATATTTTACTTTGTCTTCAGAAAAGATTACATTTTAAGCTGTCATATTGTCATGTTAATGTGCCCCTTACATGTTACTATGTACCCCAACTATGGGGCATGTTGTCACATTCCACTTCCATTCTTTCGGATATATCAAGAAAGAAGTAGGCCTATACACTGTATTAATGAAACAAAACCACGTAATTGTACTAGACGTGTGAAATGAATGTGGGAAAAAATAAATACTCTGAACCATAAATAGGTTAAAACAAACAGAGAAAGTCAAAAAGCGTTAGGTTGTGCCCCGCTCTCCCCTATGCCATGGAGGGATATATAAAAGATAAATGGTGGGTAACAAGATTCATTTGAAAGCGAGAGTTTACAGATCACAATGCAAGCGGGAGAAGCTTCATGTTTCGGTCGTCATGATCGCAGGTGACAACATCCAGGATCAACACTGTTCATGTACCGCAGGGTAAGATTCAATTAATTTAAATTTAACTAGTTTAATATGGAGAGGCACTGAAATGTACACCTTCGTTTATGTGTTTTCGTCCTACACTGTACATGGTGTGAATACAGTTAGCTATTTAGGTTTGTACGTTAGCATGTGATCACTAACTTTAATTGTAACTTAAAGGGATACTTCAGCTCTGGGAAGATGAATGTGTATTTAAAATAGGTCATTTAAGTAGAAGAAATGTGAAGAAATTTTTGAATTTGGAGCTTTCTAGACTGAGAAAAGCCAGAAAATGTATTTTTGGCTTATGTGGATGAAAGACAACAACTCCCAGAATGCACTTGTTTCGCTGCCTTAGGAGGCCACGCCTACCGGTAAGGGAGCGCAGTTGAAAACAAAAAGGCTAGCCTACGTGATGAGTTTGCCAGGGATTTAGAGTTCGCCCAAAATGTCCGGGATTCGGCTTTTGCGTTCTACAGTCGCCATCCATTCATTATGTTTACTGTGGCAAGCAGAACGAGGCTGACGGCCGCGGGAGAACGGCGCGAGGCCGGTGGCGTCATTACATACTGAGACGCGCCGGGTCTCGAATCGCTCACGGAGGAGCAGGAATTTTCTTAGCAATGGTAAAACGCACATCAACCGATCACTTGTTTAGCGTTCATGTAAACACTACATTCAGATTCACCAATCGGAATGAATTCAGTTAGATTGAAACAAGAGGTGTGCACTGTGCATGTAAACAATGAATGGCGACCGCAGAAAGCAAAAGCCGAATCCCGGACATTTTGAACGATCTCGCCCGCCGGACAAGTCCGGGAAAAAGGAGGATGGTAACCCCTACTTACTCAGCTTTCTCCTACTATTCAGCTTTCTCCACAGAACAAGAGCCTGCTAGCTTAGCTTCCAAAGAAAGACGGCTGACTATGGGTGGGCTGAAAACATGCGGAACCATCTACTGGCTGTAGTCTTTAGCCTCTGGCCAGAAAATCCTCCGATGATGCAAAATGACGATTTTTGCGTCATCGGAGGATTTTTTCCAGACAAAAAATGCATAAATCTCTTGTCTCAGGGGGATATGAGGGTGGAAAGCATGGTAATTCGAAAATACTACAGGTTTTCTACTAATACAAAGCTTAATGCTAAATCCTGAAGTATCCCTTTAATGAGAGTATGACAACCAAATCTTCATTGGGATTAGGGTTGAATCCTTAGGGAACCAGGTTATTGCGCCCACGGTCATTAATAAATAAACGGGGCTTCAGTCGTAATATGCAGATAATTGGTCCATTAGAGTAGCCTGATGTCGTCATACTCGGATTCTAGTCAGAATATGACTCTGATACTGCTCCACTGGGCTGTGATTATGGGGCGTGTTTCAACCGAACAAGGAAAGAAAATGCCTCTGCACTCAATTGGATAGACCTACAACCAATCAGAGCAACGGAGCAAGTGACGTATGTTGAGCGACGCATAGTTGCCAAGAGAACTCAATTGCACGCACGCTGAAAGAAGTAGAAGAAGAAGATGATTGTAAACAATCTTTGTCGGTGTTGTAATAATAATTTAACCCTCAGATTGTGTTCAAAACCCTATAACACGTTTTATGTTCCCGGTCAAAAATGACCGGCCTACAAAAAAATAGCTTATAAACATCTCATTATACTATATTATCACCCAATATTGGATTCAATCTTTTTGTCAACTTGTTCTCTTTCAATAAGGACTGATTTTATATTTCTACTTGCATCTGATTAATCGTAGGCCTCATTTATCTGAGAGTAATCATTTCATTTCGGTCAAAAATGGCCAGCCATTGAAAGTGAATGTGAGAGACTGAAAATAAGAGAAAAATGTAGTTATCAGGAGCATGTTCATGATGTTCATGTACACATATGTACATGTGTGCTTGCAAACATCGAGCCCTTGGACCTGTGCATGTGGGAATACATGCATTCTAGAATCTAGTGAGGAGGAGGCGATGCAGGATGAAAACCTACAAGAAACCTTACTTTGCCTCATAGGTGGGGATGAAGACAAGGACAAATTTACATCTTTCGACCAGAATGTAACCGTAACATCAAGTGGGCCCTCAAGACTGCTGCTCTTCAGTTGTTTCAAGGTCTGTAGCATGTGGTGCCTTCTTCTTCTGATACATCTTCTAATGCTCCTTCACTGCAAGATTCATTCTGCATCGCCTCCTCCTCACTAGAATCTCGATCAATGATCTGATGAAGAACATCATGCACAGAGAGCTTCTTCATGACTGAGTTGCTACAAAATAAATGCCAAACAAGGTACTGTGAAGCTATAACTACTGTGCTATAACATCTATATTTGTACATTTTGTGTGAATTTTGTGTGTGTGTGCATGTCAGATGGATATTAGATGCAGTTCAGGGCAGGATCCAGTTTCTCTCTGTGAAAAAGAATGTGTGTAATACTCAAAATAGTTTGTGTGTTTTAACGTGTGTGTGTGTGTGTGTGTGTGTGTGTGTGTGTGCGTGTAGGTGTGTGTGTGTGTGTGTGTGTGTGTGTTTGTTTGGGTAGCGTGTGTATGCATGTATCCACACATGCATAGGTCCAAGGGCTCAATGTTTGCAAGCACACATGTACATGTGTACATGAATATAATGAACATGCTCCTGAAAACTAAATTTGTCTCTTATTTTCCATCTCTCCCATTCACTTTCAGTGGCTGTTGAAGTGCAAAAAGTATAACTTAGTGCCATTTTGTACAAAATTAAAGTTTTTCAAAACAAACTTCCTTGTGAAACATTAAAGTAGACTAGTGTGATCAACAATGCATTTTTTTTTCATATTTTATTTAATATTTCCAAAATGATTCATAAATTATGCTTTTTTTACTCAAAAAAAAATAGATACCTACTCTAAGAGAAATGAGGTCTACGATTAATCAGATGCAACTAGAAATATAAAACCAGTCCTAATTGAAAGCGAACAAGTTGAAAAAAAGATTGAATCCAATTTTGAGTGATAATATAGCATAACAAGTGATTTATAAGCTATGTTTTGTAGATCAGTCATTTTTGACCGGGAACACCACAAGTGTAACAAGGTGACAGAACTCACCTTGAACTCGACAATACAGCAAACAAATCTTATTGCAACCCAAGCGCTCTTTGGTGATGTTACTGTTGATCATCTGTCCATCATCGATCGTATACAGCCCACCCTGACAATTTGATTGGTCCGAACAGCTCTGTTCGAGCATAGTTGCTCCACAACGGATCAAGTCCAGACTGAACTTCCCAACCTCAAATGTTGTGGGTGGGGCTAAGTTTGGCTGGCATCCAGGCTACCGTTAGAGCAAATCTTATCACACTTTTGAAACATGCTGGTGAACGCACAGTACGGTGATTCAAAACATGAATACCCATGGTCATCCTCAGTGTTACAAGTACCCCAGGCACATCGTTTTACAATTTTTTGTAGCATTAACACCATTAAACCAATGAGAGCTTCGGATCTTCCTATGTTTCTCTATGGCGCTGAAACCTTAAGTTGTCTGGGTTCCGGTCCCCATGCAACCAATACTCAACTGCCATTGGCTCATCTGCGTTCGAGGGGAGGGGCTTACCGATAACCGATTAAAAAATTACAAGGTAACGTGCGATATCATCTTTACAATGTAAGCATTGCTTGTGTGATATTGTTTAGTTTTTTTGTTTTTTTTAAATAACCATTTTTAGTTCATGATAACTAATGGTCACAAACAGAACTCCATTCTTTAACTCTAAAAGAGAGTTGCACAGCAGGCTTTCCTACAGGCTCTTCCTCAAGATGAGATGCTCACCATGTTAATACACATTTCTTGTCCCTGATCTAGCCACACTGAACTTGAGCAACAGATAAAAAGATTGGGAATAAAGTCCTGAAGCGAGACTCTGACAGAGTCCTTTGAGAAAATAACAGCCACAAGGACAGAAAGCCACTTGGTCTTGTGGCCACTGATGACCCTTAAATTGTTAGCCACCAGCAAATGTGGGTATGGGAACTCTGGTATGAAAATTCCACTCAAACTCACACCGGACTGACAATGAAAAAGTAAACAAGTCTTCTAAACATCCCCTACATCACTACTGGCATTTGATTCCCAATTGATAACACAGTATAAAGAGCATACACATTACAGTATTTGCAAATTGTTTATGCCCGGCATACACTAGCATTCAAGAAATACTTTTATTATTCAGCAAGGGTGCATTAAATTATTAAAAAAGACAGTAAAGAAACATTATTACAAATATTTAAAAATAAATGCTGATCTGTTAAACTTTTTATTCATTGAGCAGCACAACTGTTTGCAACATTTTCAACATTGATAATATATTTTTTGTTTTCTTAACTGAAAACTGGAGAAAGTGTTCCTGAAAATTCAGCTTTGTCATTGCAGGAATAATTTACATGTTTATTTTATTTTTTGAATATCAGCCCCAACCTTTTTGTAGCAGCAGTGTATATTTGTTTGTGTTTATATATACACAGTGTATATATATATATATATATATATATATATATATATATATATATATATATATATATATATATATATATATATATATATATATATATATAAATATATAATACATAATTCAGCACAAATGTTGACAAGAGGACCCGCGCTTACAGTGCCTAATGGGTTTTAAGTGTTCACATTGTCATACAGTAGATCATTCTGTCTCTATTCAGACAGTTATGTCTCCCTGATGTCACAATCTATTCTGGACACCTCTCCATTCCATCGCATAGGTCTAGTGGAAAATTGTGCTTTGTGCTGTACAACGAAAATTTATAAGAGCATCCTGAAGATCCAAATATAGATTTGAATCCTCTCTAGCATCTGTTGAAAATCACATTAACAGAAACCCCAAAGAAAACACTGGAAGGATGTGACGTTTTGATGTGTTTGTTTTTTTACCCTGATTTATAATAGCAGCCTACCTCCCTGAGCAATGTAGATAAGATGTGCAGACAGAAAACATTGCAGAGGTTGTGATAAGGTTGTAGTATGTCCATGCAGCACATGTCTTCAGCGATGATTACTACAAATCTTTTGCGCAAGAGGGAACAGTGGGCTTAGACATACTTCACTCGGCACTGTGGCTTGGAAAGAAACAAGTAGTTAGTAAAATGGTCTCTAGCAAAATGATGAGGTTTGTTGTTCAGAGATAGACACATCACATTATAATAGAGCCCACAGGAGCTAAGGAGTCCCAAGAACACAACGCTTTTCTTTTCTTTGTCACTATCGTTTGTGGATCAGTAGCTTTACTGGGGTAAAAGGGCCTCCCATATTGATCCCAAAAGGGAAAGTGAACTTTTTTATTTGACTCAAAATGCTATTCCCTCTACAAATGTGAAGGGGCCGCACTCAAACAGCACAGCTTGGGCACAATGTCACCCACATAACACCGACCTCAAACTTGAACGAAGTCAAGCATGCAGCTCAACTGCTGAGGTAATAAAGACTCAATTATGATTGTTTTCTTTCAAGGCCATCTGCCTTCTGATTCCCCCTCCTGCTGGAGTCATGGAAGACGCTGGGATGATCTTGTTTAGAGATGACACGAACAACTCAGTGAACAATAGTGAAATGAATAGGTTGCATATGCAGACTGCTGATTTGAATAAAAAAAGTTTCTTTGCCTCAGAAATTCAGTCCCATTCACTGAAGATGAGACAATATGGAAGAACATCTCACCTGGTGCCATATAGTCAAAGTAATAAAACCGAAATATTGTACTCAGTGTGAGATGATCTTTTCCAAAGTCATTTCAATCTTCCCACAACATGGTGCTACTGAATAAAACCAGCTTGAAGCGACGTTTGTAGCTTTCGAACGTGAAACCCCTGTAGTAGAAAATCTCACAGAACAGTTGATTTGAGAGTTAAATCAACAGATGGAATTTCAAAGCATGCCTATCTATCTATCTATCTATCTATCTATCTATCTATCTATCTATCTATCTATCTATCTATCTATCTATCTATCTATCTATCTATCTATCTATCTATCTATCAGTTTATTTTCTACTTCATTACATTCAAATTCAAATTGTAATTCTGCATCCTGTTTGCTACCACAATTCAAATCTGATTCAAACTCAGGAATTCTTAATTCAATTCTGAGTGATGCATTAAAAGTATGATAAATATCCTAAATCTAATCACTCACCACTACTGAAATGCTCAACAGTTCACTTTCTAACATTCAAGGTAATAAAATAGCAGCTTTTTTATCAAGTTAAGAGTTACATTTCAACAGTAAGACCAACAGTGTTCTGAACCCACCTTCGTTACAGTAATAGTAATAGTTTTCTCTGGAGTTTTCATTTATGGTTGGAGAAAAATTATTATTACAGAAAGGATGATTTTTATTTTTTTATTTTTTTAAAGGTGCATTTAAGTGGATTATCTGATTGATGTTACCTAAGCATAGCACTTTAAACAGTTAAACACCTCAGTGCGGACAGTATGCAGACTCAAGTGGTAGCCAGGCAAAAGCCTCATGTAATTTTATGAAGTGAAGACATTGCTATTGTGTGCCACTGTGCTTGATCACATAGGCCTGACACCTTGAACCTGCTGAACCGGACAAAAACTGACGAGAACAGGTTTGAACTCAACATCTTTTTTTATACATAATGGTTTTTATGCTGTAGAAACTGTATATTCTGTCCCCTAACCCTAAACACAACATAATCATTTCGTATGATTTATAAGCTGTTTTCCTCATGGGGACCCACAAGGTCAAAGATTTCTGGTATTACCATCCTTGTGGGGACATTTTGTCCCTGTAAATTACACACACACACACACACACACACACACACACACACACACACACACATCAGTGTTTCAAGCTTACGAATCGAGTTTGCATCTTCAATACAATGGCATTCCGTATAACCATATTGACCTCAAGTCCTTATTAAAGCAACACAGCCTGAAATTGAGGTAACTAAATGCAACTTGGGTAAATAGAAATTGATTTTTTTTTTCTCCAACAGTGTCCCAGAGTGACATGAGAAGAATGACTTACAAACAATCAGCACTCCATTTAATCCAAGCTGCCATGAGCCATGATGTCTTCCAACTAGGAAAATATATGCTGATGCATCTCTAAGGGTGTAGTAATTTTTCAGACCTTGCTTCCTCATGATTTGCCCTGTGTTTGCAGGATTACATCTCTCCCCCTTCCCCCTCAACGTGTCTCAGTGGAGACAATTAAAGTGTGACAGCTTTTCATTTAACAAGTGCTGTTTTAGCTTGCAGGGATGAACACATGGCATTCTAATTATCGGCGAACGGCCCACAGACTCCTCACTATTTTGGTGTGTCTCTGATGTGGCCTGATGTACCTGACAGCCCAGGAACACAGGCCCTGAAATTACCAGGATTAGTTCTACAACAGACGAAAAACCATAAGTTTGAAGGGATATATGCGCCGATCAACCAGGTGCATGATTTCCCATTCACTTTATCTTGATTCTTAGGCCTTGACATATTAGAAGAGCCAGTGGAATTGGCATTGACATATTGAAAGCTAACCATTTACAGAGCAAGGAATCCTTCAGTGAAAGCATGCATTTATCTGCTTTCTTGACTATTGGTTAACCCAGGATCATTGTAAAAATGTGTATTAAAAATGCTAATATGTTGTTTCTTGCTTGTTTTGTGACACTTTCAAAGTTAAATATCCAATCAGTGGTGCTAATAGCGCATTTGGTTTTATTAATGAATTTGGAAAAGATATTACGTTGGTTGTTTTATGTACTGTATCGTGAAAATGAATTGTCCAGTGATTGGCGTTAAAAGATTAATGCTCTATTGTGTTTTTAAAAAAACGTACCACATACACTAAACCCTACAATAAAGCTAACCGACAGAGTTAACAAAAAGCGGAAGCAACCATGGCATATAACTTGCAGCTACAAAGTCTTTGAGCCTTTTTATCATGACTGGTGTTTCACATGACTCCTACCGAGCGCTATATTTACCAAGAAAGTTAAAAAAAATATTCCTAACTGAGTTAAGAATTCCCAGAGAGTCAGTGTTCATCGTAATATATCAAATACAGTAGTATTGGGTAAGGAACCATGTGAAATTAGTCTTTATTAATCAATAATCTACCATGTATTCATAATGTGTGTGAACAGTATACTGTAGTTGTTGGTGTTGTAATGTTGTTGTTCATTTCAGATGGAAACAGCAGTGAAGTGTATGTAAAGGCATGTCTTTGGAAAGAGGCATGTTTTTCCAATGAACATTTCTTTCAATTGGTACTGAGTTAAGAATTCCCAGAGAGTTTGTGCTTAATTAATCACCCCCTCCTTCATATAATAATAATTCTGCATTTCTGATGTGTTGTGAAATGGACTTGGATCAAAGAAGCTCTTGATCTACAATGTTGAGTCAGACAAAAGGTTTTCACTGAGTTCATTCCATTTTGCGCTTCCATCATTTTCTAACCCTGCTATTGCACTATATTGGGGGTGCTGAAGCCTTTATATTTTATAACATTTACTGCTGATGTTAAAAGATAATGGATCAAATCAGGGAGATTGTGAGTGACCAGTCAAATAATTTATGAAGCCTTAGCAAATCCACTGACATGAAATAAAATGTTTAGCCTTCTACCAAGGGGCTTTTCATCTGTCTAAGTAGGCAATACTGGCACACATTGGTTCATATCATAATCTTTTTGAGTAGTTATTCTTTTTGTTTTGTTTTGTCGCCCAAATTAATATATATTGAAAAACAGGTTATTTATTCATCTACTAGATTTACCATACACAGGTAGCTTGTAATTTCTGAGGTGTGCTGCTGACAATGTCAGTGCAGTTACAAGTGGAATGCCTCACATTGTTTTGCTGTTTTAAACAATCACACTTTATTTCACCTCACCAAATGAAGAAAGGTGTTTTCATACTTACCTACAAACCAAATGATAAAGTTACTTTGCACAAGCAAAACACTGTTATATAAGCAATCTGTGGCTCGTAAATAGTAAATGCAATTTATGGCTCTGTTTTACTTTCCATCACAGCAGACATTATGAGCCAGATTTACTAACAGCTTGAACCAGTGCAAACCCTCTTTTGGCATTGAAAAACTACTGTCAGGATTTACTAAAGAAATTTAAAGGTTATTTTTGCAGATGACCCAGCCCGATCTCACGGGAAAACGTACAAATTCTACGAGGAGGCTTATTCGTACAAATTCATACGACCTGACTCGTACGAATTAGTACGATTTTTGCAAAATCGTACATATTTTACGAATTGGCCAATTCGTATGAATTCATACGAATGACCTACCCCTGACCCCGCCCCTAAACCTACCCATCACGTGGGTTTAGACAAATCGTACAAATTCGTACGAGTGAGGTCGTACGAATTAGTACGAATTAGCCAACTTTTTATCATTCGTACGAATTCGTACGAATTGGTTGTGAGATAGCGTTGGATGACCATATCGCATGCATTTGTGGGAGTTTCCCTTTCAGACACAAAATTTATGGGAGGAGAGTATTTAAATGATTTTCTAAGGTTTGCGCTAGTCAGTTTACTGGTATTTGCGCCATTATTTATCAACCCCCCCTGCATCTTCTTTAATACCAAATTGAGAGGTTTTAACTCTGGCATAAATCATTGAGCTCAGAATAAAAAAAAAAAAATAAAAAAAAAATATATATATATATATATATATATATATACATGCAATACTGTACACCAGTAATGCATTGTCAACAAGTCTTTTTTCACTCTGCCTTAAGTATAAATACAATTTAGACTGAGCTGTAATTTCTCTTTCCCATTAGATTGCATACACGTTTGGTAAATCGTAAGTCTAACTGCATATAGAAATCAACACTTCATGTAGGTTAGTGGAGTTCACACATTCAGAAAAGGTGCTTCAAAAGAAAAGGTTTGACTTTATTCAGCCATCTTTATTCAGGCTGCTAGAGCACATCTCACTGTGTTCTAAGACATCCATTTTTACCCATTATGCAAGAGAACCCTAGTGATCATAGCTTCTGCCTGCCTTTATTCTCTCAGCTGCACCCAAGGTTATCTCCGCTCATCTATTCTTATCATCTGCTGGTTGATTGATCTGTTACCCCAGCACCCAATCCACTTAATAGATGAGTAAATTTAAAAGCCATCAAAGACAGACAGAAAAAGTGGTGAGACAAAAAAAGTTATCATAGATTACCTCTCATGTTTTTTGGTCTACAAGGCCTTGGACTCATTTGCATTCATCTGAAGTGAATGAAAAACTGATGGCATTCTTAAGCATTAACTGTTTTTCCAGCTCTCACTAAACATAATCATCTTTAGTTGCCTCATACTTCAGATCTAACATTTGGAATGTGAATGGTTTTGAATTTGAATGATTGCAATGCTAATTTAAAACCTTTGACAACAAGTCTTTGAAATTTAACTTTAAAAGTTTCTCTCGACTGTGTTTTTGGAAGGCATTTCTCTCATGAGGCAATGATGTATCAAGTTCAATATCATTTTGATGCATCAGTTAATTTGGGCGTAGGAAATGGAAATCCCAGATCCAATTTGCATTTCCAAGGAAAGCTTCACTGACACTGATAGTTATTCCCAAATAGGAGGGGACAAATGATTACAACATCATAACCCTGCTGCTTCAACACAAGTTGCTCTCTATCATACAGTACCTCTGTATGGGAGTGAAGTTCCTAAATGCGAAGGAGAGCTGAGAGTAAATCTCTGTCTTTTGACAGTTCTATCTGTCAGACTTTGTGATGCAGAGATGTTTCCGCGAGGAAATACCCGGTGGATGTGAACAAATCAGCGTATTACTGCACAATTAATATAGCTGAAAATCTTTCCAGCTGTTGATTGTTAGGGGAAGAATTTGCCAGCTTTGAGAAACTCAAATCAGGTAAATTAAACGCATTGCTGCTTTTAGGGAAGTGTCTTATGGGACACCGCTGTCTTTTTTAACAGTTCACTTTTTATATTTTATAGTTTTGCTAAAAAGATTGCTAAAAAGTGACCAAGCTGAGAACTTTAGATAGCACACCTCACATTTCTCAGTTCTGAGACCCCAGCTGAGACATTAGATCAAGGAAGCACAAAAAGATTGATACGTTTGAGAAACAGACTTCCATAAAATGCTTTATTTATTGGACTGAGCATTTAAAAGTAAATGTACTCAACCCAACTTCAGAGAATCATGCAAAATCTATGAAATGATTAAAAGATTCTCATTAGATATATATGGGGCTCTTAAGAATGAAGCATTTCTGTGTCATGTTTTAATTACGGACATTCTCACTTTTGATTGAATTTGAGATACTTTCATGGTTCTGTTTAATTTAGAGGAAAAGACTGTGAGAAGTCACGCTGACGAAATACACATCTGATGACTTTAGTTGCCATGACATGCTTTAAATTGAAAAAGAAGAAAATTTATTAGACATGCGGGCATAAAGACAGACTGGGATGATGTAAGATGACTCTTTTCTATTTGAATATTCTTTCAAATTCATAGAACCTGCCGTCAACATGTATAATAGGTGAGCGAGGAAACATCAGAAGTCCTTCGATAAAATGTGACAGCAGGGCATTCAGAAATCTCAAATCACCTGGCTTGTCCTTTTCACCACTGTGCATATTTTGAGCCAGTCCAACACTGTTAATGAGCCCTCCTTTGGTCTTAATGAAAACTTTTTCAAAGGCAGCTCGATTTAGCCAGTTTGCTAAAGATTAAAGAGTGAGGTACTCTGCTTGACTTACATGTAGGATATAGCTCTCATACTAAGGTTAAACCAGGGGTGCTTTCTTTGAGAAGGCAAAAGAAGCAGCACCTCCTTGAAAAAGTAAGAAAATAAATGTGGATAAGAAAATAATTAATATTACAAATAGAAAAATAAATTCCAATAACCCAGTCAATGCGATAATGCCAGCAATCTGCTTGAATGGGTCAAACTGCTATGGGCAGACATAGATATTACTATTTTTGGCCACATCCAGATCAAAATTAGCTGGAATTTGTTAAATCAAAGCTCCACCTTTGTGCATGTGATCATCATAACACTTGCGTAAGAATTCTAGGATAAATGGTCCACAAAAGAAGGTAATTAGCTAGGTAAAATAAATTAATAATAATAACCAAACCAGTTACTAACAAATAAACATTTTTAGAAATGTGCCTTACTCTGCTATACCCTCTGTCAAATTTTCATTGATGTATATGTGACAAGTTTGATGTGAATTTGATTTTTATTTTATTTTTTTAAATTGCTATGTTAATATAAATATAGCAAAATTGTTTTCATTACTTGATTTTCATTTTAGTTTAAAACACGATTTTTTTTTTATTATTATTACTATAGTACAGAAGTCCACTACATTTAAATGGGGCAATTCCAATTCATGTATGTAAACTACAATACTAAAATAAATTAAAATCTCCACAAAGATTCAAATACCTGAAATCCTTGTCATTGTGGGGACATTTTTTGGTCCCCATAAGGAAATACTTTAAGTGTTGTTGTTGTTGTTGTTGTTGTTGTTGTTGTTGTTGTTGTTGTTGTTGTTGTTGTTGTTGTTTTCTTCACTGTTTTCTGTGTGGGTGAGTTTAGGGTTAGGGTATGAACTGTTTGTAGAAAAATCATTATGTCTATGGAAAGTCCCCATAAAACATGAAAACCCAATGTTGTGTGCGCATGTGTGTGGTTTTGTGTAAACAATGAATCCTACTATTATTAATTTATTTTACCTAGCTAATTACCTTCTTTTGTGGACCATTAATCCTAGAATCCTTACACAAGTGTTATGATGATCACATGCACAAAGGTGGAGCTTTGATTTAACAAAATCCAACTAATTTTGGATGTGGCCAAAAATAGTAATATCTATGTCTGGCCATACCAATTTATGTTAACAGAGAATGTTTTCTTTCTTTCTTTTTTTTTTGCCCTTCACAGGGCCAAATCCAGTGGTGACTATAGTTTGGGCCTGTTGTCATGATTTGTTGGTTGTCTCCACTTGTCCATTGTGTGGGAAAAGGGCACTGGTGCTGTTGGAACTGGAGGCAGGCTAGTTTTCACACCTCTCTCCAACTATCCAGCCATGGGTAATTTCACCTTTGAGCTGGTGCTGCAGTCACACAAGCGGACAGAACACAATCTTCTCTTTCCTGGATCCCAGGAGGCCTTTCTCTTTTCCACACCAAGAGTGTAATGCTCTCAAAAAACTGTAGCAACAGAAAACTACCATTTTTTGTGTGTGTGTGTGTCAGTGAAATACCAGACGCTTCCCAGCAAGCTCTGCCCTGCTTGTCATATATGGTTTTGGAGAACGAACAGGGCTTAGCGCTCCAAGGCAGCTTCAGGCAAATGTCACTTTAAGTTACGTGCACCGCGAGAATCCTGGAACCAGACGAACGGTCACTGATCTATGGGAAATCAGGTCAAGCGCTGAGTGTCCTCCCCTCTACTCAGAACTGTCAGGAGCAGAGAGAAAGCCAAATGATCGAGGGGCTGGCTGGAAATATTTCCATAATGGGTGCCCGTGAACACCACTGCAAAGACACAAACACGCACCCCCTTCTACAGCACTGGAATGGTGACACTGAGATAATACATCGTCCACCAGGGGCCAAAGAATAATGTCGACCCGGGTCAGCAAACATGGCAGCAAATCAACTTTAAGAATATATTATTACTGAGAGCACAAAGGAAATGTTTTTTCACCTTTTTCAAAATATTTTTTTTTTTAGAAAATAATTAAGTATAATTAAGTAAAATGTCTTCTTTTAGGAAGCATCGATTCAAATAAGTGAATTATAGCAAACCAAACAAACAGATGAAGGCCGGCAAGGACAATTGTGCTTATAAACTAGCAGTGAATGTTCATCCCCACGAACAAACATACAGTAACCCGTTTCATTGTCTTCACACTTATTTTTATTGCACAATCTCTCAAGCAGCTGGTACCTGAGTCCTTGAGCTACACCTAGTGGCAAAGCTTTTGTCTCCGATCGGCAGCTGAATGAGATCCCCAGATGGTCTCTGTGAAGAAAGGCAGCAGGAGAAGCAGCGCAGTAAACAAAGAGGTAGAACGATACTACATTACAGCCTGTCCACGTGTGGAAATGGTCGAACAAGGACATGAGGAGGGAAGAACTGCATCTCGGAGCATCCGTGGAGGCAGTAAAACTGACCAATCACCTCAGGTGTAGCAGTTCAGGTTGTGCGGGCATGAGTTGTGAGGCTTCTAAGGGGACTGTGAGCGGCACTAGATGCACTAAATAATTCAGCTTTCTGAGTGTGTCATTTCGAGGATACATTGTGTGTTTGCAGTGATTCACTCATTTCTTATTCAGAGTAACAGGGTTGTTTTAACCAGTGAGGAAGCATAATATAGCTATTTTATCTTTTAGACATGTTTTATGAACAGTACGGATGTATTTCATATAAATGTGGGTCTGTAAAAGAGAGAGAGATGGGGGGCGGGGGGGTGTATGACTGTAAAAGAATCACAGCCAACCTAAAGAAAAAAAAACCTTTGTTCTTATAAGCTCAATTTCCTGTGTAGATCCAACAAGCCACAACCAGGTGATTTAAACCTCGCGTTCTTCAACTGAAGTCACAACATGTTGGCCAGAGGTCTCCATGATCACACCCCCTGTGTCAATCAAAGACAGGCGCCACCAAGGTGTAAATCAATGATTACAGCAGTGTGATGAGAGAAAGGAGGAGGACATGAGGGTATTAGGAGGACGAGGGATGGAAAAACACAGGAGTAAGAAACAGGTGCACTTTTCTTTTTGTCCTCTTTTCGTTTCACATCTAATCTGGGTAAATGGTTCTCAGCATGGTTAAACCACAAACATTATGACCATTGTTTGAAATAACAGAGTAGAGGACCAATGCTTCTCAATTGAATATGATTATTTACAGTGGCTTTGCAAAGAATATCCGAAACAGAATTCATCATAACAAATGGGCATGATTACCTTTCTGTAATAGAGCATAAAAGTATTTTGTCCAGAAATTGCTTTCCTATCAAATCAGTGTCTTGTCTATTTGGACCCAGCCATTAAATCAGGGCGCTCATTGTGATGAGTGATGTGCAGAAGTCAGCTACAAGTGAATGTTTTTGTGGATAAGAATAAGATTATGTCTTTTTGCTTTGTTTGCTTTGACAAACAATACAGAACAAATGTATGCTATCAGGCAATGGATTGATCAGGGTGGGGCGCCAATGCACAACATACAGACAACGCAATGCAAGAAAGGGTCAATATACATCAATGACAGTGGCCCTATTAACCTTTTAATGACCTTTACTGCCATCTACATTAATTTACTTATTGGTATTTGAAAGTCTTTAAAATGTAATTCTACCACAACGATAAGGAATGCACCGAGACTGAAATGCTGGCCTATACAGATGAGACGAGAATTATTTTAATGTAATCGATAATTACAATTCTATACTTTTTTGTGTATTAATATTATTATTTGTTTACTATTTCACTTCATTTTAAAAGCTACAAGTGAATGTACAAAATGAAAATAAATACCTAAAGATTTCAAAGTAAAAAATGACAAAGGTAAAAAAGGGGAAATGCATTATTACGTAAATATCCAATATTGATAGTGATAAAAAAAATCGAATAATCTGTTACCATTATTATATCGTGCATCCTTAACAATGATTGTTTCCTTGTTTTCTTTCATGTACTTTTCCCCTCTTGTCATTTAGCTCCTTAACCTCTGTTGACACAAACAGAAAATTCTCATACAAGTCCATTGATATGCAAAACCATGCACAAACCCCCTCCCCAGGCAAGTGATCATAGTATAAATGCCACGTAAGGCACAGGTGAGTTAATTAATAAATGTTGTTTTAATTAAATCAGTCAGGGATCCAACTATCCACAGATTACTGTTTCCTATAATTAAGTAATTAGACGTGGCATTTTTATTTTTTATTTTTTTCGTGAACACTTACGAGGCAGAGGATGTTATCCACAGAGTGTCGGCACAAATAGAAACACCCCTATGCCGTTGGCGGAGGTAAAGCAGGAACTGGACCTCCCCTGTAGACTCAGTCAATTGATTAATGTGAATTTGTTGCTGGTTCTGCTGTCTTTCAGTTTCAAGAAGCAGTGTTTGTGTCAATCAGGCATGAAATTTAATTAGAAAGTCTGCTCGTTGAAAGTGGAGTCAAAATGAATCCCGAGAAATGAGAAAAGGGGCCTTCTACCTGGTGGACCTCAGACTTGATTACCATATCCGCTGCTCAATTTTTTAACATTGTAATATCTGAGGCCATAAAAATGCATGAAGAAAAAAAAAATGTCATTAATAAGAAATGGCCCAGACAATCTTTTTGTGTTTGCCTTTTTTCATCTGCAGAATTTAATTGCCAATTTATGTTAATGACACAGAACATAATTGATGCATAATTATGCATTAACTTGTGCCGTCTTTTGTGACGCTGCTTTTTTAAAACAAAGTACAAAGTCTGTATAATTCATTATGACTTATAGCGTCCACAAGAGGACAAACATCTATGACTTGCTTCCCGGCTAGTGTGTGATTTTATGTTTGTGTCAGGATCCACAAACGACAAAGTATCTTACCCCTGAGAACATTAGCAGTGAGGTAAAGTAAAGGATGTGGTCTATATTCATATTCATATATTCATATCATTCACCATGTCCTTCCATCTCAAATGGCAGTGATTCCGCTCGTCATGTGCATTAGTGCTTTTGGTGTCTTTCTCCATTAGGAAAAAAACAAGATAAGTGCTATAAGTGTGCAAGATTTGTTGGAAGAGAGATTTTTTTTGTTGTTTTTTTTTTCCAGGAAGTTCTTGGAGTCTATTTTTGGATGTTTAATTTATACAAAGCCGTTCTACGGCCCTTCGAGGGCACAGTGACATAATGCCATAAGTCACTCTTGACACTGACACTAGCTATGGGGGACTGCCCATTTTTGAGGACTGTTGAATCATTTAGAAAAAGTGTCACTTGTTTCTTATTAATTGCCCTCTTGTTTATAGCCTGGGGCAATGACTCGCCAAGACAAATAACCCCTTCATGCTGTAAGTTGAATCCATGCCAGGTTAAACAACTAAGTACAACAAGCTCAGCACAATGCACTGATCTCTCTCTGTTCCAGAGCAATGAATGTCTTAATGTGCAGGCCATGAAATTCTCAACTGTAGATGCTGTGTTGGTGCTTTCAGTTCTGGGAAACAGAAAACTTGGTTTGAGTTGAGCATGGAAACTTAAAGGGGGAAAAAATCTTTAAGGAGCACTGCAGTGACCTTTAAAAATAAATAAAATGCAAAAATAATGCTGAGCATGTTTGATAAATACTTGTTATTTGTTCTTAACAAAAACTTAAGCAAAAACTAAATGAAAACATTTTTGTTATCTGAAGAAGAAGAAAAAAATAGCATAACAAAAAAAAAAACTACACACAAATACATCTTCATGACTCCAAAATCAACTAAAGCAAAATAAAAATGGACATAAATGATTTTTAGTTTTAGGTTTTGATACATGGTTTATTACAACCTGCCTGCATTAAACACAAAAATGCAACATGGCAGTAACACTCTGTGCTAAGAAATTTAATTTCATTAAACACACAAAATGTAGTAGCCTAAGATATAAAAAAATATAAAATATAAGCTTAATAAACAAAACAAAAATTGCTTCAGATTTTGGGCCTGCACTTGATTATGCATCTTTTTAGTGTACACTTAAAACATCCCATTAAAGTGTTAAAAGGGACCTATTGTGCCCCTTTTCACAAGTAAAATAAGGCTCTGATGTCCCCAGAGTGTGTATGTGAAGATTCAGCTCAAAATACCCAACAGATCATTTTTTACAGCATGTTTAAATTGTCACTTTTTGGGGCTCAGAAAAACGCACCGTTTTAGTGTGTACCCTTTAAATGCAAATGAGCTGCTACTGCAGGGGGCGGAGCCTCACGAGCTCACTGAATGATGATAATATCAAAACAGAAACTCTTAGTAACGGTGTTCATTTCGAGTCGGAGAATATATGTTGTATGGAGATGGAACAGGTATAGTTTAGTTTAATTATGGTTATAACGTATTTGTCATTGCTTGTATCCACTATCAATACAAGCTTGCTGTAGCGGATCCCGTCCGAATGATGGCCAGAAATATACTGATGAGTTTAATAAAGTTTATTGTACATCACACAAAAGATGAAATGTCACTCCAGAAAATCACTGTAAGAGCTGAGTAAACACAGTATAAGTAGTGCGTAATAAACAAATTTTGTTAGAGTTGAGGGAGCATTTTCTTCGAAAACAAAATGAATCCACCTCGTCTTCAGCGGCTGGCTCAGATTTCGGTAGTAAATAGAGAGAGCGCTATGTGGATTAATACATCCAGCCACACAACACCTAGGCTACAACGCTTGGGAGACATTCTTGTCAGTGCAGCAATGGCGGATGTGTACAACTCGCTGTGAACTCGATCAGGGCGGGTCTATGTTAAAACCGCAGTGTCTGTCAACATTCGTGGGCGGGGCCTGGGGCTGTTGTGACATCACACCAGCCCCATGGCTGAAAACAGGTCGTTGGAGACACTGCTTATGATTTATGGGGATTAAAAAAAAAGGAGTGAGTGGATTTTTATCACTATAGGGTGGTTGTGTATACACACTGCCAACACACATTTGTGTCTAAACACCATGCAAAAGTGAATTTTGCATAATAGGTCCCCTTTAAATTACCTGTATACAGCACTATAACATGGTGTTCAGGAAAAGAGGTCAATTCTACTGACAAACCAGGTATTCTGGTGGACCAGTCATGTTTGTTATTGGGTTGCCCTTTAGACAAATGTTATCTTGCAGGGAGATGAATCCAATAACTTGGTGTCCTTAATAATGGGGGAAGAGACCACAAATGGCTGGAAGAGAAATCAAAATAGCTCTCCACTGCATTTATATTGGTCAGCCAATAACTCCTGTCCAACACGGACTCAAAAACCAATAAACAGACGTGTTCACTGGGACTTCAGCAACCTTTAGGAATGCCATGAGATTGCCTAAATCCTAACGTAATGTGAACCATCCGCATCCCACTGAAACACAAGGGCGTGGAGAGTGAGAAAGCAGAAAAATGGAGGAAAATGGTCAAATACTCGCATGATGTGCTGATAAACATAACCTAATTGATCAACTTTGGTAGGAATGAATGGAAGATAATTATGCAGTATGCCAGACGAGAGAGGTCAAATGTTTTAAGCGAGAACATGCTAATTCCTTGGAAGCATACTAATGGGATGTGTTTGACCTTGTGCCCTGGCACAGTGAAGGCAGATTAGACAATGATTAGCACACTGACTGATGGGATGACAGAATAATCTATGACAGTTACTCATTTATTGCATCATCAATTACAGATAGGGTTAAAAAGGATAAAAGAGAGATATTTCTCCACATGAAATTGAATATGCAGAGTGAATTCACAAAAATTGATGCACAACGATCAAATTACACTCATGCACTGGAATATAAATTAACTGTCAGCCAGATGTCAATAGTTTTATGTTTTATTGTTTCTTTAGTTGCTGTGTTGTGCGAGGGAGTCAGTTTCTCACATATATGAAAAAGGACTGCAAAGAACTGGAAATAAACTAAATCACAGACCTGGTTCTAAGATAGATTGGCATTGAGGTTTGAATTTACACTGTCACTGAATTTACAAATTGTCCCAATGAATCTGTCTGCGTGACATCTTTGTTTATCTTGAAACAAAAATGAAATATGGCCATATTTCTGCCCATCATGAGCTCCAATGGGAAATCTCTCTCTCTCTCTCTCTCTCTCTCTCTCTCTCTCTCTCTCTCTCTCTCTCTCTCTCTCTCTCTCTCTCTCTCTCTCTCTCTCTCTCTCTCTCTCTCTCTCTCTCTCTCTCTCTCTCTCTCTCTCTCTCTCTCTCTCTCTCTCTCTCTCTCTCTCTCTCTCTCTCTCTCTCTCTCTCTCTCTCTCTCTCTCTCTCTCTCTCTCTCTCTCTCGTGTTCTGAGGGGCTATATCCCCAATCATACAGGGAGATAAGTAAATAAAGTTGTCCTGACATTTTATAACAACTGTGACAATAATTCCTCTGTACACGCTGACATTTTGAGTCCATGACTGACGATTGATGATAAGGAACAAGAAAGGGATAAGGTCATTTTCAATTCAGACCAAATGCATATTTAATTTGTAGTCTAGACGGATTTTGTTTAATTACACCAGTCTATCCATCTATCTATCTGTCTATTGTATAAATTGTTCTGATACTTTCATACCTCATTCATATGCTGATTCAGATAATCTTCCCTATTATCTGACCCATTTGGTGAATCATAGATGAACTGTGTAATTGTTTGTCTGTTAAATCAAAATAGATAAAAGCTTCAATATGCAGTTTTGTAGCTCATTTTACAGCACTGAACTCGCTCCAGCTAAGTGCAAACAGCACATCCAGCGCTGGCTACACCTACACCCCAACAAGGCTTTCACTATTCATTTATTTTATTCACACCTCATTTATTTTTTAAGAAGCATCAGAAGATTGATGACTCATTCCTTTTTCTACATTTCACAGTGCTCCACTTAAAAAAAAAAAAAAAAAAATTCTGCATAATTTGCATTGGTTGTATTATCTTCCTTTGAAACAGGAAGCGCAAAGAGAGCACAGAGATCCCTGACACACTTGGGGAAAACCCCTCAATAAATAGACTGATAGTAATTAGAGCTGGAGACATTCTTCTTGATGAGAGAACAGAGTGTGCTGGTGAATGATGCCATTGCACAAAGTTTTAAAGCAGAGAGGGGCACTGGGCTGAATGGAATAGCATGGGGTAAATCACACAGTGCCATTCTGATAATGATTTATTGCTAGGAGATATTTTTTTTATTCCCATTATATTTTCGTACTCCACCTCTCAGCTATTTATGTCTCACACCAATTAAACTCTTACTCTCTGTGAAGGGACAAGGGAGACATTTTAAAAGTCCAGACAGTACTTGCAGGAATTAAGAATTACAGAAAGGACATGCTGACATTATATTCTTGTAAAGGATCTTATATAGCCTTCATTGGGAAAACTGTGGTTCACAAAGTCTGTTAGAGTGAACACTGAACATATGAAAATTATTATTTTTCTTCCCTATGGCTTGCAGACAAACAAAATAAGTTATGGCTAATCAGAAACTGGGTGATATCAGCAGCTGGGTAATACAATGCAAAATCAAATTGATTCAGTTTCTCTCAGAAAACACACCATGTCCAGTGTCTTAGTAGATCCGATTTGCCTATTTGAAATAGCTTATAATGGTTAATAAAAGTCATTACGAATAATGGTTCATAAATGTGCTTTATCAACTCCCTTGCATTTCTGTCTTAAAAGGATATTTCACCCCAAAGAAATAATAATTCTGTCATCATATTTGTTCCAAGCCTGTATGACTTTTTCTTCTGTAGAACACAAACAAATGTTTTAAAGGTGCAGTAAGCAATTTTGGAAAAAACTGTTGAAAAGTGGACCGAGCACCAAAACACACTAGCCAATCAGCAGTAAGGGCGTATACACTCATGATGGGGGAGGAGAGAGAGCTCAGTGCACAAGACAGACATTAGCAGAATGACTATAGAAAGAGCGAGATGGCAGAGAAAATACCAAAGAGGAAAAGGCCAGGGAATATAACTTTAAAAAGAAGGGTTAGCTTTCCAGCGCTAGAGAGACCTTAAGGAGTCTGAAAGCCTGAAAACGGACGCCGATGTTGCCTTATTTCTTCTAGATATAAGTAACGTTGATTTTTCTTTTAGTGATCGCTATAACCCCTTAATCTTGTCACAATTGTAATACATTAGTTACTTGGACTGTCGTGTTATGTAGGGAGCTGTTCGTGCCCATAGTCTTCTGGGTTCTGACGTTATCCCTGCACCACTCTATGGTGGAATCTGCTGTGCCTGCCGCCAAAGGGTCTGATATCATCAATAATTGATAGCAATTTGTGTTACCATGATAATTCAGGTCAAATGTCTAATTGTTGTTTAGCTCCTTCGATGGCAATGTCATCCCTTCCACCCAAAAAAACAAACACCTTTTTGGGTTTTATAATGGGCTTTTTCAATTTGTAAGAAAAATAAAGCCTGTGGTAAACATAACTTGATGATACATCGACGTTTTGTTCTACAACGTGCACTGCACACACTCACACCCCAAACTGCCATATCTAGTTACTTATTAAAAACATGTAAATTCACATGTTATTCACATGTAAAAACAAGTTTTCAAAAATGAACTGCTTCAAAATTTGCAGTTTCATTATGGGTTTGTGTGAATTACGTTTGCAAAACAAAACGTATCAAGTTATGTTTACCACAGACTTTATTTACACTTCACAAGTTCACACTTAAATATAATCAGATAGAGTAAAGGTTATGAATATTTGGCGTGCTGTCCAAGGGGAGGGCTCCTAGCTTGGAACTGGCCCGAACCCAGAGTACTCCCCCCATACAAGGTTGGGATAGGAATAGTTAGAAGTGAGGAGATGGGGTGGTGGAGGGATGCAGGCAAACTGGCATGGAACAGAGGTAAGTCTTCTGTATATATACCTCTTAGCACGCTAATTGAGTTGATTAACTTAATGTGCTCCTCCAGTGTTCATTTGGTTGTTAAAACATCATATGAATCGAAAAAACTCATTATAAAACGCCATAGGAAAATTTCGAAGGGACCAATGGTAAATTAGTCTTCCGGGTTCTGACATCATTGCTTGTGTTGAATAGCGTGTGTGAATGTTGGGGGTGGAGGCATCAAGATAGGGGTGTGATCCTTTTGGTAAGGGGTGTGTTTTTTTCGGTGATTTCAGATATCAACAGCATTTAACAAAAATAACTTACTGCACCTTTAAGAACACTAGGGTCCAACCCCACTGGACCCCTTTCGCTGGACAAAAAAAAAATAATAAAAAAAATAGCAGGTAACACTTTAGTTTAGGGTCCAATTCTCACTATTAACTAGTTGCCTATTAGCATGCATATTACTAGGATATTGGCTGTTTATTAGTACTTATAAACCACATATTTATGCCCTATTCTGCATGACCATATTCTATATCCTTAATCCTACCCAATACCTAAATTTAACAACTGCCTTACTAACTATTAATGAGCAATAATTAGGAGTTTATTTTAGGCAAACATCATAGTTAATAGTTAGTAAAAAGTGAGAAATGGACCATAAGTGTGACCAAACCTAAAAAATCTATAAAAAATTTAACATGGTCTGACAACTTATATTGAAGTAAGAAACAATTAGTGTAAAATACAATTAGATTAAAAATCATATTTACTATACAGTAATATTGATGACACTAACATTTTCCAAATTTATTCATATCTGAGCAACTGCTGGTATTCTTTATTGCTGCTCCGTTCACTGTTACCATTCCATTCAGAGAGGTCATATGAACACACTGAGCCCAATTAGCACTAGGTTGGATGACATGGCTGGAAAAGGTCAAGGAGAAAAGCTAACAGCAGCAATCCAGTGGTTCACAAGTTCAGTTTGTTTGCTCTTTAAACTCTCCTGGCCCATCCAATTACTTTTAAAATGTAGAGGACCATGGGAACCCTGTCCTTGTTTTATCTAAAACATGTCTGCATCATGCACAAAGAGTTTCTACATGTTTCTGCATAAGCATGCGTGTTATTCTGAGTGTGTAAGGAAGGTGAGTTTAACACATTTTATACACAAATGTAAGTGCTTTATATTGACGATAAATCAGTTTTATAGCCTTTTGAATGCCTGAATAGTGTACTTTTTTTTTTTTTTATAGATCAATTTATAGATAGTTAAACACATTTTAAACAAGGATATTGGGAGTGTGCCAAGACAGTAAATGGTTTTAGATGATGTACTGTTTTGTAGTAATATTCTAAGAATAAAATAATTTGCGTATTGTATAGATAGATAGATAGATAGATAGATAGATAGATAGATAGATAGATAGATAGATAGATAGATAGATAGATAGATAGATAGATAGATAGATAGATAGATAGATAGATAGATAGATAGATAGATAGATAGATAGATAGATAGATAGATAGATAGATAGATAGATAGATAGATAGATAGATAGATAGATAGATAGATAGATAGATAGATAGATAGATAGATAGATAGATAGATAGATAGATAGATAGATAGATAGATAGATAGATAGATAGATAGATAGATAGATAGATAGATAGATACATAGGTACAGTAGCACCATTACATTTTGAATGTGAATATTCTATTAATTAAAGTCAAAGGGAGATTTTCAAAACAAAAAAACTGAGTCATTAAAAGACCAAGGCTACATAAATAATTGATGATAAATACTTTAATGTGACAAAGTTTGGAGGGTCTGATCCACTGAGAACTGTTGCACTGCAGCTGTCAGTAACATGAAATCCAGGTTATTTGATATTTAAAAGTATCACAGTGTCCCCCCAGTTTCACAGACCAGGCTTAAGCCTAGTCCTGCATGTTTAAGCTGTAACTGAAAGCAACTTGCACTGACATATCACTGAGAGAGAGAGAGAGAGAGAGAGAGAGAGAGAGAGAGAGAGAGAGAGAGAGAGAGAGAGAGAGAGAGAGAGAGAGAGAGAGAGAGAGAGAGAGAGAGAGAGAGAGAGAGAGAGAGAGAGAGAGAGAGAGAGAGATTTCAGATTAGATCAGACTTGCCATACTGTTTGAGTATAGGCCCAAGTCTGTCTGTCACATTTCAAAACAGACATAGAGGAAGGTACAGGCACACTGGGTGTCCTGCTTATTCTAAGGACATTTGTGAATGTCTCTGTTTTTGTATCAGGGAAAGCTGTTATCAGTAGGGCTCATAGGACATGTTGTTTGTTGTTCACCTATAGTAGATGAAGGGCGGTGTGGGATCTGACGTTGTGTAGCGACGGCCGGAGAACTCCGTCACAGGGAGTGTGTATATGTGATTATCTTAGGTGACACATTTGTCTTTGTTTGGAGTTATCACTGCATTCAGAAAAAGATATCAGTGCCAAAAAAGATGATAGTGGAAGCTTTGGGGAAAGAAACAAAACACTTGTCACAATGAAGATTTTGAACATTCATTTTCAACACTGGCTTTATCTCATATATGTTTAGACAGCGTAGTGCAAAGATTGTGAGATCATCCATACATGCATATTGACATATGTTCCTCTCTGATTCTCCTATGGAAAATCCAATTTTACACACCAGGGCTTCTTTGTATTATTTTCAGAGAGCCCAGTTTTCATAAAGACGTTCCAGGTTTTATTTACCCGTAAATACAGTGTGCTACTGAGCGGCACGTAGTGCGCAGCATATTGATCCATCAAATAAATTTGCAGCTATTGTGTAGCTCTTCAGATCAGTGGTCACTAGTAATGCTGAAGAGTAAATCTAGTGTACAACAGTATGGAAAAGAACTACATTTTCTGCTTTTGTGGAACTGCTACAGTCCCACACCTGCTCTACAGTGATTGAATATTTAATTACAGACTTGGTCACGGTTGTCTGTTAGAATGAGACGCTGTGTAATCATAGAGCTCACGGTTAACCACTGCACAGACACACTGTTCGGTTCTCGCCAATCCAAAAGGCCGCTCTCCCTGAGGCTATCAAAAATGAAAGGGAAAGGATGGAACTTCGACACTCATAAAAAAGAAGTGCGAGATGTAGCAGAGCACTTTATAATGACTGATCAGGTCAGATCATTGTCTCCAAAAAGGACCTTTATGTGGTCATTAGGTTCAGACATGCCTTGTTCTCCTAAGGTCTGTCAGCACGATTCCATGTTTCTCCCACCTCCAGTAGAGATGGTAATAGGTTTTGTTCTCGCTCTTTTGGTGCTCTTCTTTTACGTCCGAGGATAAACATGTGTCCAACAACAGGTTTCCGTCATCATTCTTCCACAGCTCCTTTAGCTTCATATCCTAAAGGGACAAGAACGAATACAATGGGTAATGATAATCTATGAATTTGAGGGTAAGTGTAATACAGCCATATGGCTGTAATACCCTGCTATACTGTACGTAAGATGTCCGCCATATTGAAACATCTGCAACCTAGTTATTCACATGTATGAATATCCATATCTGCAATAGACATTAGCTGATGATTTTCACACATTGTGTTTTTGTATCATCAATGTGATAATTATGCATTTGGTATTGCACATTGAGTTATACATAAAAACTTGTGCTGTCAACATTAATGCGTTAACACATTCATTTAAAATTCTTTAACATGTTTAAATAATTTAACGCAATTAAAGCAAAATTCTTTTTTACAGAAGTACAAGAAGCTGCATCATTAATTTACGTCATGCAGTGAGATGATCTTAGAACTCAGTAAACGCATCCACTAGACGTCTACAAGAGGGGATTGTAAAATACCATGTAGAAAAAGTAGTTTTGGACAGTCAGCTTTCTCTTTTCGAGCAGCTCATACATGGAATACCATACCCACAGAACTAAGGAACAACACATCTGTTAAATCATTTTCCAAATCCATAAAACATTGGTTATTGTCAAATCAAATATGCTGCCATAATACAGAATAATATATTTGCATTCATTGTTATAGTGGTGTCTCTGTGTGTGCATATATGTTGTTGATGTATTCAAATGTGTGTCTATTCACTTTGATCTGTGTCTACTGTGTATGACACTTGTCTTTGTTTTTTTTTTTTTTTTTTTTTTTTTTTTTTTTTTCTGTTTTTTGATTAATCTGCCAGTTGTCCAGATCGCGAATAGTAGTGTTATTCGTATTTATTTTTATCTAAAGCTTTCTTATTGATATGTATTTATTGTATTGTTATAGTATATTTATTGTTTTTCTCTTAACCATCAACCTGCTAGGGACTGCAGATGAAAATTAGCCTGTATGGCTAAATCTGGCACATTTACATTTTGGACTTCGTCCTCATGTTGATTAATGTGCGTTGTCCCTTTTAAAATAAATAAATCAAATCAAAGTAAAATCAGTCCAGTACAGAAGCGCTAATGTAAAGAACACCAGGCTGATTGTCAGCGAGAATAGAGACTCACATTGGGTTTTTAGTTAATTATTCATTCCAGTGTGTGCTTTGCTTTAAAACACGATCTCTGTCATATTCTGTGATTGTTTCTGAAGAGTGAAGTTTTGGTGATGTACAGGAGTCGTTTACAGTAAGCGTGTTATATTGATGCACAAACAACAAACCGTGTATGTGCGCTCCCGATCACTGATCGCACGCTGCATTTATGTACAGACACTTTTCAGTACATTTGGGCCGTTTCCACACACACTCAGGATACTGTTTTATTTGTCATGTGTACGTTGTTGTGTTTAGTTATCGTAGGTTTATGCAGTCAAGTCAAGGCGGTTGATTTAGGAGTTTTCTGGCATCTCCATGTGGTCCTGTTCGGTATCGCAGCTTGACTCGTCTTAAATGAAAACAAGCTCTTTGTTGGTGCTCTATCTATACACACTGTGAATTGGGAAAAGGGTGTTTTTTTTGTGTGTTTTTTTCATGGGTGCTTTGGTGCATAAATGTATTATATAATAGAATTATATGGACTCCTTATATCATTTGGTTATTTGGTGTCCTTTTGGAGACTCCAAGGATCCTTGAAGCTTGCAGAAAATTACAGTTTTGTGAGAATCGCCCTTTAATCTGATTGTTTACTTTGCTGGATATAGTAAAATGATGACAAAATGAATGTGTTCAAAAAGATAAATGGTATATGGTTTTTCACGATAATTGTGCGTTTATTCGCGATTAATCGCAACACATTCTTGTCACAATTATATTCTGTTTAGTTGTTTTCTGTCATGTCTGTATTAGTTCTCATTAGTTACCATGGTGTCTGATTAGTTAATCTCTGTCCAGCTGTTCCTGTTTAGTGTCCTCTTTTACAATGTGTATTTATACTCCCTGTTCTGCTCAGTCCTCGTTGGTTATTGTTGGGGTTAACAGTGTTGTACTCTTCTGTGTTTGCTGTTAGATTAAAGATGTTTGCATTTCTTTACCATCATCTTCGTTGTGCGCTTTCTAAGCCATCCTGTGACAATTATCACCTCGGAAAGGTTATCCTCTATCTGTCTGGAACTTATTGCTCGGTGGTTTTTACAGCCATAGGCTGCACAATGCTGTAAAATGTTCAATGAAAATTCATTGATTTGTTAGAGTGAGTGATGAACCGCGTCCAGATGTTTCAAGATGGCGGACGCGTCAACGTGTCTGGAGCGATCAAATGTGGAATCTATGTATACATATTGTATTTATTATTACAGCTACAAACATGTTTGATTATTAGGCCTATATCAAATATTTATTTCTTTAATAGTGACGATTAAAAAAAGGTTTTGAGAAAATCACACTGAACTAGGGCTTCATCCAAAGGCATTGCTTGCTGTGATGTACTGTATGTAATTCCACTTGAGAATTCTTTATTCTCAAAAGCTGTTTTTTTTTTTTTTTTTTTTTTCATTACAACAGCCAAGTGAAAAATAGGCAAGGCTTTAAAGTTATCACTAAAATAACTTCTTAATAATATACCATTTATTAATAATGTAGGAAACAATATGAGCAATAAAACTAGGTGAGAGAGGAGAGCAAAATTAACTGAAATATTCATAATCTCACATTCTTTTATTTGCACACTGCGTATCTGTAATTCATTAGAGGCTGCATTTCAACTTCCTTAATTGACTTCCCATTCACAGGTGAATATGAAAGAAAGTATTTTGCTCTTATCCAAGGGAAGAAAAAGAAAACGAAAAACGAGGAAATAGGGGAAACAAATGGAACTAAAACTCTGAAAGTATTTTTTTTATATATATAATAGGCACCATCTCTACATTTCACTCATTTTCCACCACTAGCTTATGTCCAGCTGTCTGGTCCAGGCCCTGTAGCTATGAGGCATAATCACCCTGCACATGAAGAAAGAAATCTAAAGCTTTTCAAAGCACATGAGGGCTTCGTGAGAATTATAGCATTCACGTTCCACATTATTAGACACATGTCTTAAAGTACTAGAGAGGAAATAACTTGTTTATATACGCAGCTTCTTTGAATTGAATATGTGCATTTGAACAGTAAAATGTGGCCTTGCGCTGAGGAATGGTTTTGTCTAAGGTGGACAAAGTACACAACTTCCTTACTTGAGTGAAAGTACAGATACTACTGGTCAAATATTACTCCGTTACAAGTAAAAGTTGTACAGAAGTACTTGTTTTTAAAGGTACTTAAGTATCAAAAGTAAAAAGTCAATGTCAATGCATTGTTTTATTATTGTTGCATTGTTGTATATAATACTTACAGTATCATATATATCAATATCAAATGTATTTCTAGAACACATTTCCAGTAGTGGGATTGAATAAGTGCACTCAATAACGTTCACAATGGTTTCGGACACCTAAATGGCTGTCCCTTTAAATAGTGCCCTAAGTTTTTTGGATTTTAGTATGAATATGTCAGCCTTACTGTTATCTATAAGCTAGTGTGCTCCAAAACAATGACAAAATTTGCATTTAGAAGATCAAACCCAACGTTGAAAATGAAAATCAGGTTGATGTCGGAATCCAACGCCAGATTGACATTAATCACCAACACTGGACAGACGTTGTATTGTGGTTGAAAATGAAAATCGGGTTGACGTCAGAAACCAACACCAACAACAAACCGACGTTGGGTTCTTACTTCAATCCGACTTTCATTTCCAACAAAAATGCAACCCCTGCAACAAAATGATCCCCTGACTAACGTTAATACTTTCTACTCAAGGACCTTGACAGAATTGTAGTGGAGTAAAAAGTACGATATTTGTCTTTCAAATGTAGTGAAGTTAAAGTAAAAAGTTTCCAGAAAAAATAATACTCAAGTAAAGTACAGATACTCAAAAAGGGTACTTAAGTACAGTACTCAAGTAAATGTACTTTGTTACTGTCCACCTCTTATTATCCATCCTAAAGTTCAGCACTGTATGACCTTTAATCACTACATTTAGTGGTCAAACTGATTATTTCAGGAATTACACAACTGTACAAAAGTTTGGGGTTGGTAAGATTTTATAATATGTCTGAAAGAAGCCTCAAGGCAGCAGCATTTATTTGATCAAATATTGATCAGCAATATTGTAAAATTATATATATATATATATATATATATATATATATATATATATATATATATATATATATAATTAATAATAATAATAATAATAATAATATATATATAATTAATAATAATAATAATTATTATTATTATTATTATTATTATTATTATTATTATTTATTTATTTTTATTTATTTTATTTTTTTTTATTAATGTATTCCTATGATGGCCGAGTTTAATTTTCAGCGTTTATTACTCCAGACTTCAGTGTCACATTATCCTTAAGAAATAATTCTAATATGCTGATTTTGTGCTCAAGTTCTCCTTGGTATTTTGTTGTGGAAACCATGATAGAAAGTTCAAATGAACAGCATTTATTTTAAATTGAAATCATTTTAACATTATACATGTCTTGGCTGTAAATTTTGATCAATTCAATGCGTCCTTGCTTAATAATAATAGTACCTTCTTTAAAAAATTACAGTAAAAAAAAAATATCTTATTGACCCCAAATTTTAAATGATAGTGTATATCAAAAAAAAAAAAAAGTGTAAAAACATTTTGATTAGGTGCTCGTGATTTTTTGGAACTTCATGAGAAAAATATTTTTAGGATGTAAATTGTTAAGCGTAGAAAAGAAGAGGATCATCACAGATGCATTTGATAGGCTGATTAATTATTATACACAGCGAGCCAACAAATCCCAGGCAGATGGTCTGGCATAGCTAGGCTTACTGTGCTGGTGAATATGTAGGTAGGATGTTCAATACGGCTACATGGCAGGAATATTTTGGCTTTCCATTTTGGCTTTCCTTCTCGAGCCATGGGCTGAGGAAAAAGTCCAAGAGAAATGTATCACATTTATTGCAATTTTTATTTACAACATTGTACTTGCTGTGTGTGCACATTAAAGTTTTAATCTTGGCACTCATAGACAGCTAGCAGTAAACGGTGGTGGTATTATGCAAGTTTCAAAACCAAACATTACTCAAGGATTCCCCACCTTCAGTCCTGCGGTGGCTGTAGCTTAAAGTGAGAAAAGGCCGAAAGCATAATACTGTTTGAAAGCTGCTACAAAGAGGATGCATGCGCCTTTTCATAAAGAGTGTGTACAGTATATTGTTTTTATGGAAAATGAATCTGAAAATGAAGCTCTGAAAAGTTTAAGAAAAGTAAAATGCATTTCTATTCAGAAAAAGAAAAAAAAACTGTAAAGAGCTCTAAATTCAGTTCAATAAATGAAACATTTTCTCATAATACCGCATACGTTGTAATGAAAATGGCTATTGGCCACATTATTCAACCAAAGTGATTCCTTCTGTACAAGCTTATCAGCAAATATAGCTGTGTCCATATTCACTATAGTGCAAGGCATTCCTTAACAGAACCCATGTTTGCTGTTTTTGTCTACCCAGGGTATTACTTATAGACACTTCCAATAAAGCATTCAGTGAAAGAGGTCACTAATTTGACCCTGCACTACAAATATCCCTATAGGCATTGATGGCTTGCCAGTGTTTTTTTTTTTTTTTTTTTAAGGTTGCTTGAGGGATCTACTGGAGCAGGGAGCAGGTCTGGAAAGTGCTGCATCCACTAATGGCTATAGCTCCAAGAGGCTGGTCTGCATAAACAACAATCCGGTGCAATCAGCAAGATGGTGCACTTCTCTGCTAGGGGGAGAGTGATTGGGGACAATGTGCTTTTTTATGTCTTCCACTTCACTCTTCCCTACAGAGGCTTAAACAGGGCAATTTTTATGAACATGCCGTATTTGTTCTCTTTATTTTGCCATGTCTTGTATTTTGCACATTCAGATTTTAAAATGTATGGGTTATCCCATTTATTACACGTTTGCCTTCCATTTGTGTTTCTTTTATCTCTTTTGTTCCAGTTTACTACCACTAGTACTGCCAATAATAATAATTATTATTATTATTTCAAACATTTTAATCAATATTTCATCATCATCTTGCTCATGGGTCATTTACATACTGCATTTACATAGTGCATGATCACAACCCCCCTTAACAAATGTTAAAGGATGTCACCATTTAATATCGTTTGAGATAAATGCGCTTTGTGTTTTGAAGTGCTCCCATTTCACTAGTGTAAGAACAATGCCAGAAGCCTTGCTGGTTAAAGTAAAGAAGGATGAGCTCTTTTTCTCTCAGATGAGAGCCATCTGGCTGGGAGCAAGGCCAACGGATGAGTCTTGGGAACAGGCCTCTAAGAATTTCTGACCCTTGGTAGGTTGACGATGTAAAAAGAAGGTATAAAACACCACTGGGGCCTTGAGCTGGAAAGGGATTTGGACCCGGAAGAGGGTGTATGTCTCTGAAGAGGGTTCACACTTGGACTGAGGGTGAAGAATTACGAGAAAACAGACAGATGGGGAGAAAAAAAAAACGCAATTAGTGCCACGCTCTGGACATGGGAAAATAAATGGATTTTTCATCCTGTGACCTAATTACGGAGTTTGTTTTGAGTGTGTATCTCTTTTCATTTCCTAATGAAGCACAATCATTGCAGTTTCTCAAAGAGCTACATCAGCAGATTGATGTTTATATTATCCAATGCTCTTTTTAGCCTGGCACATAACAAAAGAGGTTGTTAATTTGGTTCGAAATTGATAAAACAACATTTTACAAGCAGGAGCCCTTGCTTCAAACGTAGGTTCAGTCATATTTATGAAAGCGCTCAGGCCTCCAGAGTCTCTCTCAAGAAATCTTGCTGTGTGGCTGAACCACGGCCAGGCTGCCCATTACACTGAAGCAGCTTGAAATCCAGAGCAGCAGGAAATGAAACCATCAGATTCCCACCCACATCCATCCACACAGCGGCAAGCTCAGCCAAGTCTCACACAGCAGAAAATCTATTTCGCACTGTATTGGGTTATAGCTCTAATCAACTCTTTCTTTGTAAACAAAGTGTTTAATTTAATACAAGTTTCAATATGCTACTTAATGGAAATATATATGTGCCGCAGCACTGGAATGGGATCGGAGATCCTCATAATGCATATGTAAGCCTGTATGCATATGTATGCTGGTGCATCAGCAGTTTGTCTAGTGTCATGGCACAAGATGAATAGGTAAATAGAGACACAGCCTCAAGCTCACTGACTTTCTTATCATTTAACACAGACATTTGTCAACTTCTGTCATTTTAGTACTCGTAAGGCAAAAGTCAGAACAAAACATTTACCCACTGCCATCGGGGAGCCGAATGCACATGCGACACACCACTGCTTTCGTGAAGGGGAGAGGCCAGCTGCCCATATATGAGGCACATAAAGTCTGCCATTTAAAAAAAAATGACCAGGGGGATGCAACCACTTCAAACAGTGAACACAAATGGAGCAACTGTTTGGGGTCATATGCCCCCACTGCTTTCATTCCCTCACACCCCCCACCACTCTACACTCACCTTTACCTGCCTCCCTTTCCCACTCAGTCCATCGACACACCCTTTCCTCCTCTTCTTCTGTTTCTCTCTCGCTTTTATTCCACTCTGCTCTCTGCAGGCCACAACAGTCAGAAGGAAAACCGACACAGCAGTGCATTTTCAATTGGATCTTCAGTATTCCAGGAAAATAAAAGGGCAGATAGCCTTTGTGAAGTCATCTCACCCGGAACGAACCAACATCGGTCCCCTGCTTGGTGTCCTCCATCCCCACACCCCTCCTGGCCCCTGACACTCAATACACTTTCCCTTTCAAGCTTTTCATGCAGTGTTAGTGTATGCTTAGCCAATACAAAATCAGGACAGATACCATTTATAAAATGCAAGGATTCAATAAATGTATGTAAGTGATAACATACAATTATTGCAGATATAAACATGATCAGAACCACAACATTGTTATTCACCAAATAAATAAATATGCAGACATAAAAAAATATTTTATCCGACAAAAACATTCGGCCTAGAAACAACACAAAACATTGCAGCAATATTACAGTAATTATACTGAAGCCCTCTGAGGTCATTTTCAGTACAACTAGGTGTGTAGCAATATACAGGTATTCACGATAACCAGTTTATTAAAAACATGGTTGACATTCCAACATAGCAGGTGGCGTTTCAGTGCATTAACGTCAGTTGCCATCCATCATAAAACAGAAAGAAGACGACAACACAGTGTGTACTGTGTACAGCTAACAGGGAATGTTCTGGAAAGGTTCCCTCAAAGTTATGACCAAACATTATTCAAGTAACGTTAATAGAACATTCATTTAAAAGTTATATGGTCTGTAATAATGTTCTCAAAACAGTAGCAGACAAATCAGAATTTCAGAATATTCATAGAACATTCAAAAGTAACATTCCCATAATGTTCGCAAAATTATAACATGGAACCTTTCTCTCAACCTCCCAAACTTGTATTTTGAGTGTCACTCATTGGCCAAAAAAGAGAGAACACAAAATAAACAAAGTTAGAGAGGAATTATTTTATAATCTTTTATAACTGGAAGAAAACAAAACTAAAGGTATTTCGCATTTCATGGAAAGAGAGCTCAATTGCATACAGAGAGGCATTAAAAGCTGCTAGATCTGCTTATTTTTCAACCTTATTAGAAGAAAATAAACAAAACCCCAGGTATTTATTTGAAACAGTGGCTAAACTAACGAAAAATAAAGCTTCAAGCCCAGAAGTTTCCAAGCAGCACAGCAGTAATGACTTTATGAACTTCTTCACTTATAAGATTGATAATATCAGGGAGAAAATTATAACCATGCAACCGTCTACTACAGTATCGCATCAGGGAGTGCATTGTAGTCTCCCTAAGGAAGAATTCGATTCATTCATTGCTATAGAAGAGGAAGAATTCGCTAAACTTGTTAAATCATCTAAATTGACAACATGTATATTAGACCCTATACCGACTAAGCTACTGAAAGAGATGCTTCCAGAGGTCATAGATCCTCTTCTTGAAATAATTAATTCATCTTTGTCATTAGGATACGTACCAAAAACTTTTAAGCTTGCTATGATTAAACCACTTGTTAAAAAAAACGCAACTTGATCGTACAGAATTAGTCAATTACAGGCCGATCTCGAATCTACCTTTTCTGTCAAAGATACTAGAAAAGGCGGTATCCTCAAAAAGGTATTCCTTTTTAGAAAGAAATGATATCTGCAAGGATTTCCAGTCAGGATTTAGACCATACCATAGTACTGAGACAGCTCTCATCAGAGTCACAAATGATTTGCTCTTATCATCCGATCGTGGTTGTATCTCTCTATTAGTGTTACTCGATCTTAGTGCTGCATTTGATACTATTGACCACAACATTCTTTTAAATAGACTTGAAAATTATGTTGGCAGTAGTGGATTTGCATTAGCATGGTTTAAATCATACTTATCTGACCGTTATCAGTTTGTAGCAGTAAATGAAGAGATGTCTCATCGATCACAAGTTCATTATGGCGTACCACAAGGCTCAGTACTAGGACCTTTGCTGTTCATTCTGTACATGCTACCATTAGGAGATATCATTAGGAAGCATGGCATTAGTTTTCACTGTTATGCTGATGATACTCAGCTCTATATTTCTTCACGCCCTGACAATTCACAAAATTAACGGAATGCATAGCTGATATAAAAAATTGGATAGCTAGTAATTTCCTACGACTTAATTCTGAAAAAAACTGAGATTCTAATTATTGGACAAAAAACTTCCTCACATAATAACCTAGAATACTGTCTAACACTTGATGGCTGCTCTGTCAAGTCTTTGTTGTCGGTTAGGAACCTGGGTGTGCTCTTTGATACCAATCTTTCATTTGAAAGTCACGTGTCTAGTATCTGTAAAACCGCATTTTTCCATCTTAAAAATATATCTAAAATACGTCATATGCTTTCATTGACAAATGTGGAACAATTAGGGTGGTTGCCCTGCACGCTTAATAAACAAATTACAGCTGGTCCAAAATGCAGCAGCTAGAGTTCTTAACAGAACCAGGAAGTATGACCATATTAGCCCTGTTCTGTCAACACTGCATTGGCTCCCTATTAAACATCGTATACATTTTAAAATATTGCTGATTACTTACAAAGCACTAAATGGTTTAGCTCCGCAGAACTTGAGCGAGCTCTTAACGCATTATAGTCCTTCACGTCTATTGCGTTCTCAAAATTCCAGCCAGTTGATAATACCTAGAATATCAAAATCGACTTCTGGCGGTAGATCCTTTTCCTATTTAGCACCAAAACTTTCAGGAACAGTCTTCCTAACATTGTCCGGGGAGCAGACACACTCTGTCAGTTCAAAACTAGACTAAAAACACATCTCTTTGACCTAGCATACAAATAACACATTATAGACTTCTATAATTCAACATTAGGCTGCATAGTTTAGGTCAACTGGAACCGGGAACACTTCCCATAAATCCTGATATACTCGTTGCATCATAAGAACAATGGCATCTATGCTAATATTAGTCTCTCTGTTTATCCCGAGGTTAGCATCAGTCTGCCGGATCCAGGGCGTATCCAAATCTGATGAAGGACCTGCGCCTGGGCGCGACGACAACACAGTCCTGAAGTGTCAACTAGTCTCTCCCCTGTGAAGGCCTCCTTCCCTTCTCTTTACCTCTGAACAGATAAAGCGTTGTCGGGGTGATTCCGGTTCGCGTGGCTACGCGGAAGCGATAGAAATTCTGTATTATAAATTTTAAAGCCAGACAAGTAGTTTGTTGAGGGTCGGTTTGTAGGGAAGGACTACAAGCCTGCACACATATATTCAAACGTGCATACCTATAGACTGAACTCGTAATACGCGTTCTCACAGGTTCGTGTTTTTGAAGTTTGCGTAGAAAGAACTTAAGAGTTTTCTGTTAAAAGGGCATTGTGTTAGGGCCCCTAAGTTAATAACTAATGATCGTTGCGACTTAAGTGAATCAATCAAAACTAACTTTAGCTGGACAATAACTTTATTCTTGAGCTGCTGTAAAGCCAAAACAATCTCTGTTACTTTAATTTCCTATTATCAATGTAAAGCCGCTTTGGAACAATCTACATTGTTAAAAGCGTTATATAAATGAAGATGACTTGACTTGACTTGACTTGACTTGACTTGACTTGACTTAATCTTGTAGTGAAAATCTAATGTTGTGACAGCCCAAACAACAATCGATAAGCGAGACTCAAGATGATGCTAGGTGTTCCAAACACACACACACACACAAATAATTTATATCTGCATTATTGAATTAAATGTGACATGTCATAATAACGAATGCCCAACATGGATGTAGGAGGTGTGCACTTCCTGCTATGGAAAGTAAATAATAGGAAATATCTGACCACTGAGTGCCGCAATTGATTCATGGTGAAGTATTCCAGAAAGCTGTGTAATCATGGTGGTTATTTTGTGGGAATGCTTATAGTAAAAAAAAAATAAAAAAATAATAATAATTATATTGCAACTAATTTTATCATTAAATAATTTGTATGGACACTGTAATGAAAAGTGTTGTAAAAAATATTGTTCTGTTGCAATATAGTATATTAAACTACACTGTAAAAACTAAAGTTGCCTCAAATATCCTGTCGGATACTCAATGAACTTAACAATGCAATTTAAGTGCCTCAAAGCTCTTTATCCTATAGTAGGGTTTGAGCGTTGACAATCTTTGCGGTTCTTGCTGGAACTTATTAGCCTGGGAAAACCCAGACTACTTCCGGCGAATTTTAATTCTCTCTCCAGGATAGTCTGGAGAAGAGCCCATTCAAACTCATTTCTGTGCCGCCGAAATCGCGGCACCAATCAGAAACGTTTGGGGAGGAATTTACATGATGACGACAGCGCAGCGACGCTGAAGGAGTTCTCACGCAGTGAAAAATACATTGCGGAGCAGAGAGGAGACTGACAACACGCTGGCAGACAGGACAGAGCAGGCTACTTTTCGGTTACGTTTGATATTAAACATATTAAACAAAGTCTCAGCTTTCAAATTTGGTCATTTTTTAAAAGAAATTTAAACAATAAATACCGTTTTGTTGCTCTTTAATGTGCCGTGACAGATCGCTGTAGAGCATCAGTTAAAGCTGTTCTTGTGAACCGATCATCTCTTCCTTCTAGTTAATTTATAGCCTCAAATAAACATGAACAAACATAAGAAGGAATGTTGTTTTAACCACGGAAAGGCGTCATTACACTCCGTTTTTCAAGTTCAAATCCTCCTATGTTAATCTACTCTCCTGACTGCTTTGTCGGACAAAATGGCGGATGGCGAAGTATGATTGGTCAGATCACCTGTCAATCAAGCTGAGCTACGTCGGTTGGTGACGCCCCTTTGGAAATGATTTGTCTACATAGCTTCTCCAGACCCTACACTCAGTTTCAACTGAGAAGGGTCTGGTTTTAACCAGGCTAGGAACTTATGGGATCCTTTAAGCACTTTGTATTCAGTTCAAAGGTTCTGGAGTCACCTTTTCATTACCATGAGACATTGAAGTGCTTTGGGGAAAATTAGAGGAACTCGAAATCTATAAAAGGGTTAATGTAAGATATTTTTGTGGTTCCTGGAAGATCTCTTATATTAAAGCCAGCATCTGAGGGAACCCAATGGTTCTGTGAGGCCACTATAAGATTTGTATTATCCTATTATCATTTAATCATTTAGCAGACGCTTTTATCCAAAGCTACTTACAAATGAGGAGAGCAATAGAAGCAGTTAAACTAACAATAGGACAGCAATATGTAGGCTAAGTGCTGTGACCCTTCCCAGTTTAGTCTGACGCAGTATACGTTTATTTATTTAGTTTTTTTTTAAAACAGATATAATGTAGAAGAAAAGAGAAAAGAAAGCGTTAGTATTAATGGATTCAGTGTTTATATTTAAGTTTGATTCAGTATAGGCTTACATTTATTTAGTGTATTTTATTGATTCATTTAAACCTTAAACGGCAACAACAATAAATAATAATAATAATAATAATAATATGAAAAAGAAGAAGCAGGAGGAGAAAAGTTTTATTGTGTCATGAAACTGCTGCTATTCCTCTGCTGTCATTGCTTCAGTGATCCTCGCGCGCAACAAAGCTCAGCTGATCATCAACGGATTTGAAAGTAACGGCTCCCATGAGGGGAGCCCAAAGCCTGCCATTACAATGTTTGTAAACTCGCCAAAGAAATATATATACAGTCTACTCACTAGGCTATTCAAACACATACATATAAAAAAATAATGTATTCTACATTACTACGTCTTTACAGTGTTTACTACTCATTTTTTGCACAGTATGTGGTATGAAGGTTTTAGCCGTGATGCTAACTAATATAATGAACTTTATGCCACAAATGGAAATCATTGACTTATTGTCTTGGATTTTTTTTAGTGATTCAATTCAACGTACTGTGTACAACTGTGACTTCAAATTGCTGATATAACTAATTTAGCTGATTCCTGCTGTCGTCATTGGCGTTTGTTATGAATAACACAAGTGGTTAATATAGTTTGGACTGTTTTTGTTTATTTACTACAGGTGCTCTCAAATACCCTTTTAAAGCCCTTTACTGGCCAATAAATATTATGTTGTGAATGGATATAATCATCTTTGTTCTTTTGTTTCCCCAGAACAACCAGTAGGCCTACAGTACATTTCTAAAATAATCTAAACATTTCAGAGGCAACACTGAATTACAGTAAGTTACCTGCACCACATGCAAGTACTTTATTACTATGAACTTTTCTGTGTGAAATTGTATTGTTTGACTGTGTACTTCTGTTTTTTAATCAGTTATTCTCTGAAAATCTTCCCTTATGCTCTCAAATCTCATTCATGTTATTTTTTATGTAAAATAATATCACAGGTTTGGTGCCAGTAATGCTATGCATTTTTTCTTATGCCTTAATTATTTTTACTTTTTTTTTTTCTGCTTGTGTTTCATGCAGTGAAATTGAATGGTGACTGGGGTTGCATTATGCCTGAGATCTGCTTTTGGGTTCCACAGTCAGAAAGTCAAATGTCACAAAGCTGAGGAAATTATTTTAATTTCACAACTATCACTTTAATAACATTACTAACAGTAAATTGTGTATTTTGAAGGGATCTCGGTAAGCTGAAATACAAGTTTGAACAAGAATAAAAATCCTCCTTTAGACCTGAAAATCATTGAAGTGCCTGGACTATCCACCAGAAAAGAGGAAAACCAAGCGGAAAATGAAGCTGCTGCATCTTTTCACTTTTCTAACTTGTTAAGCACCTCACATGGCTCTTGTGAAGATTTTACTATTGACCATTGTCAGCAGTGTAGCGACGTAATGTATGAAGCACAGCTAACACAGGTGTCACTTTCAAGCAGCTCTCTTTTGGTCAAATCCAGCGAATTCTAGGGACCAACTTAGTCCCATAGTGAAATTTTTGACCACACATGAAATTGCAGATTATGTGGATTCTTATGGAAATGACTGGAATTCATCAGTGAAAATTCACTGAACAACAGCTAATTTGACTGCACCTAAACTCTGTTATAATGGAAAATGTTTTCTGCTTGTTGTGACATATAACGAATACTGTTTCTGGGTTGAAGCCTCTACTTCTACTTCCTCTATCTTGTTTCTAGTGAGAATACTCAACAACCATGTATGAGCACTGTAGATTCAAGTGACACATTAAAGCTTATCAAAAGCCATAGTGTTAATGTACATTACAGTCTCCAGTCTCATGGCACCCCAGACTTCAATATTTTACTATTCAAAATAGCTGAATAACTAACCATCTGAGATTTCGGTATAGAGATAAAAGTTAGGATCATAAGAATATTACAGCACTATGAGTGTATATTAGCACCGTTTGTTGTTTGTTTTTGGCATCTGATAGAGCTTTTGGATTTGGAAACAGTGACGTCAGACTTAACAAGCTTAATAAAACTTAAGTTAAGTGAAGATGCACATTTTTAATTAGGGGAGTCAAAATGTTAATGTCAATTATTATGATTGATTACTGGAACATATGTGTTTCCTGCATTTGGTTGAGATGTCTTTTCTTGTATAGCCTATTGTATATACATGGTCAGTGTTGTGTGTAACGCGTTACAAAGTAACGCGTTACAGTAACGTAACTACTTTTTCGGGTAAAAAGTAGTGTAACGCGTTACTACAAAAAATTTGGTAACGAAACGTAGTTCCTTTTTCAATTCGGCGCAACGTTACTTTTCCCATGGATATATTTGACAGCGACACTGCCTCCGCTGCGCGCTTGAGAGAAGAGAACGGTTGAGATCTGAAGAGAACGATTTAGTTTCATATTTATGTTTAAATTAAATAAAATAACAATTTTGTGTGGAGACATGATTTTGACCACTTTATTAAGTTTGTTTTTGTAGAAAACCTGTATTTAAAGTGAATTTCGTTTTGTATTAATTGTATCTTAATTTTAATAAATGTTTTATCAATCAATTGCCTGAATTTAATAAGAAGTAAATTAAAGAAAACTATTTAGTTTCATATTTATGTTTAAATGAAATAAATAAATAAATAATTTAATCTATGTTGATTATATGAAAAGTGAAAAGCATGAGTAAGATCATAATTTTGTGCAATATATCGGGAGATAAATGGAGTGGGCAGACATGATTTAGACCACTTTATTAAGTTTGTTTTTGTAGAAAGACTTTCTTTAAAACGAATTTCGTTGAGTATTAATTGTATCTTAATTTTAATCAATGTTTTACCAACCAATTAATTGCCTGAATTTAATAAATAAGTAAATATGGCATGCAAAATAATCATGACGGCACCAGCGCGTGAACTGGAGCTCGTCTCCATACTGTAAATGAACCGAAACTCAGATAAGCTATACTTGTCTCACAGACCTGAGAAATATATAGAAAACTTGAATATGTGTACTTTTAAACAAAATATATTTTTTTCTCTCAAAATCTCTTTTTTTTTCTCCTACTCCCTTAGAGTGAGTCGTATGTCTGAAAACTAAGCTTATGTCTTCTATATCATTTTGTCCTATGCTATCAAGACGCGATTCGCACCGGTGTTAGAGAGCAGGAGCGCTTTATTGGCTGTTGCCGAAATTTAAAGTTCGGTGGATAGGGAGGGGGAGCAGAGCGGAGAGAAGTGGCGCGGGCGCGCTGCTCATTCGCGGAGTGTCGCACTCTACCCCATGATGCAGAGCCGGCTGAGAATAAAAGTTGCCGCACACAGCAGCGCCAATGAGAAGGACCTTTTTTCTTTCGAAATTGATACTATTTTTTATAATAAAGAGCACAAAATAATTACCTGTTATGTCCTCCATTGTATAACTTTATGTCTACATATTTAGGAACAGATATTGGGTTCTGCCCAAAGTCAAGCAACATAAAAGTAACGTAATAGTAACGAGTACCGTAAAAAGTTACTTTCCAAATGGGGTAACTAAGTAAAGTAACGGATTACTTTTTTTAAAAAGTAACGAGTAACGAGCAAACACTACTTTTTAAAAGTAACTTCCCCAACACTGTACATGGTTGAATATTCATGTTGCTTATGTATTATACTTTTTTTTGTGTGTGTGTGTGTGTGTGTGTGTGTGTGTGTGTGTGTGTGTGTGTATTCTATTCATTGATATTAATCTATTACTAGGTTTTTTTTTTTCCCAAGTGCATGTATGTATTAAAATGGATCTAAAATATGTAATAAACAATTCTTATTTTGTATTTGGTTCAGTTTGGTTATTATAATATAAGTTAATGGTAACCATAGTAAAAACATGAAAAAAAAAAAATTGGATCCTGTAGGCACCCAAACTGGTTCCACACAGTGCCTAATAAAAGATTTCCTCAGGAAACGTGTGGTTCCTCAGAGAACCGCCCCTTTTTAAAGGGTGCCTAGAGGATTTACAGACGGTTCCGCCGGTGTGGCAAAGTGAAGAACCCCAAAAGGTTCCTCCAGGCACCTTTTATTTTTACAGTGTACTATCAACCGATAAAATCAGAAAGCTGTCTAAATCCTTAGCTAATACTGACAACACAATATGATTACAACAGTTGGTGAACACCACTTGTAATAGCTTTAAAACTGTAAGGTCCTAAAATAATTTGATTTGTGCAGCAAGCGCTGACATAACTTATCACCAACAAGTTTTCCCTTTCCTTATCTTTATGGGATGGTTTTGAGATAAGGTCTGATCATCTGTGCAAGTAGTGTGTACTTACTCTGCATGCAATGCATATGATTATGCAAATTATACCGAAGGTAATAAATCCTTGTACTAGCTGAAGGTTGTTGTAACACCTGTCTTTTCTCTTTTACTTGAAACAAATTCTGTGCGGAACCTGAACTCTTGCATACAGGAACACTTTCAGCAATCATGACTGGCAAAAGCTAAATATTCCAGAAATTAGGATTACTAAAAGGGTATCTTTAAAAAAAAAATCCTCTCCTCCACTATGCTGTGTTTTCCCCATTTTTTTAGTTATGCTTCTAGTGAACATTCAGCAGATGAACTGATGACTATTTATGACAACCCTGTAAACAAGTGGAAGGCAATCAGTGCTTCAACATTGTACTCCTGCATCATGCATGTGTAATGTTTTTGGTGAACTTTTGAGTTTGCATTTTGATTTTGTCCATCGTACATTGAACTTAAATGCATGTTTCCCAGCCATTTTAATGATTTTGTCAAGTCAAGTCAAGCCATATTTACATTAAAGTGTTCCCATTCATGCCACGTCTTGTTTTGGGGATCCTTGCTTATTTTGATATTTTCTTTTTGTTTACATAAAATGCACTTCTTCCATCATCACACCCTGCAAGATGCCTTACAGTAGTTTATCTATCATATGCCATGTTCTTTACCACAGTTTAGTGTTTGTATGTTTGTTTAAAAAACAGATGCTAAGAAGATGCAGAACAGATGCACTAAAGCTGTGGTTTACTTACAACTGAGTTTAGGGAAAACTTGACTTGGAACTGAGATTAAGGAAAGCAAGAAACAAATAAGACTGTTTTAAAACGTAATTAAAACAATGACAAATTAAATGTTTTAAGAAACATGTCGTATAAACACTATTCATGCAATCTCTTTAACAACAAATTGATTTCATTGATTATTGTACACTTAAAAAACACAAAAAAACAAGTATGCTTAAACTATTCATAAAAAAAAAAAAAAAACATGGAGATAAAATGGAGATAAAAGTCCCACAAACAACATTATTGTGTCCCTCCTCCTGAGCCCGCCAACTGTGTGTCTCTGACCCAAAAGCCCTAAGTCGGTGAGCCCTGACAATGTGATTGCCTAATTGTGTTTCTGACAAGACTATCAAACCACCTGAAATAGATGGGTTAAAAAAATGACATGAATCATGTATTTGAAAAGATATGCTCACAATTATCCCATTTATTTCTTCCACGTGTAATATTGCAGGACAAATGGGTTCCAATAAATGTGATGCAGGTCTTTTCAAGAGGACATTTCATTTTCAAGGCACCGGAGATGTGGAGGGTGAATAAGATAATTATCAGGCTCGATGCTTGTTCTGCATTAGCTCTAGTGTGGAGTGATTATGGGAAACAGCTGAATTGCAGGAATAGCTTTTGAACCATGACAATGGAGGTTATCACTGCATGATGCTAATAAGGGATTGAACACTTGCGTAATACGAGCGGTAAGAAGAGGGCTTGATGCAACGAGATGAGGTGGGCTTAAAGTAAAAACACTCTGGATCAACTTGGACCCACGATTTGCAATGCAAGGGATATTCAAGGAGATATATTTCTAAGCGATTCAAATTCTGTTTAAGGGGGTTAAATGTTTCTACCCAGCAGCAACCAATGCCCTGGTTGATCCATTGGGTGGTAAATGATTAATAGCCTTTAATTAGTGTCCCTCTATGCCCTTCTATGCAAAATAATTGTTGTTTATACAATGCTCAGAGCTATTGTTTACTCTTTGTGGCAAATTAAAACACACCTATATTTTTGTTTGCCCTTATTGTCTCCTACTAGCCAATATGGTACAACTTAATTTAATGCAAACCAAGATTTATCACAATATCTCAGCTCAAAGTTAGCCTCTGGCCTTATTGTGAAAGTAAATTACCTGTACCTGAGTACACTGCAATATTTTGTGCAACCACTGAACCATTACTTGTATTTGGGATCAAACGGCAGAGGACAAAGAAACATACTGCAAGTGAAATGAAATTGTTAAAAGTGCACAGGCCCTCAAGGACGTTGTCTCTTTGGTCTATTTGTTTCCCATGTCACAGTTCCCATTGGTCTCCGGAGGAATTCAGAGCTTTTGGAATGAAACCTGTTCCAAACAGCCTCAAGGTGGCCGCAGGCAAGTGTCACTACCCATTGGATATTCCTGGTAAGTACTTTACATGCTTCAAAGCAAAGGTCAGTCATTTGGTGTGTCTTCATGTCTACCCCGGCCTCGAAAGAGTGAAATGCTGATTAACCAAAAAAATAAAAAATAAACATCTTCTGAAGAATGGAGCATGCTTTAAGGCTACTGGCATAGGGGAAATAATATAAGACTGTATAGCATGAAAAGAAAGGATGATTTTATGAATGACATTTGATTCAGTGGTTCTGTGCATTTATTCTTTCAACTTCAAAGTTTCAAGCATATTCCAGTGTTGTATTATACTTTACACCATCAATTCATTGCAATAGTCATACACTATAATTATCTGAGCGGCCACATAAATGGAAAAGACACTTCAGAATAAGCTTATACTCGACATACTACAGTGACTTGGATGAATGAAGAAGTACTTAAATGCCATGCAATGCTTTCATATAGGAAGGATGAGAGTTGTCAGAGAACTTTGTTTTTAACCTCATGATGTCTTTCAGGAATTATTCTTCCCTCTCTTTCTTGTTCTCTATCGAAATTCTATCCTGACACGATGCTGATCATGGTGCTGTTTTTCTCCGTTTGCACACAAAGCCTCAGGGAAGCTCAGAGAAAAAAAGTTAGCAGTAGGCTGGGGATCCCAAACGGGTTGTACGAAAATTATTCTTTTGACTGCTGGAAATATAGCTCATATATAACTAGGCTCCTGCATCTACAGAGGCCTGCTTGGATCCTCCCAGAAGTCAATGGGAAACAGTCTGCCATAACAATGGAATTATAGCAGCTGGATATGTTGTGAAACAGCTTCACTAATCAATATGGTCTGGATACTAAGCAGGGCTGTACAGTGCGACATATATGTCGCACGTGCTAGATCGGTCTGTGCAATGAATAAATGAAACATTGTAGAACGCGTGCGATACAGTTTTGTAAACTGTTACTTGTGTTTGTTTTCAGACATGATAACAGTCGTTTTATACTTGTGCTTATGTGATATCACGATTTCTGATCGTGGATGATTTAATGTTTCCACGATCTGCTTTTAAAGAAATATGGTAGTATCGTGATACAGCGCACATTCTATCAGCTGCAGTTCTGGCGCCTCAGTCCCAATATGGTAAAACACTCGATGTACATTCAGATCACGTTAATGCAGCGGTAGAGTTATACTCACAGGACACTGCACTTCGCAATCACAAAAGTTCATTATTTGCTCATGCTTTAAAGGTCCCGTTCTTCGTGATCCCATGTTTCAAACTTTAGTTAGTGTGTAATGTTGTTGTTAGAGTATAAATAATATCTGTAAAATTATAAAGCTCAAAGTTCAATGCCAAGCGAGATATTTTATTTAACAGAAGTCGCCTACATCGAACGGCCCGTTTGGACTACATCCCTCTACTTCCTTCTTTAATGATGTCATTAAAACTGTTTTTTGACTAACCTCCGCCCACAGGAATACACATGCTCCCTCAACTCTACCGAAATTCGTTTATGTACGCACTTCTAATAACTTACTGTGTTTACTCAGCTCTTACGGTGATTTTCTGAAGTAAAACTGACACTTCATCTTTTGTGTGATGTACAATAAACTTTATTAAACTCATCAGTATGTTTGATCATCATTCAGACAGCAGACTTGTAGGCTATTAATAAATAATGGATACATACAAGCAGATGACAAATACGTTATAATAACCGTAATTAAACTACTAAACTATACCCGTTTCATCTCTATACAGCACTCTGACTCTGTAGGCATTATTGTCCGACTCGAAATGAACACCGTTACTGAGAGTTTCTGATATTATCATCATTCCGTGAGATGAAATTGTCCTGAGAGACTGAGCGCGAGCTCATGAAGCTCCGCCCCCCTGGGTCGTCCAGCAGCAGCTTATTTGCATTTAAAGGGCACACACTAAAACAGCGCGTTTTTCTGAGCCCCAAAAAATGACAATTTAAACATGCTGTAAAAAATGATCTGTTGGGTATTTTGAGCTGAAACTTCACATACACACTCGGGGGACATCAGAGACTTATTTTACATCTTGTGAAAAGGGGCATAATACGGGACCTTTAAAGCTTTGCCGGGTAAACATTTCATTGGCGTTCTGTTCTGATATGATGCACTTTTTCTGAGCGCGTACGCCCGAAGCGCGCGCACTGTCAAACAGCGCCAAACTGAACTTTATCTTTCGTGTCTGATTGTGGCAATACTGCCAAATACACATGAGGTTTACATAAACACAGTTATGTCTAAAGTGAACGAAAACAGTTGAGAGAAAATTGGATTCGAGTTAGCCTAACTGATGTCTGTTTCTAGATGGGTGCAGGTCTTAAAGTGGCAGCACTTAGTAAACATGCTCTCGCTTGTCCATAAAGGGATAGTTCACCCTTAAAATAATTTGTCATGATTTACTCACTCTCATGTTGTTCCAAGCCTGTATTAATTTCTTTCTTGTGCTTAACTCAAAATAAGATATTTTGAAGAATGTGGGTATTAACAGTTGCTGATCCCCAATGACTTCCATAGTACGCAAAAAAAAAAAACTTTAAGAAGTCATTGAGGACCAGCAACTGTTTGGTTACCCGCATTCTTCAAAAACTTTTATGTTCTACATAAACATCAGGTTTAAAACAACTTGAGAGTGAGTAAATTATGACAGAATTTTCATTTTTAGGTGAACTATCCCTTTAATGTTAATAAAACAACAAAAGAGAAAATCCCTCACTACTCTTGACTGAATAACTTTAATACAGTAACTTTAATGAGAATCAGTGCATAATTTATACAGTGAAGTGTATATAGCATTTTATTTTTATAATTGTTCATTACATTTCTTTCTTGAATGTTACTGCTAAATACATCTGTAGCTGAAAAAAATAAAGGACTGTTTATTTCATTTGTATATTATGTTCTGTATCTTTGTTCTTATTTTTAATAACAAAGATAAAATATAATGACATAAAGATTTTTATCTTCGCCCACTTTGGCCTAAATGTCTGCCATTATTTTTTATTATATATTTTGTAACCTTGTAAGGCTTTGTTTTTAAAAAAGCAAAATTTGTTTGGCTGTCTTGCTCAGTTACTTGCAAAATAGTAAAACCAACATGAAAAAGAATCGTGATAAAATCATGAATTGTGATTTTTCTGAAAACAATCGTGATATGATATTTTTGCCATATCGACCACCCCTCTACTTGTGCTACAACTGTTTGGCCTGTGCTACAAAACTTTCATTCTCTGTAGCACCAGTGCTATGTGCAAAAAAAGTTAACGTATAGCCCTGCTATAGGGAAAGACTTTAAACATATACAAAATACTAAGTTTGTCTGATGTTGAAGCCTACAAAGAACCGTTTAATCGAATAATATATACACAAAATCACTGCCTACACTTCAATGAGAAAAGATCCATTCACAATGCCATAAAATGATTTGATTTATTTTCTCTCTTTATTCTTTATCATATGGGGAAACATGACCTTGCAATGCCAAACAGTTATCATACATACCACAGAGTACCAAACAGTATAACTAGAAGAAAAGTTTTGCTTTTGCAACAATTCATTCTGAATATGAGCCAAGACTGAAATCGATTCACCACTAAATATTTAAGCATTAAAAGTTTACAACTTCTGACATTTTGACAAATGAATAAATGATGCCATGTAATCGGTGGCATTGTAAAGTGCTGCCTTTATTCATATAAAAGCATATTGTATTTTTCTCAGTAAAACAGCTAATTGGCTTCTAATGTAAACCAATATCAATCATCATTTTATTGCTGGACTCAGCAGTATTGAGAAAAGTCCAAGCATTCAGTTCAAGATGAAGCATGCGGAAGGAAAAGAGCAATTTCCTTAGACTAAATGGAAAGTTCTGTCAAGCAGTTTGGAGTGATCCACCATCAATCACAGATAAATTCTCCTGAGCTGGGTAGCGACGAAAAAAAAATAAGGAAAGAAAAAAATTGGGAACACTCCATTACCTGGGTGTCTTTCAAAGTGACTAATGGGATGTGACAAAAGGCATTCAAGAGTCACACAATGTGTTGCCTTCATAAAAATGAACCTACTGCCACCCGGTAACACACCTCACATAATCAAGTCTCAATATCTGAACAAAAGGATGGGTCTCATTTAAATGGCTGAGAGGGTCAGTTTAGTTTTGAAAAATTAATGGGTCAGTTTAGTTTTGAAAAATTAATGTGTCTGGCATCGCCACCAAGCCTAATGAGCAGAGGTGTAAAGTGTTATGAGAAATTATATGGAAAGTACGAATTCATGGAATTTATTTTTAATAAAACTTTTTTTTCTTGTTTTTCATGGGCCATTGTGAATACATCTAGATTTTCTAAATTCAAAGAGACAATATATTCCATGCATGACCTGACGTTTTATTCTTATTCAAAATGAAGCAATGTAAGCCTTATGGAGTGCTAACACTCTCATGTAATGTATGTTTCATACATTCTCTTGCAGAAAGTCCTAAACTGATTCATTGGCTGTGTCCCAGTTCAAAGGCTGCATCCTTCGAAGGACTCGTGCTGATTCCCAATTCACCTACTTATACTAACTACACCCTAAAAGTATGTACTGTTTTTGTGAAGAAAAGTGTGTAGCAAAAGAGTAGACAAGCTTTGGGACATACTATCACGTCATACAATTGCGTCTTTAACACTGTTGCTCTCTGTCACATCCTGTCATGCAAACTGACCTGTCAATCATATGGTCACAGTTAAAATCCTCCACATTTCATTTCATTTCCTACCGTATCGGAGAGAAATGCAGTAGCACGTCGATCTGCAGTCGTGGGAACTATCCTCATATTAATGCATAATGTTGCGTTTAAAAGTTAATGGCCAAACGAATCTTTAGAATAGTCCACATTGTTATTGCGGATGAAATATAACACAGATAACATTAAATATTTTTAAACAGGTTAAATTATTATTAGTCACTCAAACCTTTATCTAAACCATTCACTGTCGGTCGTGCATTTCCACCATGTTTTGTGGTTTTGTAACACTTTTTACTCGTGTTTGTAGTTCGAACCGAATCCTCCTCCAAAGCGCAATGGGTTGTGGGCAATATTAGCCGTTATAGTGTGCACGGATCCACACCTTCGAAAATCTACCAAAAATAGTAGACCATCCAAAGGAATCTCTTTTCAGCACACTATGCTTTGGGACACACTATTTCAAATGTCACATACTATTTAGGATGGATAGTATGGACATTGGGACACAGGGTCAGACTTCAAAGACCATGCCTTCGAAAACCGCGAAAGACAGACTGAGCTTTGTTAAATGGGATGGTCTTGCCTACGGAGGACTGTTCTTGTCGCCTAGCAACTGTGACAGTTGCCGTTTATGATTGAAAGATTTTTTTTAAAGTTATATTAAACTGTCTGAAATCAAAACAGGGTTCACAAACTGTCTAAATATATTCAGCATGGTCCATTTCTATATATAATAAAGAGTATAAACTGTATATATTCACATCTTAGTAAGATATGTCAACATTTATGATTGAAAAAATCATCATCGATGATTTTTGGCATAAAAGAAAAATCGATAATTTTGATCCATTTAATGTATTCTTGGGTATTGCCACAAATAAACCCGTGCGACTTGTGACTGGTTTTGTGATCCAGGGTCACATATATGGTTTATGTGTGTTTTTCAAGACACCTTGGACTATTTTCATAATAAAGTATATGAATAATGCAATGCTAATTACCAGCTTTTATTACAGTATAGACACTATTTCTGCCTTATTCTGTTTTTGCATTGTATAAAATCCATGATGACTTAAAGCACAAGTGTTTGTAGTAATCATAAATTTGTCATTAGGAAAATATAGAGGAAAATATTATAGAATGTAAATTATAGGTTATTGTTCAGCAGTGTATTTGATTTCTTAGCCAATTAAAAGCAAGAGATATAAGAAACAAATAAAATCTGTCAATTAGTCAAAGGTAAAAAAAAAACAAAAAAAAAACATTGGGATTACACTTGACAATTCTGAAATGACGGCTATGCACCTGCATACAGTGTCAACATTATCCAAAATTAAAAGTCAAAGCAGCTTAAATTTGTATATATTTATAAGCAATTTTAAATAGCTTTTTTTGTAACCCAGGTTTTAAGGTTTGTGTCCTTACAAAATCGTTCCTGATAAAAAGTGCAACAACTTGCCTCACTCCCCCCTAATGATGAAGCAATGTTACTCAAGTACTTTACATCTCTTCTAATTAATTAGTATCTATTTCTCATTTACTTCTCACCTTCATTTGTGCAATCTATCTATTTCCGTTCCTTTCTCTCCCCTGTTCTCATACTCTGTCATTCTCATGACAGAATGATTTCACTGATGCAAAATAGCAGATCAGTCTTTTTGAGGCCCATCATATAGTCAGTGAATAAATCACTGCTGGGGATTGACAGGGAACACAAGATGATTGTATATGTCATTCTCAATTACTGAGGCTGCCTTGCCAGGGGTGTCTAAAAACACACTAACGTGTTTTTACAACACTGAAAATAATGCTGTAATAAAATAACACATGCATGGAAACAAACTTGGAATTTCTCTGTAAGCAAGGATATGCTGACAATTTACTGGGGTTGATTGACTTGACCAGATTTTAAATACCAATTCTTCAAAATATAATGAGGTTAATAGATTTCTTGCCATCTGCTTCAAGATATTTTCAAAGCTGTGTCCCAGGGGTTTTGGGCAAAACGATTCGAGGGGATATTCCTCATCATTATTCCCCTGCTAGATTGCTTTAAAGGTCCCAAACCTGCAGACAGAGATCTCTGGACTTTCTTACATGTTCTCATCCCCATAGTACTAGTGCTAATGGTCTCCTTTTCACCCGAATGTACTCCCCAGACCAGGAGTCTTGTGAGAGCTTCTTTCAGATATAATTTAAAGGTAAGAGGAGAAAGCCTTGCTCAGGTCTAGCTCTCCCCATTCTCAGTTCTCTTATACCCCTCAGTAACCTGCTTTTGTTCTTCATATTTGGCTTTCTTTTTTCTTTCTTTTTTTTAGCAGACAGAACAAATGCATTTGATTGTATGGAGACATTAAAGTTAAACTGCATTATACTGTACAATATATAATCACTCCACAGCAATACAATAATATTTTTGCGGTTACACTTTATTTTAAGGTGTCATTGTTACAGTGTAATTACTGTATATATTTAAGTACTGAGTAATATTAAGCAACTACATGTACTTACTATAGGGTTAGGTTAGGATTAGGATTTGGTTGAGGGTTAGTTGCATGTAATTATGCATAATTTACTGTTATTACTATGGTAAGTACATGTAACATAAGGACACTGTAAAATAAAGTGTTACCATTTTTGCTTACTAATTATAAAAGAGGAAGGCCTAAAAAAAGCAGCGAAAATGCTAATAAGATGTCCAAGAAACAACAGAAAATATTACAAAACAAATACAAATAAGAGATGAGTCTGTAAATCTGGAAAGAATACTGGATGATAATAGGTCAAAGAAAAAATTATTTCTGTATTTTTCCTATCTCTGATCGCCTGTCTGTATAATGTGTGGATGTACTTTCTTCCTCTTTAGAAAAAAAGAAAACTACAAAGCCATCATCTGTGATAATCATGGCAGTTTTTCCTCTCTCGCGGTTTCTTTTGTTATTGAGCTTTCTTTTGTTCAAAGACTGTCAGGTCTACCACCTGCCCCAATGGTTTAAGTAAGTTTCTTCTTAAATGACTGAGAATCAAGGGGGAAAAACATCTTTCTAGAATGTACAGTAATTGGACTTGGATATCAATGAATGATCATTACCACATTAAGAGTCTCGTAATTAGGAACTACACATCTGCAGAATCCATTAAGAACTCAAAAATGACAAACATAACACTGCAAAGAAGTTTAGAAAGCAATTAAATCTAAAACTATCATAGAGTTAAGTATCTAGTCAAGACCTGCTTTGTCTGTTTTAAACAAAGAGATTCTTTCCCCCTTTATGTGAAGGATGGTATTAAGATGCCAGCAATTTACTATAAATGACTGCACATAACTTACATTTTATGTTTGATGGTCCATATTTTAGAAATGATTTGAAATCAAGTAAACCAGATGCTAAACTAAGAAATGCTGTAATTAAAGACACATCAAAAGAGGGTGTATACAGTTGATGGGCATCAACAGGAGAGTTGAAAAAGCTTGACACAGTGACGCTTTTCTTTATGAAAGATAATCCTTAATTATATCATGTAATTTCTAGATTTTCTGCAATCTGTCTCAGTCTTTAGGGAACAAAACATCTCCCAAGAATTTGGAGCTAATGATAGCCTGTCAGAGGTGCAGCTGTCTAGAATAAATTGTCAGGTTCCCTTATAAACAAGAATTCCCTAAACATCCAAGATGGTCCAAAACAAAAACTTATTTATGACTTCAAATGCAAAGTGTTAAAAAAAACCTGACTCCAGCTAATTCAATACGTGAAAACATTAAATGAGCATCCACAAAAATAACCTGATTGTCATCTTAAAACAGTGAGGATGAGATTAATTTATCAAACTTTATAGGCATCAAAAGTGGCTCTTAATCTCAATTTCCCATCAAAATTTTAAGCATTTATTTGTGAATTTCAAACTTTAAATGTATGATTATTGATGATGGCTTGATGTCCCTCTGGCACTGAGAATGGTTGTGCTATTGTTGTCTTTTTAAAAACATATTTTACTTTTCCATGTCCTCAGAGCCCTTACTTTAATCATTCATTTAATCAAGCAGTCGAGGATTTGAGGTGTTATCTTTTCTACTGGATCAATAGGATAAATAATGCTCTACATCCCAGCTTAGCGGTCAGCCCAACATCTCTCATTATCACCACCATCAGCCCATAGCAAAAGATAAATACATCTGATCCATCCATTCGAGCAGAGCCTGATCTGTCACCAAATATCAATTTGTAGTAAATCTCGAAGACCTGGGAAATATGCACTACAGAATCTGTAATAAGATTCGTATGAACTTACAAAAAAAAAACGTTTCATAGACAGAGACTGAAATGTGAATGTAACACTTTCAAAGAAGTCAGACAATGATAATGTTCTTGGCACAGTATCAAATGTGCTAATTTGAGTCCGTGCAATTTCATTAATCTAAAATGCTAAATGAGCTTCTTTTCTTGTCCGGGGTCTCCTGATATGTAATAGAGGGATCAAGAGACTGTGCAGTCTATGACATTCGTCTTGCTGTTATATGTAGGCTACATTGATCACTTTTTGGAACACACACACACAGCCAATGGCTGTGGCAGGTGAGAAGAAATAGGTTGGCTTCTGACAAATGCTTCTTACAGACATGTAATGTTGTCCAAGGGACTTGCGCTGCAAGCCTTTGTGAGTCATTTCTCTTCTGCTCTGTTACTACCCATACGTGCTGTGAAAGCCAGAGCTATTGCAACCTGGGGAAATCTCAAACAACATGGATCTGAGTTAATTAATAACAAAAAGAGCTTTAAAAATAGCCATATGTCATATGTGGACATGGATTGTACAGGTAGAACATTTCTCGGTGATAACTCTTCAAACAATGATAATGAGTCTGTATCATCGTTTTGAACTTGTGTTTGTCATTATTTTAATGCACTTATGTACCACTATAAAACATCTCAGGTTTTATGCAAGCACAAATGACTGCATGTTTTTATTTAATATCAAATGCAAGCCACCACAATATAGTGTGAAAATGATATATTATGGCTCCATCTAAAATTTCTGGGTGAACTATTCTCTTCTCTGTGAAACTGGTGCTGCATGGCATGTCTTTCAAAGATAATATAATCCATAGAACAATCAGCATTATGAACATTCATTCAAAGTAACACAGCATTAGCCTATTACAAATTATCACTGTGAGTTTTTTTATTTATATATTTTTTATGATGATGATTTGATGACAATTTATTTTATTATATTTGAAAAACTAGATGTATGGCATAACGTTTTTTGACTCAATGGCCCAGTGCTGAAGGGAACATTGATATAGTCTGTGTTTTTATTAAGGCCATTTCCTGTTTATTCAGAGGCCTCATCCATCTCTGTGAAAGCTTCATTGTCTGCTTATTAGTCCTTAATTCCAAAATATGAAATTTCTAATAAGCTGTGATGGATTATAATGTTGCTTTGTCAGATTCAATTTGGGTGGTCATATTTACTCAATATAATGGCAACTAGCTTACTTTGAAAATTATGTGCCTGAAATGATGTTTGGTGGAAAAAATTGAGCCTGCATGCTGTTGTTTGCTAATCAGACGTCAACTATGGTTAGCCATTAGAGTGCCCTAGTGGGGGGGAAAAAAAAAACACCAAAAGAAAATAGACTCAGTTTGATCCACAATTGATGGTTTGCAAATTACTTCAATCTAGTTATGTTTTTCCCTCTCAACTTATCTGAATAGTGCATTTATCCATTAACTTTCTAAGGCGTGTTAAATCTAGCTTCATCAGAGTCAAGGATTTCTAGGAGATGCTTCTCTAATATCTATGATTTTCTACACCATTACATCCCTGACAACATGTCCTTAAGGGGAAATGACAAAAGGATGGATCGGTGGAAAAACAGGCAGCGAGATAAACTACAGGGGTTTTGTCACAAATAATATTAGCAATATGCAAGTAAAAGACAATGCCCTGAGCCGCTAGACCTAATCCACTTAAAGTACCTGAAAAAGCCTCCGCAAAGAGGAATGTTTCTTTTTATTGCCGGTAGCTGGTTTGCTTATCCCCATACGTTTTCCTTCTTAAGGTCAAGGAGATGTTCAATAACTTGCAAACTGTGGCATGGAGCAAGCACGAAGCATTTAAATACCTGTGGCAGATTGTGTATGGGTGGCGTTTAGAGAACCAAGCCAGACTGGAGGGAAAGGTTTTGTAGGGCCTGATATGAAATAAGTGTCAGAGGTTAAGCCTGTAGCGGGCTCACAGAAACTCATTTCTCTTATCTTTTTCTGGTCATGAACCGTGAGCAATGGCATTATCAAGGCCCTGTTGTTACAACAGAGAGCTGCATCACAGACATAGAGAGATTTCACAAGTGTGCGTTTTAGGAATGACTCCAATCGCTGGGCTAATCTCGCTATTGTACGTTCCCGTTATCGGCCCCCCCACCACTGTGAGAAGAACAAAGAAAAATATCTCCCAATCCATAAATCATAATTTCAACCTTTGTGTTAGGTCACCATTTAAACTGTCTCCGAGGTTAAAAGTTTATCCCGGCTTGCTCAAGGCAATACTTTTTTTAATCCATCTCTCAAAACATTTCTATTGTTAATTGAATTTCCGACATACCAAGAACGGGAAAGAGAAAGAGTGAGCAAGGAATAGAGAGAGAGAGAGAGAGAGAGAGAGAGAGAGAGAGAGAGAGAGAGAGAGAGAGAGAGAGAGAGAGAGAGAGAGAGAGAGAGAGAGAGAGAGAGAGAGAGAGAGAGAGAGAGAGAGAGAGAGAGAGAGAGAGAGAGAGAGAGAGAGAGAGAGAGAGAGAGAGAGAGATTTGAATTTCAACAAAACATTTATTTTACAATGCTTATACACTACTCAACACAATTCCAATATAATAATAACCACAATAATACACATTCCATTAGTGATAATCATTGTAACACACAAGAAAAAAATAAAAGTTAATTCTTTTTTAGATATAACTTCACATCCTCCTGACCCTTCAATTTTGTTCCTCCTACTTCACAGAAAGGGCACATATTACACACATTTGGATAACAAACACTCACAAAAGAATTGACAGCAACTGCTCCATGTAAAATTCTCCATTGGAGATCCCCCACTCTTTTTTCTAAAGGAGGTTTACAAAATTCTCTACACAGGTTTTACGTTCTGATCCAAACCAAATTTGTCTCTCCAAACAGTATCTACTCTTCCATTTAAGGTTTTCTTATTTAAAACTTTAACACAACTTCTAAAAATAAAAAATACTGTCAGCCTCGTAAATGCTTAGATCTTCTAAATTCTCCAACATCTCCCTGTTAGCTCTTTAAGATCAGGAGTAATGTGAACCTCTGGAAAAGGATCTTTATTGTTTGGAAACATATTTCCTTCACCATAACTCACAAGGAGAGACTTTTCTTCTATCGTAAGTTTCTGCTTTAAAACATCCAACAGTTTCCCTGCTAATCTTTCCGATTTGAATCTTAAACAAGAGGCTACCCTTTGTGAGTTATCTAACGCCCGTTTCACACATACTCCGTGTGCAGTGCGTGTGCGGTGCGTGTTGCAGTCCGTATGCGGTCCGGAAGCATGATGTGACATTGTGCTTTCACACATCACGCGTTTGCAGTGCGCTTCTGATCCGCAGTTTCTGTGTGCCACAAATTCAAAATGGGTAATTAATTTTGATTTTAAATCCAAACGTTAGCTCTGACATTGTTAAAGGCATTATTAAAACAATATGAAAAGTTATTTTAATCATTGTGATTCTTTGTTTTATATGTAGTTTGATTTGTTGACAGTAGAAAAGCTATCGCGCTATATCTGTTACTAAAAAGGAGAAGAAAGAGACGCATTTGGGTTCACTCAGTCAACCAGCGCAGGATACAGTTTGGTGCTTATTACCATCTTGTCTCAGAACTACGACTTTACAGTGACCAGCACCTAAAGTACTTTCGGATGAGTGCCGAACAGATGGATGATGTTCTTTCTTTGGTTGGAGCAGACATCACAAGGCAAACCACAACTTATCGTCCGTCCATCGAACCCAAGCAGAGGCTTGCTGTTACACTGAGGTAAGGACATATTTTTTACACATTAATTACATTTAGCCTATAAATTAATAAATAAAATGCTATATGATTGTTTAAAAAAAGTGTACTTAAAAAAGTAAATATGAGTTCAGATGCAAAAGCCTCTAAATGCCATCAGAAATTTTCTTCAAGAATGATAATTTTTATGAAGCTTGTATATTTAACTTCAGTAATTTCACTTAAATGGCAATGAAAATTACCTATTAATTGCCATTTAAGTGAAATTAATGAACTTATCTATACAAGCTTGATAAAAATGATCAATCTAGAAGATAATTTCAGATGGCATTTAGAGGCTTTTGCATCAGAACTCTTCATATATATATGTGTGTGTGTGTGTGTGTGTGTGTGTATATTATATGAAACGCAATATATATTTCAATATCTTTATTAAGTAAAATACCCAAACATTACAACTCAGTCATGCATGCATGTTAAAACTATATACATATTATTAAGAGTAAAAAAAAAACACTTTAGACCTAAAGAAGAACGCTAAAGTAATAAAATTGGCATAATTTAAATGAAAAAAATATTATAAAACAATAAAACAGTAAAATAAACAATTAAGTGTAGTGTGCAACTAAATACTTTATAAAGCTAAGGGAACTGATGATAAACAGGAGAGGAGTCCTGTTCTGATCCGTGCTGATGGTAGGATGTAGTTGGGGAAGGTGTTACACGGTGGAGGTGATGGGTCTGGACTTCATGGCAGGAGGTGGTGGGGTGGATTGGCTGAAATCCTGTTGTCTGTGCGGGCTGGGTACGGGGGAACACAGGGCCGACTTGTGTGTTTTGATGTCGTTGAGTTTCATCCTCTAACTCCATAGTTGAAAGGTAGTTGAGGATATGGATTTGTGCCCTGTTTTGGTTCCGCGGATGAAGCCTGTTTAGTTTAGGCACTAAACTGAGGGCAAAATAATACATTTCATCCTCCTGTCTTGGTACATGAGGTGGAGCTGTAATTGTTGGCTGAGTAATAATGTCCAGAAGCTGTTGTTCGGTTGGACTTGGTGATGCAACTCTTCTCCTTTTTTGTCTCTGTCGACCTTCATTAATTATTGCCTGCACTCTGGGATGGGCAGGGGTGTCAACTATTTGTGATGATAATGGAGGAGTAGAGGTGGTTGGGGGTGGAGTGGGTGTTGAAGATATTTGACTTTCCAGCGCAGGTGTTGCAGACCTTTGTACTACGTTAAGGGGACTGTAAGGTCTGCTTAGCTGGCATATCTCTTGATCCACATCCTCCTCAGCCAAACTCATATTCACTGGTTTATCCTCTAGCTGCAAAGTGGTTTTTGAACTGAAATAATAACAGGCATTATTAATTTACATTTACAATGTAATATAATATCGAAAAATAAGTTATGCATTTTGAAAACATACTGTATAACAATATTTTAAAAATAGTAATGCAAAATTATTTAACAACTCTTGTTTTCTCTAATTAATTGAGTTATTTTGTAGACATTACAAACATACTAACCTTCTGGCCTGCATATGTGGCAACAGGAAAGACATCACCCGTTCATATTTCCACTCCTTCACAGTGCCACCAGCAGAACCACTTGGCATTTTCTTTTGCTTTTTATTCCTTACAAAGGCATCTCTCAGTAGTCTCCATCTACGCTTACATTCATTCACTGAAAAAAAGTACATTTATATTTTAATACATTGTTGTTTCTTTTGTTCTCAGATACCTTGGCACAGGGGAGAGTTTCAGCAGCCTAGCATTCCAATATAGGCTTGGGATAAGTACCGTGGCTGAATCTGTCCACATGACATGCAGAGCTATTGAGAGGCAAATGATGGCGTCCCAGTTCCCAAAACCAACTGAGGAAATGTGGAGAAATATTGCCGCCCAATTTTGGGAGAAATGGAATTTTCCAAATTGCATAGGTGCAACTGATGGAAAACATGTCACCTTAGTGTCACCAGCACATTCTGGCAGATGCTGATTACCGATTCACTTTTCTACAAGTGGGTGACTTTGGTAGAACAAGTGATGGAGGAGTATATAGTGGTTCAGCACTTGGAAGAGCAATGGAGGCCAACAAGTTGGCTGTGCCAGAAGACTGCCCTTTGCCAGGGTCTGGGGCACAAGGTCCGATGCCATTCACCATGGTGGGAGATGCTGCATTTCCCCTGAAGACATATCTGATGAGGCCATTTCCTGGGAAACAAATTCCACAATGGCGCAGAGTGTTCAATTACAGATTGTCTCGGGCACGGATGGTTATTGAGTGTGCCTTTGGCATTCTTTCTTCTAGATGGAGAGTGCTCCACACAAAGATGAACGTGACTCCATCAAATGCTGATTCTGTGGTCACTGCAGCCTGCATCCTACACAACTACCTCCTGAATCCTTCAGAGAATCAAAGGTGGCTGGAGGAGTCAGAAGAAAGAGGTGAAGTGCTATCACGTGTGAGAAATGTAGGTGGCAACAGGGGATGCAGGGAAGCCTATGACGTACGCGAGAGGCTTTGCACTTTTTTCAACTCCACAGAAGGCAGAGTGTCCTGGCAAGAACAGATGATCTAAGATGTGTATTAACCATCTCCAAATACAACTGTGTTGTATAGAAAACATTATGAATTGTATATAGTTTTACATTGTGAGTAAAAAACAACCTGTGATATATTTTAGAAAGAAAAGAAAAAAGAAAAATAAATAAATAGATTTAACCACTTCTCGTCTCAGTTCTTTTGTAATGTAAGGACACCCATGTATAATATATATAAAATATATATTTTTAATAAAGTTCACATTTGTATTATATAATTTCAAATTTGAAAATACATTTATAATATCAGGCATGTCAATAAAAAGGTATTCTTGCAGTTTGTCTTTGTAATTAAAACATTAATCTAACACATTATGTATGTAACAATATTGTAAAATATTAATTATTGTTAGTACATGTCACTTATCCACACCAAAAAGATTATTTTTCCTCTACTGACAAGGCTGGCTGTACATATAAGGTTAGACATTTTGATTTACAATTGGATAGTTTTTTACTATTTATAAAATACAAATTGTAACATATTAGTATTTATTACTAAATGTATTGTAATTTTTATATTGCTATGTAATTATGTAATTGTACTCCCTTTTAGGATGACTTTTTACCATCTGTCTAGGGAATGCAGATGAAAAATAGCCTTTTGGCTACTTCTGGCATATTGACAGAAATGTTTATTATTAATATGCACTGTCCCAGTTCTAAAAAAAATACAAGTGAATAAAATAGTAACTATATAATTAAAACAAACTTTTAATTACACTGTTCAACATCTATATATTAAAAACTAATTTAGATTTACTTATGAATTCAGACGTAGGCTACAAATATTCAGATGTTAATTTATATATTTAAACTTTATATCAATATTTCCTGTTCAGCCCTTCATACGTTAAATTTAATAATATAATAAATTCGCATGGAAGGTGACGACTAACAAAATAGATAAAAAAAGGGGAAAAAAAGTAAAGTATTCAAGTTTAAATAGAATAACATACATCAATAATATCTTTGTATTCTAGTTTAAAAACAATAAATAACTTTCTTATATTCATTAAGATTATATCGATTGATAGTCAAGCAATGGAAAAAATATAGGCCTATGTAAACAGAAAACGGCACTTGAAACAAACATTTTAAAACTTACCATCAACACCAATAGCCGAGGAAATTGCTTCCCATGCCTTTTCCTTGGCATTCAAATCTTTGTACAACATATTCTGCGGGTCATAAAGAATTGTGTGTTTTTCCACCTCCACGATTAGACGAGTGTCATCCATGTCACCTTCTTCTTGAGTACTTTTCTGTCCACCAGCCTGTCACGTGATTGCCTGCTGTGATGCTGGTGTTCCCCCCAAACCCCTCCCCAAAATATTTATTATGTATTTCTTGAGGGGAAAAAAATAGTTTTATCTGATCGCATTTTGCAATTGGGACTATACTGATTTAACTTCTTGACCCTGTAATTTATTAACTGTAGGCTATAACACAGTAACTGCAATTATAAATGTGTATATTATGAAATTATTCAGTTTCTTGTCAATCTATGTTTATTTTAATGTGAACAATGTGCTGCCACTTTAATTCACTGCGGTGCAGCACAGCAAAAATAGACTCGGTGCGGAAACGATCGCTGCACTGCTGTATACGCACTGCAACTGGAACGGATCGACGGACTGCAACCGCGTGCAGTGTGGAAGCTCTGACCTGTTAACATGGGTACGGAAAAAAAAAACGCACCGCACACGCACTGCACACGGAGTATGTGTGAAACGGGCGTAACTCAGGACCCCCAGCAGCTATTAGATGATACAATTTAACTTTTCTTGATGTACACATTACATTTTCAAAACCCCATTCAATTTCACTTGATACATCCAAACTGGCTCCAAACACAGTTGGTTCTTCTAATAACCAAAACAAAGACGACTCAGAAACCCATCTTCTCTTTTTAAATAAGCTCCACACTCTAAAGATCCCTTTATAAAAGGACGTCAGTCCATTCAACTGAATCTTGTTAGAGTCCATTAAAAACAAAGTGGAGTCCAATCCCAAACCTCCAGCTTGTCTTAAAATAGAATTAGCAACATTTATCCAGACCAGATCTTCAGGACCTGTTAAAAGTCTTTGAATAAACTGCAAGCGAAAGGTTGCTCCTCTGCTGACCAGGTGTATTAGTCCTTGTCCCCCTTCTTCTCTAGGAAGATATAATACACGCTGTGGTATCCAATGAAACTTAGTCCAAAAAAAGTCTACTATGACAGCCTGCAGTTTTGCAAGAAGTCGCCCTGGCGGCTCAGTAGATGCCAAGCGATGCCAAAATATTGAAGCCACCAAATTATTGATGATTGTAACACGTCCTCTGAAAGATAGTTTTGGCCACAACCATCTCCATTTTTCTAGTCGTCCTTTTGTTTTTTCCAAACCCCCTTCCCATTTTTTTGCAACATTGATTCGTCCCCAAGGTAAACACCTAAATATTTAAAGCCACTTTTCTTCCACTCAAGTCCAGCAGGTAGGCCTAGGTTAGGAAGGCATCTACCTTCCAACTTTTCACATACTATACCTTCACTCTTAATCTAGTTTACCTTAGCTGAAGACATTTTACCAAACTCATTTATTATTACTTGCAGAGTGTCATCTACTTCTTTATTTTTTATCATGACAACAATATCATCAGCATTTAAGCTGATACCTTATGAAAGATAATCTTACATTCAGATTGCAGTATACTCCACCCATCAATGTTTGCTCTAATTCTTTATAACAGAGGTTCAATAGCTAAAGAATACACAACGCATTCTCATCCTAGGGCGCCATATACTGACGCTTTTGACATTTCGTCTACTTCGAGCGCACATGGCACCCTTTAGCGTCAATATGACACGCACAGAGCTTTGTTCGGTTATGGGTAGGTTTAGGTCTGGGGTAGGGTTAGGGTTAGACCGCTAGGAGGCGCCTTCTGGCCCATATCTATCTGCGTCTCATATTGACGCTAAAGGGTGCCATGTGCGTTGGATGTAGACGAAATGTCAAGAGCGTCAGTATATGATGCCTTGGGATGAGATCGGGCTGGAATACAACATACCTGATAGTGCACACCCTTGTCTTATACCTCTTGTGATCTTAAAAGGAGCACTCAACCCTCCATTGATTTTAAGTACATTCTCAATGTATACGTACAACACCCCAATCAATTTGATAAAACCTGGGCTGAAACCAAACTCTCTTAGCGTCTGCCAGAGATAGTTATGCTCAACCCGGTCAAAAGCTTTTTCCTGGTCTAAGGAAATAAGACCGAAATCTAGACCCAATGATCAAGAGATGTCCAAAATGTCTCTAATTAAATGAATATTGTCAAAAATAGACCTATTGGGAACACAGTATGTCTAGTCTACATGGATGACCCCACCAATCACTTCTCTCAATCTAATGTTAAGGCTTTGGATAAGATCTTCATATCAGAGCATAAGAGTGACACAGGTCGCCAGTTCTTTATGTTTTTGAGGTCTCCTTTCTTCGGTAGAAGGGTGATCACTGCTCTCCTGCAGCTTGTAGGCAGCAACCCTCTGGTCAAACTGTCATTAAGCACTTCTAGAAGATTATCCCCCAAAACTGCCCAGAGTGATCTAGAAAACTCTACAGGAATACCGTCGATCCCCGGAGCTTTCCCACACACCATACTCTTTAGGGCATCATATAATTCACATTTAGTAAAAGGTTTTTCCAGTTCAGCACTACGAAGTACAAATACTTCGTTACCTTTCTAAAGTAGAAATTTGGAGTATCTATACTTTATGGAGTAATTATTTTTCAGCCGACTTTTTACTTCTACTCCTTACACTTTCACACAATTATCTGTACTTTCTACTCCTTACATTTTAAAAATAGCCTCGTTATTTCATTTTGGCTTGTCATTGTTCAAAAAAAAAAAAAAAAACTATCCAGATAAATCGCGCCATCCGGATAGAGTGAATTTGATTGTGGTTGGAAGAGAAGTATAAACATACCATTCCGACACCCTATTGGTTTGTACGCGATGCATCATGTATCGTCTGCTTCTAAAGTTTGACTTTTTGCACTATCAGTGTTGCCAGATTGGGCGGTTTTGAATTTGATTGCGTGGGTAAAAAAGGGTTTGGGTGGGTGGACAAAATTTGGGCTGGTTTGGGGTCAGTTCGGCGGATTTCAAACATCTACATTTTAAAGTCTAATGGTTAAAAAACTAAACTAAAGTGTGCGTGTGTGCAGTCCATAAAATCAGTCATCATGACATAACTAAATACACACGCCCATGCAGAGTCAGCTGGCGTTGGTGTTGACGTCACCAACGAGCACACACTTTTAGCCAATCAGCGATCAGCAGGGATTTAGCGCGATAAGTTCTAGATGTATATTCAAGTGATCACTGATGCCAAAGCGACAGTAAGTTGTATCTACAGTAATGAGTGAGATAGTGAGCAACTCACAAAACGTGGTGGGAGATGACTCGATGGTGAATATAACTCTGAGAGGAGAGCACAGTTGTATGACTTGAATTGAAATCGAATATGGGACGACTCCTGTCCATGATGACCATGACGTGCACACTAGCCTAACCAGACATCTGCAACTTTTACACCGTTCAGACTGCATGCACTCTACTTGCCCCTGACAGCTGCTGAAAAAGGTTTGAATCAACGATGAATCAGTTTTGACTGCTAAATTCTGCGTTATGTTCTGCAGTGTACTTCCGAGGGTTAAAGTTATCCGTTTATTTCTTGATTGTCATTTTGACAGTGTCCATCTGGACATTTTAGTCATATTTGCTAATTCTCCTTAATTATTGCCCTGTTTTGATCCGTTTTCCTGGAAAATTGGTTTATTTTTTATTTTATTTTATCATCATTATTTTGTTTTAAGGAGATAAAAATGGTTTTTAACAACCTTGAATGACATGGTAATAAAATTGTATCACATTAGCAGTAAAACTTTGGGCGTTTTTTTCTTGGAGTGGGCGGGTTTTGGAGAGCTTTTGGGCTGGAAATCACCGTCCCAATCTGGCAACACTGTTGCACCATTACAATACTTATAGGCAACTAGTCATCATATCTTCCACTACATGAAACACATGTTAATGCTCAGGAGTACACATATATGGTTCTTTAATGTATTTGCATTGTACTAAAATGCGTTCATTTTCAATTGGTATATATGCGGCTGAAACAGTAGCCTAGTGCATCCCAAATTTTTCAACATTAACATTTTAATATAACATTATAGTCATGGCCTTTAGAAAAAAATATATTTTTTGAGGAGGTGGGGTCATGAACTATAGGCTCCTGTAGCGCGGTCTAAGCTTTTGTCCTTAATGGCATTTTTTTCCCTTGCATTATACTTTAAGTTTTGAAACCAGTACTTTTACACTTTTACTTGAGTAAAAAGCTTGAGTTGATACTTCAACTTCTACAGAAGTCTTTTTAAACCTTAATATCTGAGTAATGAATGTGAATACTTTTGATACCTCTGTTGTTATAGCTCTGAATAAAGACTCACCGCTCTTTTTCTTATTTCCTTAGCCTCTATAATTTCAGTGCCTGATTCAGATATCAAAGAATGCATATTTCTATTTTGGCCATTTTTCTTTTCAAGTCCCAAAAAAAATTTGGTTGGGCCATCCATCTGCGCTACACTTTGAAAGCATGAGTGCACCAGAGCACCCTGTGCTTTGACACCCAACAAATCATCCAAAACTTTCTTTTTATCTTTGAGAACTTTAACACATTCTCTGTGTCTAACAGATTCCATTAAATTTTGAATTTCTATTATTTCTCTCTCTAGATCTTCTAGAGATCAGGAAATGTCTCTAGAAGCATTGAAAGTATACATACGGCACAGTTGCTGTATCTCTATTTTTGCATTATCCCACCATTTCTGTATAGAATCAAACGATGACTTCCTATTCTTAAAATGTTTCCAAAAATAACCAAACACCTCACAAAAAAATTATCTTGCAATAATACAGCATTAAAGCGCCAATAAGCGCTTCTTGGCTTTACATTAGTGATAAAAACATTACAGCTGAATAAACCATGATCTGAAAAGCCTACAGGTGAAATTGCACAATATTTAATAGTATTAAAATAATGTTCAAATAAGACCACCTGTCTACTCTAGCCATTTTCACATAATGTTCTCTCACTTGTGTCCATGTATACTGTCTCTGTGTTGTATTCAACACCCTCCAAATATCATATAATTTATATTCCTTCAGAATTTGTCTCAAAACACACTGTGAAGCCATATGTGGTTCCTATCAATGTTATCATTTTCTGTACAATTAAAATCGCCTGCTATAAATAAATACTTTTCATTTTTAATATATCTCTAACTTTGTTTAAAAACAAGACTCTTTCACATCCCAATACTGGGGCATACAGATTTATAAATACAACAGTAACATTTTCAAACTTGAGCCGTAGTTTCAACAACTGTCCCCCAACTACATGTTCCGCTTCACATGAAACAGAATTGATATTATTTCTTAGTAAAATAGCTACACCTCCACTATTATTAGTCTTATGACTCATAATCATTTCTCCCTCCCATTCCATCATCCATTCACTTTCATTTTTCACATCACAATGGGATTCTTGAATTAAGTCAAGTCAAGTCAAGTCAACTTTATTTATATAGCGCTTTTCACAGTACAGATTGTATCAAAGCAGCTTCACAGTATTAAATAAAATAGTACATCAGTGTTTGTTTCTGGTGTAAAACATCCACGTTTGGTAATGCTGATCAATAGCACTGTTGAATCGATTAATCAAATTAAGTATCCCCAACTGAGCAAGCCAAAGGCAACAGTGGCAAGGAACCGAAAAACTCCATCAGGTGACCTAGTGGAGAAAGAAAAAAAACCTTGGGAGAACCCAGGCTCAGTCGGGGGCCAGTTCTCCTCTGGCGTTTATGAAGTAGAGACCGGATTAAACTGTAAGATTAAAAATGTTATATAAATGCCTGGCTGAAGAGATGCGTCTTTAATCTAGTTTTAAACTGGGAGAGCGAGTCTGAGCAACGAACAGTATCAGGAAGACTATTCCAGAGTTTTGGAGCTAAATGTGAAAATGCTCTCCCTCCTTTGGTGGATCTGGATATCCTAGGTATGACCAAAAGCCTCGAATTTAGTGATCTTAAAGAGCGCGATGGATTATAGGGCGATAGAAGATCCGTTAAATAAACTGGAGCTAAGCCGTTTAGGGCTTTATAAGTCAGTAGCAATACCTTGTAATTAATACGGAACGATCTCGGTTACTTAACTGTAACCTTGTTCCCTGAGAAAGCGGAACGAGATGCTGCGCTGCTCAGCGCATTGGGAACATATTTTATCGTGACCAGCTGTGAAATATGTGTATAACACGTCGATGGAATTGACCCGGAGGTAATATAGCCTCGGTCGGTGACGTCATCGGCGCGCCCCCGCGACACGAGGCTATAAGTAGATGAGCCACAGGTGCATCGTCAGGATATTTTGTCTGAAGAGCAGTCCTGGGACATCTTCAGCACGGCAAAGTAGCGCAGCATCTCGTTCCGCTTTCTCAGGGAACAAGGTTACAGTTAAGTAACCGAGATCGTTCCCTTTCGAAAGCTACAATCGATGCTGCGCTGCTCAGCGCATTGGGAACGAGAATACCCACGCCGCCGTGCTTGAATATGTCTGGACTCCCACGGTTGTGCATGTGTGTTTCACAAGTACGCAAGAAGGCCTAGACATTAGCTTGTGACGTCGACTCAAGGACATGAGAGCCCGGAGTGGCATGAACATCCAAACTATAAAATCTTATGAATGTGTGCGGAGAGGACCAGCCTGCCGCATCACAAACCTGTTGTAGGGGGGCACCTCTTGCCAAAGCACTGGAGGAGGCAACCCCCCTGGTGGAGTGAGCCCTAAGACCTCTAGGCGAAGCTTGACCGCGCGCCTCATAGGCAAGAGCAATAGCATCCCTGACCCAATGAGACATGGTCTGCTTGGTGGCAGCAGCTCCCCTGTTACTACCACCATAACAGACGAAGAGTTGCTCCGACTTACGCCACTGGCTAGAGCGGTGGATGTAAGCCTGAAGAGCACGGACTGGACACAGTCTGTGAGATTTCTCCTGCTCCGGCGTTGTGAACGGTGGAGGACAGAAGGCTTCTAGAATGACCGGATGTACAGCCGAAAATGGAACCTTAGGCAGGTAATCAGGATGTGGATGCAAAATCACTTTCACCATTCCTGGGGCAAAGTCTAAGCAGGATGGAGAGATAGACAGAGCCTGCATATCCCCAATTCTCTTCAAGGAAGTTATTGCCATAAGAAAAACCATTTTTAGAGTCAGAAGTTTATCAGACGCTGATTCTATAGGTTCAAAGGGGGTATCAACCAGACCCTCGAGAACTGTAGCTAAGTCCCATGAAGGGATCTTGGTTTTTACTGGAGGCCTCAGTCTCCTGGCCCCACGTAGGAAGCGAGAGAGCAGAGGGTGTCTCCCGAGCGGTGCCCCGTTAACTAAGGCGTGGCAAGCCGAAAGAGCGGCCACATAAACCTTCAGAGTAGCAGGGCATGTGCCCGATGATAGTTTCTCCTGCATGAAGTCCAGAACTGAAGCAACCTGGCAGTTGACTGGATCTACATTGTGTAGAACACACCATCTTTCAAAAACACCCCATTTACTGGCATAACTTTGTCTAGTGGAGGAAGCCCTAGCACTTAGAATGGTCTCAATAACGGCAGGCGAAAGCCCAGTGTCCCTCAGTTGGTTCCCATCAGGGGCCAAACGTGAAGATTCCACAGGTCGGGCCTGGGATGGACTATTGTGCCCTCTGCCTGAGACAGAAGGTCCCTCCTCTCCGGAATCGCCCACGGCGAGCCGTCGAGGAGAGATATTATCTCCGAGAACCACACTCTGTTCGGCCAACGCGGCGCTATCAGTAAGAGGCAAGACCCTTGTTGGCGAACTCTGGCTAGAACTCCCGGGAGCAGAGAAACTGGAGGAAACGCATACAGGCGCATCTTGGGCCATGTGTGCGCCATCGCATCCAGACCCAATGGAGCTGGGTGACTCAGAGAGAAGTAAAGGGGACATTGCGCTGTCTGTTGTGAGGCGAAGAGGTCCACCTCTGCTCTGTAAAATTTGGTCCAAATCTGTTCCACCACTTCCGGGTGGAGTTTCCACTCGCCCGTCGGTAGTGTCTGTCTGGACAGTAAGTCTGCTCCCACATTCAAACGCCCTGGAATGTATACTGCCCTGAGTGACAGGAACTTGTCCTGGGCCCAGAGAAAAATCTGCCTCGCTATTCTGTTCAGATTGCGTGAGCGCAGACCTCCCTGGTGATTTATATAAGAGACTGCAGCTGTGTTGTCCACCCGCACTAGGACATGACAACCCCTCAATTGATGGAGAAAATATTTCAGAGCCAGAAATACGGCCATCAGCTCGAGGCAATTGATGTGCCAATCGAGCTGATGGCCCTCCCATTCCCCTTGAGCTGGACGGCCACCTAAGACCGCTCCCCAGCCCATCAGGGAGGCGTCCGTCGTTAGCAGTCTGCGACGACACGGCGCCCCTAGAGTGGGACCCAAGGTTAGGAACCGGGGTCTGAGCCACAGAGATAGTGTACGAAGCCCGCGGCGCGTCACTTTTATTTGCCTTTGAGGATTGGCTCTTGGATGAAACCCTCTGGCTTTTAGCCACAACTGAAACGGTCTCATGTGCAACAGCCCCAGAGGAATCACCGTGGAGGCTGATGCCATGAGACCCAACATTCTTTGATACTGACGAACAGTACGAACTTGGCCTAGCTTGACTTTGGTCATGGTCTGCCGTATGGTCTCGACTCGAGCAGGAGACATTTGTGCCCGCATCGTAACCGAATCCCATACGATCCCGAGATAATTCGTTCTCTGAGTAGGAGAAAGAACACTTTTCTTGGTGTTGAGCTTCAGCCCTAGAGAAACTAGATGAGCTAACACGATATCTCTGTGTTGGAGCGCCATCTCTCGAGATTGTGCTAGAATTAACCAATCGTCTATGTAATTCAAAATGCGAATGCCCCGGAGTCGCATTGGAGCCAGTGCTGCATCCATGCATTTTGTGTATGTGCGGGGTGATAGTGCTAGACCGAATGGAAGAACCCGAAATTGGTACGCTTCGCCCCCGAAAGCGAACCTCAGGAATTTCCTGTGTTGTGGCAATATTTCTATGTGAAAATATGCGTCCTTCAGATCGATCGTGACGAACCAATCGTGATGTTGAATTTGCGACACGACCGTCTTGACGGTTAACATCTTGAACTTGAGTGCTTTGACTGTGCGGTTTAAGCCTCGAAGATCTAAGATTGGACGCAACCCCCCATCCTTTTTGGGTACTAGGAAGTATCTGCTGTAATAACCTGACTCCCTCTCTGGCAGAGGAACATGTTCTATGGCCTCTTTGCCCAGAAGAGTTTGCAGCTCTTGCGACAGTACGTGCATCTGCTCTGGTTTCACGGTAGTGAAAATCACGCCGTTGAAACGCGGAGGACGACGAATAAATTGGATTCTGTATCCTATCTGTACTGTGCTTAATACCCATGCAGAAATGCCTGGCAGAAGTTTCCACGCTGCCAGACTCTCTGAGAGTGGTATTAATTTTAATACTTCCTTTTGAGGGGATGTTAGATGCTCCGTGTCCGGAATGACCGCCGGAAACAACGGAACATCTAACAATTCGCTGGAAATCGCTGCCCCCCGAAGCACGAGAGGTGGCGGGGATGGAACGATTTTGTGAGGGTAGCGGGAAGGGGCGAAATGATCTTGCACGCGCCCCATCCCGCGGGGGACTACCCCCACCAGATTGGGCGCCAGACCATCAGGACTTTCTCTTTTTATTGATAATGCTCCTGAGGTCTGGTCTGGGAGGCTGCTGAGCCTGGCGAGTTTGTCTCCAGCCTCTCTGAGGGGGAGCACGACTCGCCACGCTCTGCTTTTTCTCCTCCCTAGCTTTTGAAGGACCGGGGCGGGGCTGGGTGGCAGACGGCCCCTCCCCTTGAGTGCGGCGAGGAAGGAACTGAACGAATGCTTCTTCGTGTTTCTTCACCTCTTTAAATCTGGTCACTACGGTGTTAACTGAGTCGCCAAATAAACCAGAGGGAGAAACAGGGGAGTCTAACAGAAACAGACGATCCTTCTCTTTAATGCCTGTCAAATTCAACCACAGGTGCCTCTACGTGCTGACTAAAGCACTCATAGAACGGCCGATAGCACGGGCCGTTTGCTTGGTCGCACGGAGAGACAGATCTGTGGCTCGACGAAGCTCAGAGAACGCTTCCTCGTCGATGGTACTGGCCACACTCAAATCCTTCAATAGATCAGCCTGGTACGCCTGTAACACTGCCATAGTGTGCAGCGCAGCACCAGCCTGACCTGCAGCTTGATAAGCTTTACCCACTAACGATGATGTAATTCGACATGGTTTAGAGGGGAGGGTAGGTTTTTTAATCGAAGATGCCGACTCGGGCGAGAGATAGCTCGCGAGCGTCTCTTCAACCCGTGGCATCTCCGTATACCCTCGCGCTTTCGCACCCACGATAGTCGAAAAAGTCGACGTCGAGGGCACAAAAACACGAGAGGTATATGGTTTGCTCCATGACTTAGACAGCTCGTCATGGAGGTCCTCGAAAAACGGGAGAGACTGATGTTGCGTTCTCTCCCTGCCACCGGACAAAAACCTATCCTCTAGCTTACTACGTTTGGGGGTCTCTTGTTCGCGTGGCCAGTCAAGCTGTAACCTGGCCACCGCGCGAGTAACCACCTCTAGCAATTCCTCGACAGATTTATTTTCGCGAGAGGAATGCTCAGAGGCTGGCTGCTCGTTATGGTCTGAATAAGAACCAAGAGATATATCATCAGCCTCGTGAACCGAAGAAGCACCGGAGCGCGCTCCGAGATCACGAGACTCGATGCATGGATCTGGTGACGCAGCAAGCGAAAGGGACGGACCCGTCTCTTGCTCGTCATGCAGATCCATTCTAGAGCCCCACGTTGGTAATGCGGGTGCGGACTGGAAATAGTTCAGACGGGAGCGGAGCATCTTAACTGTGAGCAGATCACAATGCTCGCACCCGCCCTTCTCTATTGCCAGAACCGCGTGCTCTTCCCCCAAACAAACAAAACAGTAATCGTGTGTATCCAGCTCAGACATGGGACGGGAGCATGGAGGAACACAACGCTTACTATTTTGTTGGCTCATTTCTCCTCTTTTTTTACTTTTTAAACTCTGTTTGTAACGTGAGAGAAAAAGATTTTGAGAAATGAGAAATTTCTGCACACTGCCTGATGAAACTAACTCCTAACAAAGATCTGTAGTAGCAGATGAGAGTAACAGAGAGAGTTTTCTGACGCACACATGCACAGTAATGGTCTGAAGACAAAAGACCTGACGATGCACCTGTGGCTCATCTACTTATAGCCTCGTGTCGCGGGGGCGCGCCGATGACGTCACCGACCGAGGCTATATTACCTCCGGGTCAATTCCATCGACGTGTTATACACATATTTCACAGCTGGTCACGATAAAATATGTTCCCAATGCGCTGAGCAGCGCAGCATCGATTGTAGCTTTCGAAAGGGAACTTTATAGGTAACCAATGTAGTGATGATAAAATTGGTGTTATATGGTCAAATTTTCTTGATCTAGTAAGAACTCTAGCGGCGGCATTTTGGACTAACTGTAGCTTGTTTATTGAGGATGCAGGACAACCAGCTAATAAAGCATTACAGTAATCTAGTCTCGAGGTCATGAATGCATGAACTAACTTTTCTGCATCAGAAACTGATAGCATATAACGTAACTTAGCAATGTTTCTAAGGTGGAAAAAGGCTGTTCTTGTAACATATGAAATATGATTTTCAAAAGACAAGTTACAATCTAATATAACACCCAGGTCTTTTACTGTAGAGGATGGAGTAACAGGGCATCCTACTATGTTAAAGTTGTATTGTGAGAGGTTTTGTGGGTGGTTTTTTGAACCGATGATTAGTACCTCTGTCTTATCTGGATTTAATAAAAGAAAATTGCGCGTCATCCAATCTTTTATATCTTTAACACACTCTGTCAATTTGGATAATTTAGCGTTTTCATCCGGCCGTGATGAAATATATAGTTGAGTGTCATCAGCATAACAATGGAAACTAATTCCATGTTTCCTTATAATATTTCCAAGTGGCAGCATATATATTGAGAATAATAGAGGGCCTAACACAGATCCTTGCGGCACTCCATAGTTTACTGGAGTTATGATCGATTTTTCTCCGTTTAAATAGACAAAATGGTAGCGGTCAGATAGGTATGATCTGAACCAGCTTAATGCTTGTCCTTGAACACCGGTATAGTTTTGTAGTCGATCTAAGAGTATTATGTGATCTATAGTATCGAACGCAGCACTAAGATCAAGTAAAACTAGTATTGAGATACAGCCTTGGTCAGAAGCTAAGAGTAAATCATTTGTGATTTTAACGAGCGCAGTTTCAGTGCTATGGTGCGGCCTGAACCCAGACTGAAACTTTTCATAGGTGTCATTTTCTTGCAAGAAAGATCCCAGTTGGGCAGACACAACTTTTTCTAATATTTTGGACATAAAAGGAAGATTTGAAATGGGTCTATAATTTGCTAGGTTATTTGGGTCTAATTGTGGTTTCTTAATGAGAGGTTTTATAACTGCCAATTTAAATGTTCTTGGAACATGACCTAAAGTTAAAGATGAGTTAATAATATTGAGGAGAGGCTCTTCCACTATAGGTAACACTTCTTTCAATAGTTTAGTTGGTATGGGATCTAATAAACATGTTGTTGTTTTAGAGGAAATGATAAGTTTATTTAACTCTTTTTGTTCTATAGTTGTAAAGCACTGTAATTGTTCTTGCGGGGTGATAATCGAGGCTGAATTATAAGGCGCGATTGAGGATTGAACGTTTACAATTGTGGATCTGATGTTTTCTATTTTCTCAGTGAAAAAATTCATGAAATCATTACTACTAAACTGTAACGGGATATTTTGTTCAGGAGACATCTGTTTATTTGTTAGTCTAGCCACGGTGTTAAATAAGAACCTAGGATTGTTTTGGTTGTTTTCTATTAGTTTGCGGAGGTGCTCAGCCCTGGCCGCTTTTAGGGCCTTTTTATAGCGTGACATACTGTCTTTCCAAGCGATTCTAAAAACCTCTAAATTAGTTTGTTTCCATTTACGCTCTAAATTACGGGTTTCTCTCTTTAGAACACGCGTAGTATTGTTGTACCATGGTGCTTTAATTTTCTCCCTGACCTTTTTTAGTCTCATAGGTGCAACAATATCCAATTTTCCAGAGAGAATGGTGCTCATAGTGCTAGTTACTTCCTCAAGTTCATCTGTTTGTTTGGGTTCAGGCAGCAGCTGAGACATATCCGATAAGCAATTTGAAAAATTATCTATGGTGGATGGAAGGATTGTTCTGCCTAATCGCTAGCGTGGCGCAGCATGATATATTACCGGGGTATGTAATATGCAAGTTACCATGTAATGGTCAGTGACATCATCACTTTGCGGAATGATATCTATATCGGTTGGATCGGTTCCATGTGATATAATTAAATCGAGTGTATGATTAAGACGATGAGTTGGTCCGGTAACGTTTTGCTTAACCCCAAAGGAGTTTAATAAATCTATAAACGCAGCCCCTAACGTATCATTTTGATTATCTACGTGTATGTTAAAATCTCCAACAATTAATACTTTATCGACATTGACCAATAGATCTGAGAGAAAATTTGCAAATTCTTTTAGGAAATCAGCGTAAGGCCCAGGCGGTCTATATACGGTAGCCAAGGCTAGAGATAATAGGGATGTTTTCCTTTCATCTAAGAGCGTAACATTTAGTACAAGTACTTCAAATGAAATAAACTTATAACCCGTTTTCTGAGTAACACTAAGAAAATCTCTATAGATAGTTGCAACACCGCCGCCACGACCAATCAGACGGGGCTCGTGCTTATAGGAGTATCCTGATGGAGAAGACTCATTTAGACCGAAATAATCATTTGGTTTAAGCCAGGTTTCAGTAAGGCAAAGTACATCGATGCTATTATCTGTGACTATTTCATTTACAATAACTGCCTTAGGTGTGAGTGATCTAATGTTTAAAAGACCTAGCTTTAGAAATTGTTTTTGTTTACTAATAGCAACATTTTCTGTTTTAATAACAATTAGATTTTTCCTAGATCCTGCAGTAGATTTATTATTTGATCGCACTAAACGAGGAATAGACACAGTTTCTATGCAATGTTCTACACTAGTATTTATATCAGTTAATTTGGTGCAGCAGAGACTATGATTTGGACTTTTGGTTACTAGTCAAAAGGTATTTAACATTTTGGAGATGTTATCTGACAGAAGATCCGATCCGAATCTGTTTGGGTGTAAGCCATCAGCACGGAAAAGCCTAGGACGCTCCCAAAACAGATTCCAATTATTTACAAAGAGCAGTTTCTGTTCATTGCACCATGACGTTAACCATTCATTTAGCGCGAATAATCTACTAAACTTGTCATGTCCTAGACGGTACGTGGGAAGCGGTCCTGACACAATGATCGTTGTTTCAGGCGATGTGCTGCGTACCATATCGATCAGATTCCTGAAGTCTTTCTTCAGAACTTCCGTCTGGCGTCGTTGTCGACCTGATGTCGTTCACTCCCGCGTGCAATACCAAAGTTCCGACGCGCTCGTTATCGTTCAGAATATCGGGAACGCGAGCAGCGATTTCAGAAACACGAGCACCAGGAAAGCAGTGACTGTGCACCTTATTTTTACCTGATGTAGCATGGACGTGCCGAACAATGGAATCACCGATGATCACAGCATCGCGTTCTGTTTCGCGAAGAGGGGAGAAGCGGTTTTGTGTGGATAACTCGAAAACCGGGAGGGTCGGAGAGGGTCTTGGTCTAGACTTGACTCGCGTCTTCCGCTGCGGAAATATCCAGGCTTCGTGGTGGCGTGTTGGAGCCGGAGTGAACGAGACCATGGCTGATCGCGACCTTGGCGCTTGGGACCGATGCCGAGTAACGCACGGAGTAGACGAGGTCGGATTCAGCGGGTTAGTAACATTAATCTCTGATTTGTGAGCATCGGCGCGTGATGTTTCAAGAGCCAAACGCCGGTCTATCAGCTCGGCCTGTCTCACTAAAAGGTCGTGGATCTGTTTCTCAACAGCTTCCAGCTCAGACTGCACCGCGTGCAGCTCAAATGTGTCCTCACCTGCACCAAAAGGTAGACTACATACATCTGATATATTCGCCATTTTAACAGATGGACAGTAAGTTAGCAACGACACTACCAGTGACGCTATCAATTAATACTAATTTCTGACAAACGTCTTAGATATAATCCGTCTTTTTAGTGGTACGGGTGTAGAGTAGACGCACGATAGGTGAAAAATGTTTGTAAGTGAGTGTTGAGAAGGCGCGTTCAGCCGTGATCCCCGGGAGTAACCTATAAGAGTATCCAGCGTTGGATCACTAACAGGCTTGAGACACGTCTGCTCAACAGTCCGCGTTGTAACTATGAGGTTTGAGCAGTAGTGCTTCTCAGTGAGGAAAAGTAGAAAATGTTTGTTGTAAGTAAGTTTAAAGAGTAAAATCAAGAATTATAAATCAAATCGATGGAGCTCCAAAGACAACAACGCGTTCAGACGCGACGCATGCACATTCGACAACAGGAAGTCGGTGACCCAATGGAGAAAAAAAAAAACCTTGGGAGAACCCAGGCTCAGTCATAACATTAACATAACATCATTTTTTTTTTGTCTTTTTCATTCAAAACGCATCGCTCTTTTTCTATAATCCCTTGCACCGTTTATGTTCAGACTGCCCAGTCATAACTGATTGAACTAAAAAAAGAAACTGAGCAAAACAAAAACAAAAAAACTAACAAAGAAAAGATAAAAATTAAAACACTACTTTCAACATATTTGATCTCAACTTTTGAACAATTTTCTTTAACCTGTACACTTCCTGCTCCGTAAGACCGCCCAGCCCTATTTCTTTCAATGACATTTTTGCTAATTCTATAAACAATTGTGATGGATTTTTTAATGAATAAAATAGTAAACTGTATATCAAACTAATCATAACTCTAACATCTAACATTCTAACAAATAAAGCATAATTCTAACAATTTTAACACTCTGAAACACAATACACTAAGATGTTCTGTTCTTTGGCTAAATGTATGTGTCCCCTTTAATGAAAACTCATGACTTTGGTTGTGTGAGTGTAAAAATAACAAATATGGGAAATGAAACTAGACAGATGTCTAAACTTGAAACCTTGATTATGAAGTAACATAATCTTAAGGGCTTGTCTATGAAAACCAATCAAATTGTGGGGAAATTATGTAATGTTTCATGTCATTTCTGCCATACCCCTATTTTATAAAAACTGTTGTATTCGTGTTTGCTGGTGGGATTCTCAATTAAATTTGTATGAGATCCTCTGGCCGTGCTTCTTCTTGGGGGAGATCCCCCGGCCATGATTAAAGCATTTAAAGGACATTTGCTGAAGTCTGTCTGTCTGTTTATTATTGCTGAAGCAAGTTAGTTAGGGAAGCAAGTTATTTAGTGAAATACTATAGAAACCTTACTACCAGGTGATAGTGTGGATCACATTAAGAACACTAGAGATAGGGCTGGGCGATATGGCCAAAAAATCATATCTCTGTATTTTTGGGTTAAATGGCGATATACGATATATATCTCGGTACTTTCTACATTTTTCCATTTGGATAAAGAAAATCTGTATTTATTTAAAAAAACATGCCATTTTCATCCTGCCCAATGATATCCAACAATGTTGATATTGGAGGATATGGAAACAAATATAGTGAATGTAATGTAGGCTATGCAATATATTATGTGCAAAAAGGTGGTTAAAATCACATTACATTCCAACAAAAATAATGCTTTTGTTTTTAAATTGACTAAAGGCTAAACTAAAAATGAAAATAAAAACAAAAGAACTTAAACTATTAGCCTGCGTTTGATTACCCCGTTATAATGGTCACTTTCATAAAAATATACTTGTAGGTTTAAAATTCCCCATATGGCATAGGCCTATTTATTGTTTCCAACAACAAACATTTTAGCAATATGTATATTTTAGTCAGAATTATTGCGCTACTATTCTATTGTGCTCCGTCTGTTTGGCGCGCATGCGCGCAGCGTCGCTCATTCACGGAAGCTTGAATATTAGTGGAGATTCAATTGCAGAAGCTCGTCCTCTCCTGACAGTGAAATGGACATATTTGTTTGACTTTCTAACATTTACAGATGGAGAATATACCTGTGAAATGTAAGTTAAGCACTGAGGAAAGCAACACATCTCAAACGCATTAAACAGCGCAAGTATTTATCTGTCAGTCAGCAACAGTATCTGTCAGTAAGCATCTGACAGGGCAAGCTGCTTTAAACTTGTTAACTATATCTTACCAGTTATTTTGAAGCCCTTAATATAAGCTTGTGTCATGTTTAGGACAAATTGTACTATGTAGGCTACTTTCACTGCGGCAGCGCACACTGCGTCTTCCGCGTTTTTCAGATGTGCTCGTATCAAACTACTGTATCGATATAAACGGTATTGCCTCATTCCATATCGTTTCAAAAAAATATAGCGATATATCGTACAAACTCGATATACCGCCCAGCCCTAACTAGAGACCTTATTCCCAAGTGATAGTGTTTGATAGAGGGTGAGACGTCATTCGACTCTTTGTGAGACTCTTAGGCGGGGTTAGATTGCGGCTTAGGCGTCAACTCGTGCGTTCAGAGGTAACTCAACTGAGTATACTATTTTTAGGTGTCGAGGACATCAGGTTCAACCTAAGTCAGGTGTGTAGGGGAAAAATCGACCACACAATTCACGATCAGGAAAAAAATCTTCTGCTTGAACTCTCTTCATTCCTCAGGCATGAAAACTCCTCACCTTTCGGCGAAATTCGCCGTTTTAAAAGTCAAGTCAAGTCAAGTCAAGTCATCTTCATTTATATAGCGCTTTTAACAATGTAGATTGTTTCAAAGCAGCTTTACAGAGATAAGCGTATAATTTAAGGTAACAGAGATTGTTTTGGCTTTATAGCAGAGTTAAGTTATTTTCCATCTAAAGTTAGTTTTGATTGATTTGCTTCCGTCGCAACGATCATTTGTTATTAAATTAGGGGCCGCTAAGACGACACCATTCTCTCTACACAGACTTTAAACGCGAACCCGTGAGAAACGCTAATGGCGGTCACATGCGCATTTAGAATGGGTTCTATAGTTATGTGCGTTTGAAAATACGCAGGTTTGGAATTCCCTACAAGCCAAGCCTAAACAAAGTACTTGTCTTTCCTTATAAATTTTGATAAAGAATTTTATTTTATTTTATTTTGTTGCTTTGGGGTAGGAACGCGAAACGAATTTTCCCGACAACGCCTTATCTGTATAGTGGTAGAGGGATCCTCCATAGGGAGAGACTAGTTGGCACTTCAGCACTGCGTTGTCATCCGTCCAGGCGAAGGTCCTTCGTCAGATCTGGATCCGGCCTGGATCCGGCAGGCTGCAGGAAAACCTCGGGATAAACACAGAAACTAAAATTAGCATAGATGCCATTCTTCTCATGATGTAATGAGTACATCAGGATTTATGGGAAGTGTTCCCGGTTCCGGCTGACCTAATCTATGCAGCCTAACATTAAATTATAGAAGTCTATAATGTATTATGTGAATGCTAGGTCAAAGAGATGTGTCTTTAATCTGGCTTTGAACTGACAGAGTGTGTCTGCTTCCCGGACAATGGTAGGAAGACTGTTCCAGAGTTTTGGTGCTAAATAGGAAAAGGATCTACCGCCAGCAGTCGATTTTGATATTCTAGGTATTAGTAACTGGCCGGAATTTTGAGATCGCAATAGACGTGAAGGACTATAATGCGTTAAGAGCTCGCTCAAGTACTGCGGAGCTAAACCATTTAGTGCTTTGTAAGTAATCAGCAATATTTTAAAATGTATACGATGTTTAATAGGGAGCCAATGCAGTTTTGACAGAACTGGGCTAATATGGTCATACTTCCTGGTTCTGGTAAGAACTCGAGCTGCTGCGTTTTGAACCAGCTGTAGTTTGTTTATTAAGCGTGCAGGGCAACCACCCAGTAGAGCATTACAATAATCTAGCCTTGAGGTCATGAACGCATGAACTAATTGTTCCGCATTTGTCAATGAGAGCATATGGCGTAATTTAGATATATTTTTAAGATGGAAAAATGCAGTTTTACAGATACTAGACACGTGACTTTCAAATGAAAGATTGGTATCAAAGAGCACACCCAGGTTCCTAACCGACGACAAAGACTTAACAGAGAAGCCATCGAGTGTTAGACAGTACCCAGCCAGCAATGACATGTGGGGCCCAGATGAGGGCTTCATGGGCGGCAAATGTGGGCCCCATTATGGGCTTGCACCCGGGATCCACATTGGGGCCAGCCGTGGAAGCCCAGATGTACTAAAAGTGGGCCCTCTAAGGGTACTGCATGGGTCTTAATTGGGCAATTCATGTCAGACCCATCTGGGCCCCACGTGTCATTGCTGGCTGGGTATTCTAGGTTATTACGTGAGGAAGTTTTTTGTCCAATAATTAGAAACTCTGTTTTTTCAGAATTTAGAAGTAGGAAATTACGAGTCATCCAATTTTTTATATCCGCTATGCATTCCGTTAATTAAAGTTTCGTTAGGTTTTGAAGAAATATACAGCTGAGTATCGTCAGCATAACGTAAGCTAATTCCATGTTTCCTAATGATATCTCCTAATGGTAGCATGTACAGAGTGAACAGCAGCGGTCCTAGTACTGTGCCTTGTGGTACGCCATACTGAACTTGTGATCGATGAGACATCATCATTTACTGCTACAAACTGATAACGGTCAGATAAGTATGATTTAAACCATGCTAGTGCATTTCCCGTAATGCCAACATAATGTTCTAATCTATTTAAAAGAACGTTGTGGTCAATGGTGTCAAATGCAGCACTAAGATCGAGTAACACTAATAGCGAGATACAACCACGATCGGATGATAAGAGCAAATCATTTGTGACTCTAACGAGAGCTGTCTCGGTACTATGGTACAGTCTAAATCCGGACTGGAAATCCTCGCAGATATCATTTCTTTCAAGAAAGGAACACAGTTGTGAGAGTACTGCCTTTTCTAATATCTTTGACAGAAAAGGTAGATTCGAGATCGGCCTGTAATTGACTTATTCTGTAGGATCAAGTTTCGTTTTTTTACAAGCGGTTTAATCATAGCCAGCTTAAAGTTTTTTGGTACGTATCCTAGAGACAAAGATGAATTAATGATATTAAGAAGAGGATCTAGGACCTCTGGAAGCATCTCTTTCAGTAACTTAGTTGGTATTGGGTCTAACATACATGTTGTCGATTTAGATGATTTAATGAGTTTAGTAAATTCTTCCTCTCCTATAGCAACGAATGAATCTAATTTTTCCTCAGGGAGACTACAATGCACTGCCTGATGCTATACTGTAGAAGACGGTTGCTTAGTTATAATTTTGTCCCTGATATTATCAATCTTATAAGTGAAGAAGTTCATAAAGTCATTACTGCTGTGTTGCTTGGAAACTTCTGGGCTTGAAGCTTTATTTTTCGTTAGTTTAGCCACCGTTTCAAATAAATACCTAGGATTATGTTTATTTTCTTCTAATAGGGTTGAAAAATAAGCAGATCTAGCAGCTTTTAAAGCCTCTCTGTAAGTAATTGAGCTCTCCTTCCATGAAATGCGAAATACCTCTAGTTTTGTTTTCTTCCAGTTGCGCTCCATTTTTCTGGCTGCTCTCTTAAGGGCCCGAGTGTGCTCGTTGTACCACGGCGTTGGACTATTTTCTTTAATCTTCTTTAAGCGCAACGGAGCAACTGTGTCTAAAGTGCTGTAAAAGAGAGAGTTAAACGTTTCTGTTGTAATATCTAGTTCTTCTAAGCTATCTGGGATGCTGAGATGATGAAACTGATCAGGAAGATTATTAATAAAGCAATCTTTAGTAGCAGAAGTGATAGGTCTCACATATTTGAAACACGGAGTCGGCTTTGCAGCCTTGGCTAAATGCAAATTACACAAGACTAGGTAATGATCTGAGATGTCATCGCTCTGCTGCAGAATTTCAACGGCATCAACATCTATTCCGTGTGATAATATTAGATCTAGACTATGATTACGACGATGAGTAGGTCCTGACGCGTGTTGTCTAACTCCAATTGAATTTACAATGTCTTTAAATGCCAATCCCAATGCATCTTTTTCATTATCGATGTGTATATTAAAATCACTAACAATTAGTACTTTATATGCAGTCAATATTAATTCTGATAGAAAGTCCGCAAATTCTTTGATAAAGTCTGTATGATGCCCTGGTGGCCTGTATACAGTAGCCAGCACAAATCTCAAACATGATTTATCGTTTACACTATATATTTTTACATTAAGCACCAATGCTTCAAAAGAATTATATTTTAAAACTTGATTTACCATTACCATAAACTTCGCAGCTTTAAAAAACAATCATCATTCCTAATGCCGAAACCTGACAGCCAATACGAGTTAGAGTAACGTTAGGGCAGAAATGTTTTCAAAGTCTTTTACACCGCAAGTCTGACAACTGGACACACTGCCAAACAAAGAACCGCATGTCAGAGAGCAAGCTTACAATGTTAACTGTCCTGTCAGATACAGACAGTGATGTTGCCAATGTCATTATTTTTTATTTTAATGGCGGGATAATATCGCGAGCGGGCGCGGACGCCGTGAGCTCTGCCTCTGAGCGAGCAGGAACGAGTAACAGTGAGTTGTCGTCGAAAAAGATGGATAACGCAAAAAAGCTGTCGGGGGCTTAAAATAGAAAAAGAAAGAGAGGAAATGAGATAGCATGTCAACTGATGCGACAGCAGCTAAATAAGTGGATGGTGAAAGGCTAAAGGTAGGATTTTGCTTTGTGTGACGTCCAGGCATGTAGGCTAATGCCATCGGGACTACCGGGAGATTCCCGGTGGGCCGACGTGCTTTTTGAGCCGATACATCTCTCATACTTTTTTGTTTTGTTTTTTTGTGTTCTAACGCCCCATAAAACTCGTACATCGGCGGCCCATTCGTTTTGTTTTGCTTATTTGGCGGCGCTGGGTTAGACAGTGCGTAATTAGTGTGTAATACATTGGTCAAAAAAAAGTCAGCGCTAGTTGTTTTTTTCTGACACACGATGAAACACGTTGATCAGCGGCCCATTGGTTCTTTTCTTGATTGACACTGGGCTAGCCTAGTAACATCTTTAATGTGGAGTATAGAAATATACTCTTTCAAGTATAGAAATTAGTACAAAACTAATTATGAAAGTTTCCTTTATTTTTCAGTGCATTTGTTTTACAATATATGGCTATTACTATCATGATTCATGGGATTAATATTATAACTATTATTGTCGTAGTAATGTAGACAGATACTGTAACTAAAAGAGTTTTAAATTTTTCTTTGTTTAATTTGCACCAGATTGATGAATTTAACATTAAAAAGCACAAAATTTTCTTACGGGGGAGCATGTCCCCGAACCCCCCTAGAGTGGCAGAGGTCTACTCACCACAGTGATCCAAAAAATTCTGCGAGAAACACTGTTATTACTATGCCAATGCAGCTTACAGCTTTTGGGGGGGGGATTCATCACTGTGGAGTATAGTTCAGTTCTATTAATAAGTGAGAATTTTGTACTTTATTCATCTGTTCGTGTTAACTCTCACGCGTTCCTACTCATTACATTTATTTATTTGGGGGGGGGGGGCATTATTTATCTGGACACGCACGGACAAGATGTCCACAATTGAAACATTTGATTGTTTCCGATGTGGCATAAATCACGTAATCAAACTCGTTGATCCTAAACTTCAATGCGAGATTTAACTCAGCACTCTCATTGTTTAAAATCAGAAACACTTGTCTTTGGAAAGAAACTACATGTTTTAGCTGCGCAGATTTACAACTTAAAGCAATCTTTTAAATCCGTGAAACAACTTTCCCATGTCTTGCCAATTCTCTTTCAATCACCTTCATTGTTTATGAAAGGTGGAATGTTTGACAACATGATCTTTTTCGCCGATTGCATCAAAGGCATTACCGTCGTGTAAGACTCATTTATGACGATTCTAATCGCGACAATCTCATTGACTTTTTGCACATCATCTAAGAACAAAACAACTGCACTGTTCATTCTTGATGCTGACAAAATACTTTTTTAACCAACAACTTGCGTTACTGCTATGCTGCATTTTTCTACTGAGTAGCATTCTGCGGGGATGACTTTGATTCCATGCCGCCCTATTAACTTATCAAGGGTTACGTTTTCGGACGCCGCCATTTCGATCAGCACATGCTGATCAACAGCGTTTCACTTTCCCTAACTCCAGCAAACCCCACAATATACACCAACAGCTTTGCCAAAATATAAAGAAAAGATCAGCCCGCAGGCAAACGCTCTCACTCCACACACGTGCAAACCCACTCGCTCCCAGCATGCACTGGGGGAGAGAGAGAGAGAGAGAGAGAGAGAGAGAGAGAGAGAGAGAGAGAGAGAGAGAGAGAGAGAGAGAGAGAGAGAGAGAGAGAGAGAGAGAGACTTCCACATTTCGAATTGTTAATCTGTTTTTGCATAATCCTTAAAACTTGTATTTGCATGGTTAAATATCCATCATTATCCCTAGACCATGAAGCTGGTATTGTTCTATTTACTCCAAAGACAATTTTTATTTGCACATTCCAATGCAACTAAATCAGGATGTATAAAAGATGAAGATCTACATACAATACACATGGTAATGTGGATCATGCATATAAGCATGTGTGTAGATTTTGAAGAGCTTTTTTTGTTGTTACCTTATATTAGGTAAAGTTTGATTGTTCGATTTTAAACCTGTACCTGAACCAAATTTCATATCCACCAAGATTATTTATTGATAAATCAGAACCCTGAGCATTAACAGTTTGTATTATAGAAGGCTACAGGGATGACGTCAAACCTCAGAAGAATAATTCGCCAGTGGTTCCCTCAAGATTTTCCTATGGGGTTTTGAAGTGGGGATTTTCAATTTATGAGTAAAATAAGGTCTGTGGAGATCATAACTTGACAATAATTTAACATTTTGCTCTACAATGTTATGTTTACTACACACCTTATTTCAATCATAATTTTTAAAACCCAATTTTCAGTTGCTGAAGTTTAAATTTACAATGCTTCTGGATAATTTCTGTCTTACTTTACAGCTTTGTGCGGTGTCCTGTCACAGTGTAAAGGCTTGGCTTTGCTACAAAGTTATAAAAAAAGATGAGACAGCATCAACTGCAAAACAACAACCCGTTGTTACGTATTTCACATTCAAAGTTGTAACAACAGCTTATAACAAATGATAACTGTTTGTGGTGCAAGAAACCTTGATCAACACCATAAATGGACTGAATAAGGGGAAAAAAAGAAAAAAATGGATATGGCGCCTTTAAATGATAGGCTACTGTTATCATAACTAGCTTGTTTCAGTGTTAATGTACACACCTCTGAGTTAATGGAACAAGGTTTAGTCTTTGGATTTATCCTTGTATTTTGACTTTGAAGCTCATCAACATATCAATTAACCAATTTCTTGTTTTCCAGTGTGACAGCACAGATGTGAGCATGAGTAATAGCACACCACACCATGTCTGGTGTGTGGTGTGGTTATTATGTGTTTTTTATGGGCCTCTTTAAGAGAGAAGGGCTGGGCGGAGTCAAGGGATGACAGGGGAGACCAGAGGGGAGAAAGTTCAGTCAATAAAAAGAATGGCAAGTGAGTTAACACTGGCCTGATCTCTTTTGTTTAATAACACGACATGGTGTCAGAAATAAAGCAAAATTAGACGCGTGAAAGTGACGAGGGGGAAGATCGAGAGAGCAGGAAAAAAAAGTCGGTGGCAGTTGAGTGATCAGCATGAGCGAGGACGAAGCGGGTCCCGCGGCGGCGCAGCAACAACTCCAGCAGGGTCTGAGCATGCCTCCGAGCGCCACCTTCATGATTCAGCCTCCGGAGCCGTTCAACTTCTCAAAACCTCAAGAGTGGGAGAAATGGATTGGCGGTTTGAAAGATTTCGACTGGCCAGTAATCTACATGTCAGCTCGCAGGCTAATCAGGTGAACACATTACTGCATGGGAGACGAGGCAGACAATGTGTTAAGAGGACAGCCTTTATTGGAGGCGCAGCAGCAGGAGTACAAAACGGTTAAAGAGACATTCAACAGGTTTTTTGTGCCCAAAAATAATGTAATCTACAAACGAGCAAGATTCAATCAAAGAGTGCAGCAGCCAAATGAATCAGTTGATAATTTCATAACAGCCCTGTATGCTCTTGCAGAAAACTGCAACTATGGACCCCTTCACGATGAACTGCTCAGAGATAGACTTGTAGTTGGTCTAAGAAACAGTTCACTATCAGAGCGGATGCAACTAGACTACACTGTAAAAATTAAAGGTGCCTGGAGGAACCTTTTGGGGTTCTTCACTTTGCCACACCGGCGGAACCGTCTGTAGATCCTCTAGGCACCCTTTAAAAAGGGCCAGTTCTCTGAGGAACCACACAGGTTTCCTGAGGAACTCTTATATTAGGCACTGTGTGGAACCACTTTGGGTGCCTCCAGGAACCAAATTTCATTTTTTTAAATATTTAATTTCATGTTGTTACTATGGTTACCTTTGACTTCTATTATAATAAACAAATTGAACCAAATACAAAATAAGAATTGTTTATTACATATTTGATATTCATTTTTATACATACACTTCCATGCACATGGGGAAAAAAGCTAACTATAGCTTAATATCAATGAATACACAAAAAAATAGTATAATACATAAACAACATGAATAATCAACCATGTATATACAATAGATAAACAAGAAAAGACATCTCAACAAAATGCATGGAAACACATATGTTCCACGAAATAAATCAATGTAAAAAGATTACATTTGAACTAATTAAAAATGTCCATCTTTACTTAACTTTAAACATTTGTGTTTCAGTCCGATGGTGACTCTGACATCACTGTTTCCAAGTCCAAAAGCTCTATCAGATGCCAAAAACAAACAAACAGTGCTAATATACACTCATTGTGCTGTAACCTTTATCTCTATACTGAAATCTCTGATGGTTAGATATTCAGCTATTTTGAATCATAAAATGTTTAAGTCTGGGATGCCGTTAGACTGGAGACTGTAATGTACACTATGGCTTTTGAAAAGCTTAAATGTGTGACTTGAATCAACAGTGTTCATAAATGGTTGTTGAGTATTCTCATGAAACAAGATAGAGGAAGTAGAAGTAGAGGCTTCGACCCGGAAACAGAGTTAAGGTGCAGTAAAATGATCTGTTGTTCTGTGAATGTTCACTGGTGAATTCCAGTCATTTCAATAAGAATCCACATGATCAGCAATTTCATTTGAGGTCAAAAATGTCACTATGGGACCAAGTTGGTGTGAGGTACTTAATGAGTTAGAAAAGTGAAAAGGTACAGCATCGTTTTCAGTTTGTTTTTCCTCTTCTCTGGTGGATGGTCCAGGCACTTCAGTGATTTTCAGGTCTACAGGAGGATTTTTATTCTTGTTCAAACTTGTATTTCAGCTTACCGAGATCCCTACAAAGTACAAAATTTACAGTTAGTAATGTTATTAAAGTGATAGTTGCGAAATTTAAATAATTTCCTCAGACTTGTGATGTTCCAAACCTGTTTGACTTTCTGTCTGTGGAACCCAAAAGCAGATCTCAGGCATAATGCAACCCCAGTCACCATTCAATTTCACTGCATGAAACACAAGCAGAAAACAATTGTGTAAATCATTCATGAAACCATTCTTATGTACACTTGTCTAGTTCAATTCAATGCAACAATTTATGTAAAAATGGTTAAGCTCCAAAAATGTCCCAGAAAAGATCCTAAAACTAATCAATGAATTCACAACTCATGTGTTATGGGTTGTGTTGTAAGTCTTCTGAGGCCATATAATAGCTTTTTCCTTTGTTTTTTGTTTTGTTTTGTTTTTTGTCGAAAAAGACTAAACTTGAAGTTATAATTCAGAGTTAAAAATGTCTTATATTCAAATGCAAATGATAAAGATATCAGAAAAAATGCATAGCATTATTTGTGAACCAAACCTGTGATATTATTTTTCTGAGTAACATGAATGAGATTTGAGATCATGAGAAAATATTTTCAGAGAATAACTGATTAAAAACACAAGTACACAGTCAAACAATACAATTTCACACAGAGAAAGTTCATACTGTAATAAAGTACTTGCATGTGGTGCAGGTAACTTACTGTAATTCAGTGTTGCCACTGAAATGTTCAGATTATTTTAGAAATGTAATGGTTGTTCTGAGGAAACAAAAGAACAAAGCTGATTATTCAGAACATAATATTTATTGACCAGTAAATGGCTTTAAAATGGTATTTGAGAGAATGAGGGCACCTGTAGTAAGTAAAGTTAGTTCTAAACAAAAACAGAGCAAACTAGCCTATAACCTGTTTTTGTTATTCATAACAAACGCCAAGAATCAGAGAATTTTCTAAATTAGTTAGGCTATATCAGCAATTTGAAGACAGTTGTACAAAATATGTTAAATTGAATGACTAAATCTATCTAAGACAATAAGTCAATCATTTCCATTTGTTCATTAGATCAACGTAACTTAGTTAGCATCGCGGCTAAAACCTTCATACCAGATACTGTGCAATAAACGAGTGGTAAACGCTGTAAAAACGTAGTAATGTATAATAAATTTAGTTTATATATATGTGTGTTTAAATATATAGTGAGTAAACTCTGTATTTATATTTATTTGGCGAGTTTACAAACCTTGTAATGGAGAGCCGAACAAACGGCGGAAGCTTTGATGAGAGGAGCCGTTAGTTTCCTGATGACGATCAGCTGAGCTTAGTTGCGCGCGAGCATCACTGAAGTGACAACAGCAGAGGAATAGCAGCAGTTTCGTGACAGAATAATACTTTTCTCCTCCTGCTTCTTCTTCTTCATATAATATTATTATTATTTAGTGTTGTTGTTTAAGGTTTAAATTACTTAATAAAATAGGCCTATACTAAATATATGTAAGCTACCCAAGTGAAAAAAGACTACTGTTAAATGTATTAAAAATGCATTAAATATTTGTATTGTAGGTCTACTAAAAACACACTCAAGTAAATTTTTAATACATTTAATAGTACGTCTTTTTCACCTGGGTATGTATACTGAATCAAACTGAATCAAATAATAATAGGATAATAATAATAATAATAGAATAATAATCTAATTCTGGCCTCCCTGAACCATTGGGTTCCTCCAGATGCTGGCTTTAACATAAGAGATCTTCCAGGAACCACTTAAATGTTAAAAGATCTTCCAATAACCCTTTTATCGCATTTAAGTTCCTCTATTTTCCCCCAAAGCACTTCGAGGTCTCATGGTAATGAAAAGGTGACTCCAGAACCTCTGAAGTAAATACAAAGTGCTTAAAGGATCCCATAAGTTCCAGCAAGAACCTCAAAGATTGTCAATGCTCCTCCAGTAACCCTACTATAGGAGAAAGAGCTTTGAGGCACCAAAATTACATTTTGAAGTTCCTTGAGTATCCGACAGGGTATTTGAGGCTCCTTTAGTTTTTACAGTGTAGAGACCTCACTCTTGAGAAAGCTATTAATATGGCACGACAGTCGGAAGTCATAAAAAACAGCAGACCGACTTAAGCAGAGCGGTGGCTGCGAAAGCAAACAAAAAAAACAGCAAAACAGAGCCCATCAAATTTCAAAAGCAGCAGTTTTCCCAAAAAATTATAAAAGGCCATTTTTGGAAAAACACGGGAAATGGCAATGCCCAGCCAAAGATATTTCATGCCACACGTGTGGGAAAAAAGGGCATTACAGCAAAATGTGTAACACTGCCAAAACAGTGCATGCTATTGACATAGAAGAGAGCAATGACTCATCAGAGCCCTGGTTTTTAGGCACAGTTGAGGCGGGCCAGGATGCTTGGGCTGTGGGGCTGTTCATTAGACACCATAAAGTAAAATTTAAAATCGACACAGGTGCAGACATTACAGTCATTCCAGAGTCTACATTCAGAGTGATAACAAAAGGGACAATCACTCTGGAAAATGCGGACAAGCCACTACTGGGGACAGGTGGGAGATGTTCCATGAGTCACTGTACAAGAGAACATCTATGTGGTTAAAGATCTCCATACAGCAATTCTAGGTCGGCCAGCAATTTTAAAGCTCAATTTGGTAGCTCGGCTCGACAGTGTGGATGCAGACATGCTCAAAAGAATGTACCCAAAGCTGTGTCAAGGCCTAGGTATGGTACGCCAGCCCTACATCATTAAGCTCAAACCAAATGTGACTCCATTTTCCCTGTCAACCCCTAGGAGAGTTCCACTTCCTTTGCTGGGTAAATTAGAGTGCATGGAGCAGCTGGGAGTCATAACAAAGGTTGAGGAGCCGACCAATTGGTGTTCAGGCATGGAACCTGTACCCAAGGAGAACGGGACAGTGCGTATCTGAGTTGACCTCACCAAATTAAATGAGGCTGTATGTAGGGAGAAGTACATTTTGCCTTCTCTAGAGCAGACTCTTGGACTGCTGGGTGGGGCCAATATCTTCAATAAATTGGACGCAAACATGGGGTTCTGGCAGATTCCACTCTCGGACCAATCAGCCAAATGCACAACATTTATAACCCCATTGGGAAGATTTTTTTTTTTTTTTCAATAGGCTGCCATTCGGCATTGCTTCGGCACCGGAGCATTTTCAGAGACGCATGTCCAAGGTCATAGAAGGACTGTCTGGTGTAGTGTGCCATATGGACGATGTGCTTATCTGGGGCGAGTCTCAGCCTCAGCATGATGAGAGACTACACAGAGTGCTAACTAGAATTGAAAAAGCTGGTATCACACTGAACTTGGGAGAAGTGTGAATTGGGCAGACGGGAGGTAAAGTTTCTGGGTTATATAGTTTCAGAAAGCAGGGTGAGACCTGATCTAGACAGGACTAGAGCGGTGCTAGAGATGAAAGAGCCATCCAACATCAGTGAAGTTCACAGCTTCCTCGGAATGGTAAACCAATTAGTTCCATTCTATGTCTTGCAGAGAAGGAAAGGGCGTTGAGGGACCTTCTTTCAAAAAGAAACCACTGGTGTTGGGGTGGAGCTCAGCAAAAGGCCTTCAACGAACTCAAACATGAGCTTTCATCCCCACCTGTACTAGCTTTGTATAACCCGAACCAAGAACCGAAACTGTCTGCTGATGCATCATCATACGGACTTGGTGCAGTTCTTCTACAGAAAGAGGAGGAGCAGTGGAAGCCGGTTGCATATGTGTCATGTTCACTTACCCCCACAGAGCAACGATACGCCCAGGTGGAAAAGGAGGCTTTGGGCTTGACCTGGGGATGTGAAAGGTTCAAAGACTTCCTCAGAGGACATCACTTCCATCTGGAGACAGACCACAAACCTCTGGTGAGCCTGCTGGGTATTCAAGAGCTAGCAGAACTTCCTCAAAGGATTCAGAGATTCTGCATGAGATTGATGAGGTACAATTACACTATCACACATACAGCAGGCAAAACGCTGTTAACAGCTGACACGCTGTCTCGTTCACCAGTAACAAGCAGCCGAGGAGAACACAGTTCTGAAGCTGGCTTGATGAAAAACATTATGTAGTAACACATCTATGTAGAGAATGTCATAGGGTGCATGCCTTCCAGCACTAACTATTTGGCTGAACTCAGAGAACAGCTGGAAATGGACCCCACCTGTTCTGAGGTGATGAAATAATGCCAGTCAGGATGTCCAGACCTCAGCCACATAACAGGAGAGGTAAGGAAATTCTGGCCTGAAAGAGCAGCTCTCACAGTCCATGATAGTCTTCTATTAAAGGGCTCCCGGCTGGTGATACCTGCAGCCATGCACAGTACAGTCCTGGAGAAGCGGCACGAAGGGCACCAGGGGGTTGCTAGATGTAGACTGCGTGCTCAAGACTCAGTGTGGTGGCAGGGTACGTGTAAGTGGACAGATAAATGAGCTTGTTCAAAATTGCACAACATGTATTATAGAATGAGTCAATTCGACCGAGGTTTTGATGCCCTCTGATTTTCCAGCCAGACCATGGCTTAAGCTGGGTGCAGACTTGTTTTCAATGCATGGAAGCACTTATCTACTGGTGGTGGACTATTTTTCCAGATTTGTGGAGATTGCCAAACTAACCCCTGCAAGATCTGATGATGTAACAGTACACTTAAAGTCTATGTTTTCATGACATGGAATTCCAGAGATCCTTTTTCTCGGATAATGGACCTCAATTTTCCAGCCAGATATTTGCAAGCTTTGCAGCCGACTATGGCTTTAGTCAAATCACTAGCAGCCCGAGATTTGCTCAAAGCAATGGAGAAGCTGAGTGTCATGTTCAGACTGTAAAGCATCTTCTCAGCAAAGCAAAGGACCCCTATTTGGCAATGCTGGATTACAGAACAACTCCACTGGCAAATAGTTACAGTCCTGCACAGCTCCTAATGGGGCGAAGACTACGCACACCGATACCACAGCATCACTTGCTTCTGAATCCAAAACTCCCTGACTACACCACAGTAGCAGCTAAGGAAGAGAAGAAGAGAAGGAGAGAGAAACAGAATGCAAGTTACAACACATGTCACCGTGCAAGACAACTAAGTCACCTTCCCTCAGGTCAGAGAGTTTGGATCACGGACACGAAGTCTGAGGGTACTGTGTAGTGGTCGACCGATATTGGTTTTTTGATGGCCGATGCCGATCTCTTAGAGAGCAGGGTGGCCGATATAAAGCCGATATGAAGACGATATTTTTATATATACAGTGAGGAAAATAAGTATTTGAGCACCCTGCTATTTTGCAAGTTCTCCCACTAAGAAATAATGGAGGGGTCTGAAATTGTCATCGTAGGTGCATGTCCACTGTGAGAGACATAATCTAAAAAAAAAAAATCCAGAAATCACAATGTATGATTTTTTAACTATTTATTTGTATGATACAGCTGCAGTACAGTAGCCTTTGTTTGCAATTACAGACGTCAAACGTTTCCTGTAGTTTTTCACCAGGTTTGCACACACTGCATGTGAGTTTGAGCTCCCTCCAAAGATTCTCTATTGGGTTTAGGTCTGGAGACTGGCTAGGGCACGCCAGAACCTTGATATGCTTCTTACAGAGCCACTCCTTGGTTATCCTGGCTGTGTGCTTCGGGTCATTGTCATGTTGGAAGACCCAGCCTCGACCCATCTTCAATGCTCTAACTGAGGTTGTTCCCCAAAATCTTGCAATACATGGCCCCGGTCATCCTCTCCTTAATACAGTGCAGTCGCCCTGTCCCATGTGAAGAAAAACACCCCCAAAGCATGATGCTACCACCCCCATGCTTCACAGTAGGGATGGTGTTCTTGGCATGGTACTCATCATTCTTCTTCCCTCAAACACGTTTAGTGGAATTATGACCAAAAAGTTCTATTTTGGTCTCATCTGACCACATGACTTTCTCCCATGACTCCTCTGGATCATCCAAATGGTCATTGGCAAACTTAAGACGGGCCTTGACATGTGCTGGTTTAAGCAGGGGAACCTTCCGTGCCATGCATGATTTCAAACCATGACGTCTTAGTGTATTACCAACAGTAACCTTGGAAACGGTGGTCCCAGCTCTTTTCAGGTCATTGACCAGCTCCTCCCCTGTAGTTCTGGGCTGATTTCTCACCTTTCTTAGGATCATTGAGACCCCACGAAGTGAGATCTTGCATGGAGCCCCAGTACGAGGGAGATTGACAGTCATGTTTAGCTTCTTCCATTTTCTAATGATTGCTCCAACAGTGGACCTTTTTTCACCAAGCTGCTTGGCAATTTCGTAGCCCTTTCCAGCCTTGTGGAGGTGTACAATTTTGTCTCTAGTGTCTTTTGACAGCTCTTTGGTCTTGGCCATGGGATTTCCAAGTGGGAGAACTTGCAAAATAGCAGGGTGTTCAAATACTTATTTTACTCACTGTACATACACACTTATATATATATACACACTTTATATTTATTTTAATCAATATTTAATAAATTATAAATAAATTAGAAAATAAATCCTTAAAATAAACACGCTTATACTTTAGATGGCAACTTCTTGAATCTGCAATCCTATTACAGTATTTTTCACAAATAAAGTATTTGTTTAAAAATATATGAATATGTGGATAAAAAGGAAGTAAACACTGTTTAAAAGGGCACTCAGTAATCTGGTAATTTCATGCGCCCTGGTAATCATGTTTTTTCAAATAAAGACAAGGTAACGCTAATTTTACATACAGCACACAGTGAAACCGAAATGAATATGACACAGTGGGCAACTGGATATAGCAAAGCATATTTTAAAATGAAGGATTTAAAGTTTTTCGATCGCGTCTCCTGTGAAGCTGATCTTCTGTTCGCATTCATTCACTTCACACGGACCGACGTCACTCGCAGTAACACGTTTATGCAGGCTACAAATGGACACTTCACAAGATATCACAGCTGGATTCGATTAAATCTGCAAGGTTTGTGAAATTAAATGTTTATTAGATATTCAGAGATTTGTTTAAATTATGTAACTATACGCATTTGCTGAATGTCGACGGTAAATGATAAAGTATTTTAGCCTGATTGTTTGCCTTTTCTGTTACAAATAATATAAATGCAACGCTTTACTTTTTTTCGCATAACATTTACTTTCTTTGTTTACCAGTTCTGTCTAACAAAGTAGTAGATATCACTGACAGAGATCATAAACTAATGAAGACGGAGAATGTGAGTGAGCGCTGTCAAAATAAAAGTCCCACTTCCAACACATCGGCCAATCAGAAAAACTTATCGGCCGATGCCGACATTTTAAAAATGGCAAATATCGGCCGATATATCGGCCTTGGCGATATATCGGTCGACCAGTAGTACTGTGGTAGAATCTCATTCAGTACCTCATCCATACCTGGAAAGCCCTCAAGGCACCATCAGAAGGAACAGGCGTCATCTTGTTCCTATGCCAGACACCAAACCATGTGCTGAAATTTTCCCAAAAACTGTTGATCAAATGGAGGAGGGGGTGCACTGCCCAGAACCTTTAAAAGGCCAAACAGTCAAAGCTCCCATGTTATACAAAACACGATCAGGAAAGACAGTGATCCAACCAAAGAGACTGGACTTGTAAGTTACAGGAGAGCTAATGTGGGGTTTCACATACAGGAGTTAAAAACACTAGTTTGGTTATTGTTTAATGTGGATATGCTCGGTTTAAGTTCAAAAGTAATTTTGAAGTTTAATGAATGGTTTTGCCATTGGCTTTCTGTTTTAAGAGTTCTTAGAAGGGGAAATGTGGTGTGATTGTGTTCATTATGGGCCTCCTTAAGAGAGAAGGGCAGGGCGGAGTCAAGGGATGACGGGAGACCAGAGGGGAGAAAGTTCAGTCAATAAAAAGAATGACAAGTGAGTTAACACATTCAATGGGTCTGATAATAACACGACATGGTGTTCCTTGTGTTTACTGGATGATTTAAGAAATAACAGCCAGTTGATGTTGAGTCATGTCTGGAGTCAGGTCTTGTAGTTGCTTGAGGTATAACCATACTTAAGGATTAATACTTCAGAATAAGTTATTTCCTTGGAGGAATAGTCAGGTTGGTGAGAAGAACTCATAATCTAGTGCAGACCACCTAAGGTCAGCTACACACGGATCAGGAAGCAGCACAATTATAATATCACACACAATGACATTTGGATTTTAAAATAATGTTCAACACCTCTAGCCTTGGTTTAAAAAGAGGATTAAAAAATATAAACTACATCGTAATAATAAAGAGAGGCTTATTTAAAAATCTATACCTCTTTTTAACATATATCTATACATACATACATAAATCATACAATGTATATTGTATACTAAGTTTGGGTTTTGATTCACACACACCAAAAGAACTATTGTTTTTTAATAATAATAAATATAATACAACAACTTATTATGTAACATATTATTATAATCATCAAATAAATATATTAGCATTTGGTCACAATTTATTTTGTGATTTCACTTTATTAACTTGAACCTGTATACTGCAATATTCCAATTAGTTAGTATAATAGCTAACATGAATAAAAAAAAATGTACAGTATTTATGGTAGTATTTAGCAATAAGGTCCCATAAGTTAACTTTGAGTTAATGCATTACTTATAATGACAATGAGCAAATAATTTTTTACAATATTTATTAATGTTAGTTAATAAAAATACAACTGTTCATAGTTAGTTCATGTTGACTCTGGTCAAATAAATATATATATTTTTTTTTTTTTTTTTTGGTTCAAAATTAACAAAAGTTACATAGTGTACCTTTAATAATGGCCAAAAAAGTGAGCTTCAACACAAAAGTTTACATTCTGGTCAGGTGTGTGTCAAAGTGAGCAGTTTAATAATTCTCATTCTAGACGATTTTCCTTTGAGAGGATTCTTTTTCCTCTTTCTCAAAGCTCAGTTTGAAAAAAATAAAAAAAATAAAAGAGCTTTGGTGTAAGCTCACAGGCCACTAGGGAGTGATTCCCAACTGACACTCAAAAAAGAACAACTTCAAGGGCCCACGATGCCAGAGTGCATTGTGTAAAGGAAAAATACAGTGATTAAAAGTGAAATGTTTGTTTGAAGTTGATGTTATTTTCGAAAAACCTTTCTTAAGAGGATTTTGAAAAGAAACTGATGGAAAGTTGAGTGAGAAAAGGAATGGAATTACTTCCCACATTTATAGTACAATGTTTCCCTAAGCTACCATCCCACAGGTTTGGGCCTTAAAGGTCTCAGGATGTATTCAAACCTCATCAGTGGCTTACAGCTAACTTCAAAACCCTAATTAACCTAGATATAATGCTGTGCCAAGAACAATGTGGAAAGTAAATCATACTGTAGATACACAGATGAGATACATGAATATTGAATAACTCCTTAACAGAAGCATTTTAAAATATTCATGTTGCAACTAAAAAAAAACCTTATCGCTATAGCATTCCTGCTATATCCGCAAAGTCAACAGAACAAATGCATGTGCATTATTTACTAAAATGTTAACAAAAATCCAGAAACACATTCTGAGAACAGTTTTATTTTTATTTCAAAGTAGTATCCATTTCAGAGCAAAATGAAAATGCCTTTAATGGTCAGACTATGCTAAATGAAACCTCTCCAGAGGGGGAGCATTGTAACAGATGTACATTAATATGCACCCTCCAGACCAGGCTCCTGGACTGCCTGAGCCTGGTCAGAGCTACATCTGGACCAGGTCACTACCATCTCAGCCCCGAAGCTCATTATGGGGAATTACCAAGAGAGCACCCACAGCAGAAGCATGAAGAGGTCAGTCTAGATGACACTGTCAAGCAATAAGAAGGGCTGATTCACGCAGAAACTGTCAGATTTACCCAAGACGTGTACTCAAGAGTCTCCCCACAGCAGATTCACCTTACATGAGAGCTTGATGTAACTGAGATAAAGAAAGTATGTGGGAGCCATTTAAATGATCAGCCTCTGGCAAACTATAATACTTAGCATTAAACTAATCAAAAAGGTCCATTCATGAGGAAATATGACCCAAAAACATGATCCATTCATTTTCTGGCAGTAACTTTTGTTGGATTCTGTAGCTGCTCTGCCATATTGTATCTTAAGAAAAGCCTGGTTGTTTCGCAGAGACTTTCTTACCTATAATTCATGGATAATGAGAGATTTAAAGGCTCATCTTTCAAACATGATAGCTATACAGGATCCGAGACACCTTCATGATCCCTCTCATTGGAAAGCCCTTACAACAGTCCACTCGTTATTCTTCAGCAATTACGAATTCCTTTGACGGCATGACTTTGCATAAATAACAGCTAATTGAATATAAATAGGATGTGATGGTATTTGATTATCTGTTTTTCATTTTCTGGAAAGATTATGCAAATCGACTCATCTGCATATCTCCATACACGAAAAAAATAAAATGAAATATCGGACTAGATTATTCTTTGCCAGCATTACAGGCAAACTTCTTTAATCTTATGAATTTGGGATTAGTTTCACATTTTGGTGTGATGCTCTAATTTGGCAAGATGAAGGAGGTCATTGAGACACTGGGAGCTTTTGTTTGCTTCAGCAGGTGAAGACAATAGACCTAATAGAGTTTAAACTGGCTTTGTTGTTTTTCTTAAAGCTTGACTGAATCGTGGAATTTGCCACAACTGCTCATTGTTGCCGGGCAGATACGGCGGGGCACGGCTGTGCGCAGACGAAGAGTTTTATTGCGGCATGGTCTGTTTGGAGTAAATGGAAAAAATGAAAAGCCTATTACAGGAGTAGATGGTGAATTACAGTTCTGTCTGGCACCTAAACCCCGCCTTTAGCTCCCTTGCCAATTTACTGTATGATGCAATTTCACCACATGTGTCCAGCCTTTGGTGTCTTGTTGATGAATACACTTAAACAGGAGCAGAAATAAAAAGCCTTTTCAATGCCTGGATGGAGTGTAACGTGTCAGGTGAAACCTTCTGAATATTTTTGGGCGTACCCTTCACAGTCTAGCTGCAAGGTTTTATAATCAAATTTAAAGGTTTTAAGACTTGCACAAATACAACGAATATTGAATCACATGAATGGCCTATTCAAACGACAAAATGAGAGGTAACAAGTTTGCAGGTATGATATTAAACACCATATTGTCATAATTCATTATCAGTAGATCATAAGCAATCGCATGGTATAGCGATATTCACTGATTTCTCCGAAACTGCGAGCCTGTAGAAAGATTTTGCAAAGCCATTTTTACATTGCAATGTGCAGCACTTACATTCATTTAATTTAAAGGGTTAGTTCACCCAAAAATATTTTTAATGAAATCCGATGGCTCAGGGGGCGGCTCCATTGAAAGCTATTTAATTAACACTTTGAAGGCCCAGAAAGTTAGGAAAGATATCATTAAAATAGTCCATGTGACGACAATACTTTGTGTGTGCCAAAAAAAAAAAAAAAAAAACTACTTTATTCAACAATTTCTTCTCTTCCGTATCAGTCTCCGATGCGCGTTCACGAGAGCACCATGACGCATGCGTGTGATACATGTATCGCCTGAACTATCCAAACGTTCAAGATGTGGCAATATCACAATCGATGCAGCACACACTCTCCTGTTCAGTAGGCATCACTTGACACTGATGGCATCTACACCACCAGCTCTCCATTGCTCTCTGTTGTGTTGCAGCCTCTTCAATCTCTTTTAGCTCGTTCTCTACATATTCTGGTTCGAATAAGTAAGGTTGAGCAAAAAAATGCAAATCATCCTCTGTGTCGAAATCTGCAGACATAGTTATGAACTGTTTTAATGTTGAGCATGCATCTTCCTCTGCTTGTAAACACAGCCCTGCGTTTCCTGGACATACGCCAGAACGCCAGCTCCTGCGTCATCACCACGTGTGTGGTGCATCGATTGTGATTTGTCATGATGATGAGACGACACATGTATCACACGCATGGTGCTCTCATGAACGTGCATTTGGCGCACAAGAAGTATTGTCGTTGCTTCATAAAATTAAGGTTGAACCACTGTAGTCACATGGACTATTTTAACGACGTATTTCCTACCTTTCTGGTCCTTCAAAGTGCTAATTAAATAGCTGTCAATAGAGCGCCCCTGAGCCATCGGATTTCATCAAAAATATCTAAATTTGTGTTCCGAAGATGAACAAAGGTCTTACTGGGTTTGAAACGACATGAGGGTGAGTAATTAATGACAGAATTTAAATTTTTGGGTGAAGTATCCCTTTAACCATTTTAATAGTCACATTAAGCAATATAATTTCCTGCTTTTCCGTCCCTCATGAAACAACAAATAAGACTTTTATTATACAATTTAAGATATTTATGAATTTTTATGAACTTAAATTTCATAAAAGGCATACTCTTGAGACCTTATGTGAATTCTTGTAACAAAATAGATGATGAAATAGAATATAGCTCCTGGCACGACATGTGCATTAGAGCTAAAATTAGCATCGAGCTACATAACACGATTTAAAAGATTAATATAACTCAAAACTCACTTTAAACCACCACTGAGTGTTTGTAATAACTTCTGACTCTGATTTAATATGGATTTTGGTCATATAATGTTGTTGAAATGTTATATTGAGCCTTTTATATGGAGTTAAGCGCTACACCTGCTTAGCATGTATAATGTAAACATTCCTAATGCATATGAAAATACCCCAAATCGCATAATAATCACACACAAACCATATACTAACGTAATCGTGTTTTTATTCTCTTCATTTTTGATGTGTAGAAACGTTTATTTGGCTTTGTTTTCACGGAGCTCAGAACAAGGAAGTGTACAGGACAGCGTCATCAAAGAGTATAGAAGTAACAAGAGGCGAAACTCCGTTGCAGTTTTGACAACAGCCATTAGGTGGCGCTTCGGTAGCGCGGCCGCCATTTTGGACTGAACCAACGGCTTTACCGTTAGCACAACTACTGTTTAGCATTAACATTATGTCTGGAAATAATTGGAAACAAAGAAAAAAAACAGTGTTCTGCCATCAACTGCAACAACTACCAGTGTACAACCAATCAACTAGCATTTCATAGATTCCCCAAAGATCCAGAGAGGTAAAGTAGAAAAGGTTTTATTAACTTTAAAGTGAGCTAACGTCAACGATAACAGGTGCTGTAACGTTAATGTAAGCTATCCCATAACCGCAGTAACAGTTTGCTAATGTTATGTATTTGGTCGAAATTGTCAAGACTCGAAATGGGCTTTTTAAATCGCATACTTTCAGAGATATATGAACACGTAACCTGGCAAATGACCGCTTTATTAATTCATTGTTATCACTAAATTAACCCTTTAACTGTCACCTTTTTTTCGCATAAACATGAAAATCACTATCCAAACTTAAATGGTTGTAACGTTAATTCAAGAATGCTTTGGAATTTAGACCTATGGTTGGTATTGTTTTAATTTGTCAGATTATTGTTGAAGTGAAATAAATTATGAAAGTGAAACAGAAAAAAGTTATATAAGTTTGAGTTTATTAAAATGTACAAATTTAAAAATATAATTATTTATATTTTATGTAAAATATATATATTACAAAATATATTTTACTTTAGAACTGCAAGAAAATGAAAGCAAAAAATCTGAGCAAGTTGTGTTCCATATTTTAGGTTGATATGTTGATATCTCGCTTCCTCACCCTTTCTGTCGCAAACGTTACACGGTTTGGAGCTGCGCGCTCTTGCTCGGGTGATTTTAGCTAATTTGTGGGCATCAGGGAGCCGCTATCAATATGCGGGAGACTCTCGGATCTTCCGGGAGACATGGGATGTCTGCTCTAGAGATATTAAAAACTAGAAACTACTTTTTAGTTCATTTAACCGCTTTTGAATTTGAACCGGTATCGTTCAATCCTATGACAGCTGTGTTGCGTTCAGTCCAAGATGGCGGCGCTGCAGCTCTGCGCATGGGGGAGTTTGTTGCAATGGAACATTCTATTGAGTTTCGCCTCTTGTTACTTCTATACTCTTTGGCGTCATGCAGAAGGGCAGGAATTATGGTCAAGTTTGACCATAAAATACAGATTGTAAAAAATACAGATTGATTATATATACATCCCTGACATAAATTAAGAAATTAATGTCACTGCAACCGTTTATCATAAACAGTGGTCAAATATCAAAGCTGGAGTCTTTAATCTTTCTAATGATACTCAGTTTGTCCATATCAAGTAATAGTGTGATGTTTTAAAGTGCAGTGAATGTTGAACAACAATAATCTGTGGCCGTCGGGTGAAAGGTTAAAGGGTTAGTTCACCCTAAAATTAAAATTGTCATTAATTATTCACCCTCGTGTTGTTTCTTCAACTTTTGTTCATCTTCGGAACACAAATGAAGATCTTTTTAAAGAATTCTGAGAGCTTTCTGTCTCTCCATTGACAGCTATGCAACTACCACTTTCTAGGCCCAGAAAGGTAGTAATAAAAATTATATTTTGTGCGCAAACAAAGCACTCGTGCCGCTTCATAAAATTGAGGTTAAACCACTGGAGTCACATGGGTTACTTTAATAATGTCTTTACTACCTTTCTGGGCCTTGAAAATTAAGAGTTTCTGACAAACCAAAAATAAATATTTTCTCCAATTTAAATAAATGTTATGTCCAAAAAAAGTTGATTAAATCTTTAAACAAGTATAAATGATGATTGCTATATTTAAGGTAAATACTAAAGAAGACCCAAGATGTTGTTCCAAAGAAAGCTCATTCTCAGATCAATCTGGAAGGATTATGTACAGAGCTATTTCAGAAGCAGTTTTTGATTAGATTCTGCTTCGAAAAGTCCTGTTTTCGATTTTTATTAAGATACGTTTTGTCAGGCATAACACTGATCACATAAAATGAGGCTAAGCTGATGCAGAGATTGCCAAGTAATAGTGAATTAGAAAGTGTAGTGGGTGAGAGAAAATATCCATACGTATTTAATGAAGGTGAACTGCTGCAGTTTGAATGTCTATATAAATACCCAGTGTCAAAGGAGAGAACAAAAAAAAACAAAAAAAAAAGAGGAGAAACCAATTATTCAAAGTTACAAAGAAAAAGAGAGGGTGAATTGTTCTCACAGGTAATCCATAGCATTAACTTATAGAGAATGTGTTAATGTCACATCTAAACAGTGTCACGCTGCAGGTTGCACAATCCAGAGTTCAGTCGGGTCAGATTAGATTCCAAAAGCTTCAGTGTGGATGAATGATCAAAGACAACTGAGTTATTTAATCCATATTGTTGCTGGAAGACAAATTAGCTCGTAGTACAGAGGGGACAGGCGCCTTTGAAATGCTTGAGATTGCATGCATAACCAAGGATCTGTGGCATTTGACATCTACAGAATGGGAAATGAAAGCAGGAGGCATTGCAATCCACCTCTAGATGCTTCACACCAAGGGTGGTGGGAGGGTATGCATGTCTCTCGGAAACATGATTGATTTGGTTCTTAGTGTTAGCCAAGTTGCTGAATATGATTACGGATTGCTGAGGATTCACTCGAACGCTCAAAGACATGGCTCGGGTGCAACCTACACGGGCTGGAAATAAGTGCTAGTGGCTTGTTGACTGATGTGTGGTCCTCCCTTTGCTCTTGTTCATCATTATAATTGGGCACAGTTCAGGCCCTCACATCCTTAGACATTCATTTTGAATTTTAAAAAGCTGTCACTCAAAGCATGGATTTGGGTTTTTATTATTCAAGTCTAGTAAAAAAAGAAAAGAAAAAAAAAAGATTCTTCTCTCTTTTAAGATGATTGATTTGGTAATCTAGTCCACTACAGCATGACAAAGTTTTACTTTCATTTTTATTTTATTTTTAGTAAAATTGAAGAATGTGAGTCTGTGGTGCTCTTAGTCACTAACACAATGACCTTGACCATGTTGTTTCAATCTAAAACTCTTATTTATTTATTTAATTTAAAATATATATTGTCATCACAGACCATAATAACCAGCTTCTTTGGGTTCTAGATTTTCCATATAGTGGTTGGTTACCACCAGTATAGTTTAGACCAAATCTCTAAATCAGCCACAACAAAAAAGTAGTCTGTGGCATAGAGACAATATGGAGCAAACGCTGCATGTGAGCTCACATATTTATTGCGAGAGCAAATGGGATTTTCTTCCCTCATGTGGAGACCAAATAAGGTCTATTTGCTATTATAATTCACCCCAGACAATCATGTTAAACCAAACTCTTCCCCACTGCCCCAGGTCTATTAAATCCCTCATTCATTATATTAATATGGATATTATTTGGCATTAAGGACAGTACAGAGAGGCATCTGAGAGACGAGCATAACAGTAACCAATCTAAAGAATTGCATGGTTTCAAAGGAGTCTCGATGCGGCTGCCATGAATCAAATTTTCCTTAAAAGCTGAAAGGTATTTACTGTAACACTCATTGTGGTCTGAGGATTTTTCTTCATCATAAATCCAGAAAATTCACGTGCTTCGCATTCACAAGGGCAAATAGGGTTATCCAACAACAATTTGTTTGGTTCTGTGCAAAAATATAGTTGTTGTGTCTTTGGTGCTTAACTATTGTCCTGTTCAACATGTAGATATTTTTATGTTTAAAGAAACAGTTGAAATGTTTTTGTCATTAATTACTCACCCTCATTACACTCCAAACCTGTAGGACTTTCTACTTCTGCAGAACAGTAAAGAAAACGTTTTGAAGAATGTCTCAGGTGTTTTGTTCATTCAATACAAATCAATGGGCTCTAATGTTGTTTGGACCCCATTGACATTCAAAATATCCACTTTTGAGTTATGTAGAAGAAAGTCATACAGGTTTGAAACAACATAAGGGCGAGTAAATGACACGGGTTTGGAGCACGGCTATTTGTTTGACCACGGCTGCATCCGAAATCGCATATTCTCTCGAGTAGGTACTTGTTTTGAATAAGTAAGTACTTTGCACATGCTAAAAAGCATGTTCTATATAGAATGATTGTGTGTAATATAAATGTAATCCAGACATCATTTACGCTTAAATGCATCAGTTATGCTTCAATGCCATTCACAAATCCTTTCCCGTGGCTTCATGGGATAGTAAAGTGTCCATCATATGCGCACTTCAAAATCTCTCTGGGAGTAGAAGGTGTTAGGGAAGCAGACACATACAAGGGAGATGAAAGCAAACAGAATGTTTATTGACAACAAATGGGCGGATGTTGGTGAGCAGGTAAGTGAATAGTGCAATGGATATTCTTAAGAGCGGGATTCTGGCGGTGTATGGAATGTCTAATCTTGCAGGATCGATGAATGGTGAATGAAGAGATGGATGTTGGCCTGAATGCACACACCTAGATGGAGACACAGGGAAATACAGGTGGGAACGGAGACACAGAGAAATGGAAGTCACTGGAGAATCCCTGGTGGTATGAGATCGGACAATGAGCTGGGACGAGGTGTATGCTTATATAGCTGAAGTGATGAGGGTGTAGATGAGGTGCAGATTTATAAGATTACAACTCAGGAGAAAGAGTGTGCTGTGATGGTTGGTGCAGGAACCTGGCAGATCTGTGACAGTAGGTCATCCGGGTACTTTTTGCTTACTCTTTTAAGAGTACTGTGAGTTCGATCATTTTTTTCACATAATGTTTTTCGACTACTGCATAGTAGGTAAGTATGCGATTTCGAATGCAGCCCACATCTTGGAAGACGGGAGAGTTTAATAATCATGTCTGTTGCCATTCGTGGCGCTAATGCCAACAAACTACAGACAAACACTGGTGTTTAAAAAATAAAAATAACTAATTAGATTTTTGTTTTGTTTTACATGATTAATTACTGCTATTGACCAAAGTCAGGTAGTTACTTGTAGCTGTTTGGCAAGTCCTTTCATCATCCTCGGATATCTAGAGCTTTGATATGCATTCTGAAGCCTAATATCTTTTTGTCTCTGTGTGTGTGTCTCTTTCTTTCTCTCAAGCTGATGAAAGCTTGAATGCCCAGCTGAGACTGTTTAAATGACCACTGGAGAGGCTTTTTATTCTCTCCCAGACAGCTTTCTCTATAGCACACAGAGCTTTTGATGCACACACGGTCCATCCTCCACACTAACAGTTCAGACAGCTGTGCAAAACCTTACCAAAACACAAGGCCTCTCTATCTCCCCCTCTTTATCTCACACCCACAGGAAATAATAAAAAACCTACTGGACAGCTAACCTTTCCAGTGCCAGCTGTCACTGGCTGTGACTGAAGATGAGATTGTGAGCCTATTGTGAAGGCTATTGTCCTTTTAAAACCACGAGGGATGGAAACGGGTGGCAACACGGGCCACCCAAAAATTAATTGAATATTTAATCAGCCTGAGAATCTGAAAGAATTTGTCAAGCTTCTTCGTTGTTGACTTTTCCCCTGCGCTCTGACAAATGAGACACTGTCTAAACAGTACTCCGTGGCCTGTCAAGATGTCTGTGATGCATGCAGAGGAGCTGAGAGGGGAACAACTTTGCACAGAGGATCACTTGATTGATTCTTATTAGGCAAATCCGCTAGAAATGTGGAGGTTCACTGGCATTAAGCCGAAGGGCTTGTGTTGTACGCAACTTGAAATCTCTGCCAAAAAAAGTGCTTTGTTTCCATTTTCATCTGCATGAATTTCCTTCTTATGAATCTCCAGGTTCTCTAAATGAATTAATAGGGCTTAGTGTATCATGAAAATGTTATAATCCACTCTCACACTCTGGTTTATCACACCTAAGGTATAGACATCTCACAATGAGGGTAGTTTTAAAGCCAAATTCTCTCAAATTAAATTTAAGTTATTCTATACTTAAAACTGCAGCATCTGCTTTATGAGGCATTAACAATACAGTGAGTGTAGACCAAGTACTGTAAATTATGTGAGCAGAAAAGTAATTCAAAACATTCACTAGAGCAAGGACATCTTCATGTCTGGCTTGTGTCCTTCATGCATAAAAACATTAAAATCAAAATGAACCATTTGGTATGGAAATAGAGACATTTAGAAGTCTGCATTTTAATTTGGGGTACATTTTCTAAAGTATACGTCAATAGCAAAAGAAGCAAAGTAGTAATAGCAAAGTCAAGCATGCAAGTTCCTCTATTTCAAACTATAACCTTGTTCATCAGTAATTGTGCTTCTCATTTCTGGTCAACGTGATATTGTTGCAAGTGAGTTTTGATTACTGCACCATGCTCATCCAGATAATTAAACACTCAAGAAAAGAGTTGCATGCTCATATCATTAGAGGAGCACAGCAATCTCTGGAATTAGATGATTATTGCAGGAAATCGCACTAAAAAGGTCAGCAAGAAACTTAGAAACTTTTCTCTGCAGTAGTAGTCCTCAAATGTTCAAATAACGAAGGGTAATGGTGCAGTCCTACTGTATGGCACACACATAACGTATAAGTGAATTTTTTTTTTACAATAGATAGATAGCTTATATTTTACATACAATCTATTTCATTAAAAGAAATAAGTAGACTTGGGGTATATTGTGAACACAGAGACAAATTTAAACTTGTATGCTTTTATTGTAAATAGCTCGTTATGCTATATTATCACTACATATTGGATTCAATCTGTAATGATGGTTCGCATGCACGACGATAGAATTCAAACAACGTCCTTATTTAGAGTAACAAACACGAGATATCTAGAACACATAGGAATATGCAAACCATATAAACTGAAACGAGAACCGACATGGGACAGAACATAACCAGGAGTTTAAAGGGGACCTATTATGCAAAATTCACTTTTAAAAGGTTTTTGAACATGTGTGTCCACAGTGTGTGTAAACAACCAGCCTATAATGGTAAAAATCCACTCAATACTTTTTTTTTTTATAATCGCCATATATCATTATCAATCTCTCACAACAAGCCGTTTCAAATTTGTATGTAATTGTGATTGTCAAAACATTTGGTAACTAAATAGAATTTTATGAAGTTTAGTGACAACATGTTACAATGTTTACATTGTACATATGACTGGTAGGATAGTTTTTATTATTGCTTGACAAAAATTTCAAGATTTCAATTGCATTCTTGTGATTTGATTCCGATTTTGATTCAATATTGACTAATTTGGATACATGTTTATTTTACATTTTATTTAAAGAAATAATCTCACCTAATGCTGTAAACAGGGCCCAATCTGCTGGTATTATTAAAGGTTAAAAATAACAAATTAAATTAAATATAATGCAGTTTTTGTTATAATAACAATTATTTAATGACATAAGTAAAAATATAATAATTACGTAATATAGTGCTCAGCAAAATCTCCTCTCTAGCTATTTTTTTCTATTCAGTTAACATGCTATGGTCATTAAATGGCTTTCCTGAGGTAAATGTAACGTTATGTGACATAATTGTTCTCCTGCTGTTATATATTGACCTCTTTCCGCGGTTGAAAAACACTAATTGGTCGATATTATGTATACTTTTGGTAAGTTGTACATCTTTAAATAAAAAAGTAACAGATGATCGGTTCACGTGCACTTGAACTGAGGCGCTCAGCGATCTGTCACGTCACATTTACAACCGCCAAACGTATTTTTGTCTGAATTTCGTAATAAAATTGACGAAATCTAAGAACTGAGAATTAGTTTAATATTAAAAGTAGGTTACCTCTTTGCTCCGCAATTTTTCTGTGTGTGAGAAAATGGATGTGTGGCGTGAGAGCGTGTGAAAAGTGTCAATTGCGTGAGTCTCACGCTCAATGCGTGAGAGTTGGCAGCCCATATGATAAATTTATCCACTAACCATTCAGAAACGTCCATGTACAGTCTAAAAGCTGCAGCCTCTTCCTGAGTCTCTCCATTTGTGTCTGATTCCGGTTCAAACATGCAAGGCTGCACTCTGCTACTGGGTATTATTGACATTTTGCCTGAGAGAAATTCGGCTGTTATGTTGTTCCAGTAGTAGGCCTATCCGAAGCAAATGTAAAGGATCGGCCGTAGACGGAGCAGCAGCTCATTTTTATTTAAAGGGACACACACAAATCGGAGCGTTTTTGCAGTATAAAAACAATTACAACAACAACAACAACAACAACAACATTTATTTAAAGAGCACATTTAAACAATATTATTCATTTTAATGAATCAAAGTGCTGCACAGTGTACAAGGCAGGTCTACACAATAAAAACAATAATTACACATTTTCAAAAGCTAAAGAATAGAAATACGATTTAAGAGATTAAAAAATGTCCATTGAAGGAGCAGACCTCACATGATAGGGGAGACCATTACAAAGTTAGGGCCCAGCCACAGAAAAAGCCTGATCACCCTTTTATTAGTAACAACACCATTTCACAGTTAAGAGCAAGTGATTAGAAGATCTAAGTGTCCTAGCAGGACAGTATTGCACAAGAAGATCACTATACCTTAGTTCACGGTTCACCTTATACGAACATAGGAATTTTAAAATCAACCCTAAATTTAACAGGAAGCCAGTGAAGGGATGCTAAAATAGGGGAGATATGGTCCCTCTTTTTAGACCCAGTCAAAAGTCTTACAGCCGCATTTTGAACAACTTGCAATCGTGATAATGAAGATTGAGGGAGACCATTAGAGAGTTACAATAATCTAATTGGGATGTTACAACTGCATGAATCACAACTTCTAAATCTTTACCTGAAAGATGATGCTTCAACTTTGTGATAGATCTCAAATGCAAAAAGCTTCCTCTAATAACAGCACTAATTTGTTTATCAAAAAAATAGTGAAGAGTCAAAGCCCACTCCAAGGCTTTTAATTTATTTGTGTACACTGGTTGAGAGAGGACCTAACTGGGCTTCCAGAGCAGGGGAGAAATTTGCAGGACAACCTAGAATTGAAACCTGTTTTATCCTCATTTAGCTGAAGAAAATTATGTCATCCACCTCTTAATATCATTTACAAATTTCAATAACACATTGAATGAAACAGTGGTGTCAAGCCTTAGTGTAAGGTAAAACTGAGAATTACATTCACAAGTTCACACGTACATGGAATCTGATGTAGTATTTATGCGTATTTGGCTTGCTGTCCAGGGGAGGGCTCCGAGCTCGGAATTTGGCCCGAACCCAGAGTACTCCCCCCTTATACTGGGGTAGACCCAGCCGAGTGTGAGGTGATGGGGTGGTGGAGGGATGCTGAGAAACTTGTCGTGAGACTGAAGGTGAGGAAAGGCTTTATTTATACCAGCTTCCTCTTGTGCTGATTGGTTGATTACCTGAACGTGCTCCTCCCGAACTTTGTTACATGAAACTTCATAAAGTGATATGAAATGTTGTATTTCTGAAAAATGTGACCCAATGGAGGCATACAAAGGGAAAACAATAAAGGTCCCAAAATGGATCCCTGGGGCACACAAAACAGGCACAGATGATGAGGAAGATATTCCTAAATTTACAGAAAAATACCTATTCTCGAGGTAAGAAGCTAACCACTGTAATACAGTGCATCGGATACCAACCAAACATTCTAGTTGTTGAAGAAGGATGTTATGGTATCAAATGCCACACTCATGTCCAACAATACCAGCACAACACAAGAGCCTGAATCCAGAGCAAGCAAGCTATCATGTGTAGCCCTCAACAGAGCTGATTCGGTTCTATGTAATGGTCTAAAACCAGATTGGAACATGTCCAAATTATTAAAAGAATACAAATAAGACTGAAGCTGTGAAAACACTATTTTCTCTGAAAGCTTAGTAATGAAAGGCAGTTTAGAAATTGGCCGATAGTTACTGCACATTTCCACATCACAATTGCATGTTTAAAACTAGCTGGAACAACACCTTTGGCTACATAGCGGATTACTATAGCTGTTACCATAGGACTAATTGTATAAAAAATACATACAAAAGATGAGCCGGAATAATATCTAACTTAAAACCAGAACACTTTACAGTAGAGATTATGTGATTATATCTACTTTACAGTAGAGATTATGTAACTGAATTGAAGAAACAGGTTGAAAGTTAGATCGACAACTCAAGAGGGCGAGGCAGTTGCAAGTGAAATGGTTCAGAGGAAACAATGCTTCTGATATCATACATTTTTGGAGTGAAATGTTTAAATAAATCTTCACAAACCTCTGAAGAGGCCTCAGATAAAATATACCTTGTCGGTTTAAAAGAGAATCAATCGTATCAGAGAAGACTTTTGGACTCTTCGCGTTGACAGTAATTAATTGAGAAGTGCCTTAGTGACGTTTGATAGTGGAACAGACTTGACTTTAAAATGTCAAATGAGACCTGTATGTTTTTTCCACTTTCGCTCCGCTTTTCAACACTCTTGTCTGAGAGCGCAGGTAACATCATTTAACCACGGTTGGCCAGCAACCTTCATCTTTTTAGGCTTAAGCAGAGAAACAGCGTCCAGAGATATAGAGGATACTTTATGCAATTCCTCAACCAAGCATTCAGTATCTGTTATGTAACGTTAAGAAAAACATTAGTAAAGTGTGAGGAATAATATTCAGAAAACAAATTTGCAGTGTTAGAGTGAATAGACCGAGAGAAATATGAAGACTGAGAGCAAATAGATGATGTGATCACTCAGATTCAAACAGAACTGGATAATGGTAAGACACACATGCCTAAATACCATGAGACAACACAAGATCGAGTGTGTGACCCAAATTGTGAGTTGGACCACACATACAGACAATATTCAAAGACTCTAAAAGAGTTACACATTCTTTGACCAACAGTTTTGAAGGGCAGCAGAGATGAATGTTAAAGTCCTCAAGGATCAATAGTCTATCAGCCTGAGTCGCCAGATCAGAGAGAAAATTTGAAAATTGATGAATAAAATCCTTATTGCATCCAGGAGGTCTGTAAATCAGAGCACATAGCCCAATACTCTTTACATCAACCTTCAATAACTGGACTTCAAAACTAGAAAAGGTGTCCATAGGCACAGTCTTGCATTTAAAATTTTTTTTGCAACTTTAGGCCGTGGAGAACAGACAAAAAAAAAAAAAAAAAACCCGGTCCAGGGGAGCAATCTCGACAAGAGGCATTGAGTCACCCTGTTTTAACCAAGTATCAGTAACAAATAAAAAGTCTAAGGAGTGAGATGTAAACACGTCATTTAAAATAAAAGATTTATTCGATATTGACCTTGCATTCAAGGCCACATAACTGCAGGGCAGGTGAACATCCGAAAGGTGAGAGGTGCGTGTTTGAGCAAACTATGTTTCCAATATTGACACTCCGACTATACCATTTGATCCGATGGAAAAGTGGCGAAGTGACGACCATATATCCGGGACGTGATCATTATCCTGGTGACAGTCGAAGTCCTCACAAGGTGGTCACGGCGAGAACCACGGTCGGTGGATGTACCTGGGGCAGCGTATAATTCCCAATGCGGCACAGCGGTTGTAGTCTGCCGGAGAGACAGCAGAACTAATTTAGTCTCTTAACACTAAACACAACAGTAGAACTCTAGCATACCAGTGCACAGATGATATAATAGCCTACATTTCAATCTGGATTTACTCCTCCACGTTCAAGTTCACCAAACAAGTCTCATAGATCCACGCGTTCAGATCCACCCACTCAGTTAACGCACCATGGCAAGCGATGAAAAAATACTCAGCAATAATCAGGTGAGATCTCTGATGTCTTTATGTCTTTTATGTTTTTACATAAAATATCGTCAAATATTAGCACAATTAAGATGAAAAGAAATTCAAATAAAAATTATCATTTAAAACGTAAAGAATGAAATAAATAAAAAATGGAGATAAGCTGCAGCCAAACATGCCAGCGTCAATGGATGGTCATTTTTGACCAATTTAAGCTCAGATAAAGGACGAGGCCTACGATCAATCAGTTCCAAAAATAAATACAAAGCCTGTCCTGATTGAAAGAAACCAAGTTGACGAAAAGATTGAATCCAATATTTGGTGATAATAATATAGCATAACGAGAGATTTACATGCTATTTTTTTGAATGGGAACAAAACAAGCTAACAAGGTGAGAGATTTCCCCTGGTTGAAATAAGGCACATACAAGAGAGATGATACGTGATTATAAGTTGTACTTTATTTTTCAACATGCCCTCTAATGTACATTAATGTTTTGTTTCATGTTAGAAGTTGTATTTAAGTGAAGAAATATTCAGTTTCTTCACTTAACCCCTTCACTTGATTTTTTTTTTTTTTTTACACTTGGCAAAAAAAAAAAAAAAAAAAAAAACACTTGATTTTTGCTCTTCTCCAATGTAGAAATTTGTCTAAAAAACAAGATTTGTGCCCATGTCCGTGTTTTTCATGTGATTGAAGCAACGTAAAAGTGCTTATATTTTAACCATACACAAAGTAGATATTAAACATATACAGTACCCTTTATGTGGATTAGTTTAGAAGATTTTAGAAAGAATACATACTGTAACAATGAGCAATGCAATATGGATGTAGAGGGAAAAGTGAGATGATAAGATAAAGTCTTGTTCGAGTTTTTTTGTAGCATGCAGTGGATGAATCGAAGTAGCCTATACTGTATGTCTGTGTGTTTGTTGATTTGATAAATATACGATTTTGTGTATTTGTTGATTTGATAAATATACGATTTTGTGTAGTGTGTGTGTGTGTGTGTGTGTGTGTGTGTGTGTGTGTGTGTGTGTGTGTGTGTTGTGTATTCACTTATTTCACATTTACTATTTCTATCACACTGAAACCAATGAAAAAGCGAATGACCGTTTATAGTAATATTTAGGACAAGTAAAACCATTGATAATTTTAATAATAATCATTAATGTTCATAAAACATTACCATTACAGTTTGTAGCTCTGTGTTTTAGCTTTGAAATGCTTAAATATTTCAACACCTCACAATGGACATAGGCTACATCAAAAATCCTGTGTTCTTCAACTCTGAAAGATCTTCAAATTAATTTTGAATAGTATCACTTAATACTATTACGATTATAATAGACACAAGGTGATGATGCCACCATGAACATAAATGAACATATAAAAGGTAAATTAGGGGCTTACTCCTCCTCCTCTCTTGTCGGTTAGCCATGCCTTTATTTTGTCAGATTACGTTAGGGGTCATATCTTCATTGTGATTGGTTGAAAACTATTAAAGTGGTCATATAATGTCATTTTTGTACAAGCTAATATGATTCTTTGGGGTCTAAATAAAAAGTTTGTAATATACTTTAATTAAAAATTCTCATTAGTATTGTAAGAAAACACTAATTTTACCTGGTCAAAAGCAGCTCTGTTTTCAGCACGCCGTTTAAGTGCATGTGTCTTTAAATGATAATGAGCTTTGCTCACCCCGCCCCTCTGTTCTGTGCGTACACTGTTTGTAACACAATAACACAATAACCATAACGCGTCGTTCATTATAAACGTGGGATTATGAATTATATTGATAACGTCGAACATAGAAAACATGCCGTAATGTACCTGAGTGTAAAAATAGTCGCATTCATTGTGAAGCGTGCAAGCGATTTGCAAAGATTAATATAAAGATTAATATAAAGGTCAATAAAACGTTACACTCACTCACTTCTTCTGGAGGTGCAGCAGGAACACGAATAGTTGGTACTGATCCTTTTTTCAGGAGCAGCTTCTTAGCAAATAACCAGCTTTTTACTGATCCTCGTTTGTAAAGCAGTCTGGTGTGTGAAATGATTCGCGCAAACATGAAAGCATTGACGTTGATCGTGGGGAATATTCCCTTCGAAAACAAACTCAGCCACTGCGTCTTCAGCGGTTCGGATTTAGGAACATCAACATGACTGCTGTGTTCGTTATTACACCCAAGAACAGAACACCACAATCTCTTAGACCGACGCCATTCTACTCAGTGTTCCAGCTATCAACAATGAACGCGCGTTGGCACTTGCTATGATTGACAGCTCGCTCACGAGGGCGGGTCTGTGTTGAAACACTGCTGTCAATCAACCATCGTGGGAGGGGCGTCGATTTTGTGACGTCACAAAATCGAACAGGGGTGCGTTTCCCGAAAGCATCGTTGGCCAACTATGGTTGCAAGTTCCGTCGTTACCAATAGAGTTCAATGGACATTGCGATGAACTTGCGACCATAGTTGGCCAACGATGCTTTCGGGAAACGCACCCCAGCTTGATTTGAGATGGGAGGAAACATATAAGAAGATAAAAAAAAACACTGGATGGATTTTTATCATTTTATGATGGTTGTGTACAGGCACTGCCAACACACATTTCAGTACAATCAACTTGTAAAAAGTGCATGTACCATTATATGACCCCTTTAAGAATGACAAAAATAATAAAATGACTAAAACTTAAAATAAAGTAAACTGGAAACTGAACATATTAAAATAAAAGTTACACAAATTATTAATAAATACTATAATAGTTATATAAATAATTCTAAGATATATATATATTTTTAAATGTATCTGAGATCTGCTCTGATAATCTAAAGTCTCCAAATGCAGTACATGTGGATGACTCTATACACATAATCAAAAAATGTAGGTTTTAAAGATCAGCTCATTGCATTTCTAGATCCCAACAAATATACTGCACTGTTCTGATCAAGATTGTAATGCAGTGTGGCAAAGTTATTAACTGCATGTGTTGTTCTGAGCTGAGCTCGTCGAGGGCAGACAAGTCTCTAAATACTGGCCATCTGTCTGTAGAGCGGCCCAGATGAGCGTGATTTCTTCCCCTCCTGTTTTTCCCAGGCCTGTGTTTCAAGGTATTTATTTGTAGACAGGATGATAAGGAAGGTAGCATCTGGCAATAATAGCACCTTGGCAATGAGAAATAGAGCAGCCATTCCGCTGGATATTACGACCGAATCATCTAAGGGGGATATTCTGCCTCTCTCCTTGATGACTAATCAGTATACTGACCTACGGGGATTTCTATTCAGGCCTTCAACAAGCAACGTGGGACGGTTTTACTTTATTCACTGAGAACATGGCAGCCTTAGTGCATCATTGCCATGCAGTTATACAGGACGGTTGGCTCATTCATAGAACGAAAAAATTGCATACAAACTTTGACTCAACAAGATGAAATGCACAGCCGTTTGATATAGAGCTACACTGTTGGACAGAGGCAAGGTGATAACATAAAGCTGGTTATCAGCGGTCTTCAGTGTCATGGATTTGTCTCATTGTTGTTGCGACACGCCGGAAAGAAGATTATTCCAGGCAAGATATAGAGGAAAAAGTTATGGAAGTAGGTGCTGGAAGCGCTGAAGGGTATTAGATGACAACAGGAGGTGGCTCAGGGGATTCTTCCTCTGATCTTGCCTCACAGCAAGAATGTAATTAAACACATTTTAATAAAAGTGCTCTAAGAAGCAAACTGAGAGAGGTGCACATACAAAACTCTGCTCTAATTTGTTTAAGCTCAAGTGCTTCATATGTTTTCTTTGAACATATATTTATAAAAAAAAGAGGCAAAATGCAGCGTGTTTCATCTTTAAAAGAGTATGAGAGCTCCGATGTCTGGTTACTGTCAGCACTGACAGGGTGTGTTCCCACCCTCAACCCATGCAGGGACGAAGCCAGGGTGAGCGTCTCAGAACCACAGCGCCGTGGACCGCTCCCTTTCTCCAGCACTGCCTGCTGTAGATCTGCTATTGTTTCGCCCTCTCGCGCTTTAATTTCTGCTAGGTATACACCGATATCAGTATCGGTATCGGGCCCGATACTGCGATCTTGCACTCGTACTCATAAGAATGCTCCGCTACCAGGCACCATGTGTACAGAGTGTGTGTCCAGACAAAGAAACATCGACAACAGAGAGAATAATAGGGATAAAAAAAGAAGGCTGTCTATGAAGAAAATGTATCAAATTAGTGGAATATTAAACAAAATATAGTGACGTGTGAATACTGGTCTTAAGCTTGTACAGAGGAATTCACACAAAAATTAGGAAACACCATATATATATATGCCCGACTATAGTCATATTAGACCCGTGCATTCGTTCTTAAATGGACAGCAGTCTAATAAACCTGCTGCTGTTTTAATGCTAATCAAGCAAAGGACAAATACATCACTTACTGCTCTTTAATTCCTTTTGTAACTTTATAAAGATCCATCTATATTTAATTTATACAATAATGAACATGCAGTGTTATTTTACATTTGATTACTTTTTTCAAATTGCTGTACCTGAAAACTATTAGACCTACCTGAAAAACTCAAAAAACCTGTTCATTTCATTTGTGGCCTTTCTTTGTTCTATTGTATTTATTTGTGCTATTCGTAATTTGATTATTTGTTCTTATTTTATTACTGATTGTTTACTTGTCTTTAATAATGTTTAAATTTACTTAATTAATTAGGCTAGTAGTTTTAGTGATATTTCACTGGTGTCTAAACATTTGAACCACTGACCCAATCCTTGAACCCTGCTGGAGCTCTAAATATGCGCTGTGCTATTAAATCAAAGATAAAATATGATAGAGCAATAGAACGAACAGTGAACATACTCATACAATACTCAACACAGGAATCAGTTCTTGGTATCGGCAAGTACCAAAAATGAAAGTATCGGATTCGTTCTGGAAAAAGTGTTATTGGTGCATCCCTAATTTATGCTATCACTTAAATGCTCATATGTAATCACCGCCACCTCTAAACAGTAAGTTATTATGCAGTTCAGTTGTTAACACAAGACTTTAAAACTGCATGTTTAGCAAAGCATGTAATTGCAACTTCAGTTTGAGATGTTGATTTAACTCTCCCTGCTCTTGATTTCCACATAATGTTAAAGGGATGGTTCAAACACAGATGAAAATTCAGTCATCATTTACTCTCCCTCATGATATTCCAACCTGTATGACTTTCTGTCTTCTGTGGAACATACATAGGCCTACTGTATATGGGTAAGCAAGTTATACAGGTTTGTAACGACATGAGGGTGAGTAAATGATGACAGAAATTAATTTTTCAATATTCAATATGAGCAATAATGTAAATTCCCCTTCTTCCATAAACTACAATGATGACAGAATTTTCATTTTTGAAATCTAAGCATCACATTGGCATCAGAGAGAGGTGTATTCACGTGGATCAGGGCAATCCTTGTCCAAGTACATCTGTGAGTGTGTACAGTGTTTCCAGATGTCTGCCTTTTAACTTCAAGGCCCTTTACTTCAAAAAGTAATTAAGCAAAGAAAATAATTTGAAAAACAGACTCAAAAAAAAAGTACAAACGTAGCAGCTCATTAAATTCATTCTTTAGGGGCACCAGCTGTGATCAGCTTGTTCGTTACTTAAAGGCAAATACAGTTAGATGAATGATTCTTTCTTCTTTGTGAAAGCAGGGAAATGTACAGTATTGTTCATTTTGAAGACTGGATTATAAAATGAATCAGTTACATGAATTCAATGACATAAATTAATTGACTCTGCTAGCCCATCAATTTGTTAATAGCAATCCACCGTGCAAAGGTATCACCAGTCTCATTCTGGGCAAAATAAGGGTTTCCAAACAGATGACAGCAATTAGACGGAATAAATTAGAACAGTCTCACAACAACAAATTAAATTAGGGTAAACGATTGAATTAAGGAAAAGGTTTAAAGTTCCTTTAATCGATAATGAGGAAACACATTTGGGAGAGCAGAACATTTTAGACAGCCGTTCATTTAAGGTATTAAAAATGCATGTTTGATGTTATTAATAAATGATTTGGCCATAATTGCAACAGAAATAAGGTTGAACTACAGAATTCACTGGCCTTCACAGGCCATTACTGCAAAAAAAAAAAAAAAACTGATTAAAAAAAGTACCAAATAGCAGTACAGAAGATATATGGTGTGGACTTTCTGTATCAACATCAGGCTCTTCAATCATCTTATCCATGTATGCTGAAATCAGAGTCGAGAAACATGCATTTTTCGTTTCATTTAATTAGATCCTTTGTTGCCATACGAAACACCTTATCTAATCGGGTTGCTGAAGTGAAGGCTCACAACCATGACTGTCACTGAATAAAGTGATCACTCATGAAGATTATCTGAATATCATAGCAGTCACGTATAAGCGGATCCACCACATCTTCATCCTGCAACTAACGCGGTGGACGTGTGAGATCTTTCTCACTCCTGGTACTAAAGAAGCAAGTGATAAATATCCGGAGCCATAAATACTAAATGATAGGCAATTAGAAACACCTGAGGAAAATTACATCTCATCCACACACCTGGGGATTGAAGCAGCTAACCATTAGAGCCAAGCAGAGCGGGACACAGGAAGATGTTGAGACAGAGAGATATGGTAGGAGAGAATGGATGGGTTTGAGCTAACCGCTGAAGGAGAGAGACAGGTGGGACGTAATCTGGGCCACGCTGTGTCTCCTTTTGGAAACTATGAGGCACTCGATCATGTCCAACTGGGCCGCTTCTTTTATCCTTAGGGTAACAGGGTGTCAGCTATTTCATTATAGGACAGTAAAGGTCCCTTTGGTCACCGTGCAATTCACAATGAAGACTTTCAATATCTCTAGTGAATATACAAAGAATGTCATTCAACAAAAACGCATTATTCACATTCAAATCTAATGACGAGATTTTAACATTTTTATTTAATCCTACAGCTGTATTCCATTTAGTCCATCATGTCCCCAGAAGACACTGTATGGCATGTATCTCATTATGGAATAATGGGTCTTTTAATTGTCTTGTCTTTAACAGTCATGTCTAAAGAATAACCTTTAATTAAGTTAAGTCACCAATTACTTTTTTTTTTCCCTATTTGACAAAAGCAATTACTGTCATCCCTGGGAACAGAAATAATTATTCTTATTTGGTTTTGCCAAATCACCTCTTTTTTGGCCATGTGTGTTGCCAAGTTAATTTTAATGAAGTTAACGAATGTTAACATATGAAACATTGTTGTTAAGTGTTACCAACTAACTACATAGGCCTACATTTCATTATTAAATGAAGGGTGGAGGGTGAAGGGTGAAGGGTGACTCAGAGCTCAAGGGGGGGGTAACTCAGAGCTCAAGCCAAGCCTCGGGTTCGAGCCTCCTCCTAGGACAGCAAGCCAAGTAAGTTTACTATTAACCTTTAAGGCTGAATGGGCAGGCGAACTAGTGAATCCAAAAAAAAAAAAATAATGTGAAAATGCTATTGTATGTGTCTTGTCTCCCACCGTAAATGTGGAAGGTTACTCAACTATTTAAAAACTATCCAAGCAAACAAATTGTGTTCATTGACCATGCTTGGATGGCACAGCCATGAGTCGGACAACTCTGTAGTGAGGTCTTTATTTGGCCCTGCTATGGGACACAGCTGAAACTCAAACCTGCCCATTGTACGTCGCTGAAAAGGCAGCATAATCTCACCCGGAGTAAGCCAGGTCCCACTGAGTCCTATTCATACCCTGACATCCAGCTTACTTACATCTGTCTGTTGCCTTGAAGCTCTGCACAGGAGGTTGATTCCCTCCGAATTTTAAATAAGGAAATAATGTGATTGAAGTCGGGGTATTAAGTGAAATCTTCTGTCTGACTGCTGGATTGCTTAGCTCTGTTATCTCTCCCACAGAGTGCACAGCTCCGACCCCAAGCTCTTCTACTGCAGGGAAGGCATAATTTGTCTCTCTATACATGCTGCCCTGCACAATAAGAGAAAAAAAAGAGAGAAGAAGAGACATAGGGAGCTAAACATGAAAAAGGGAACTTGCGCTTTAAGCCTGGAATTGACATTCAGGCCGTGCAATCGAACAACAGTTGGCCGTTCTCCTATAAAATTGGCAATGCATATTTGTGTTGTGTTATTCTCTCTCTCTCTCACCATCTTTTATTTCATTCGCTCTCTTTTCTCCCCTCCACAGCCTGCCATGCCTGTGATGAATCTCAATTATGGCAAGGTCACCTTTCATTCAGTTGATCTCTCTGTTGTTTTATTCGAACTGGCAGTAACTTCCACACTATTATGGTATACTTATTGACAGCCTGAATCCCCTCCAAACAAGAGCGACAAAAATGTGGGAACGTTACTGGCTCTCCTCTAATTTTGGGTGACAGAATTGGCAGCGTCTCTTCATAGACAAGGTAATAGCCTTATCCTTACCACTGCATGCTCGGGTGATTCGGGGCGAGATTTTTATGCCGTTTCCTATTCCGCAAACGCACTCGCACTGAATGTCCCGTGACACTTATATTTGTCAGTTTAAACTTTCGAATACACTCATTTATATTTGAATACATACAAGTGGAAATAAGGAAAATGTGATCCATAATCGTGAAAAGTCGCGAAAACCCCCTGGAACAAGGTGGGAGTATAAGATTAGCGTGAGGTGAAATGTGCCTCTCACATTCACGTCACAGAACATCATTTACTGTACATCAAATACATGATGTATTTAAACATCAAATACATTGAAGTTGTGGTTTAGTAATTAGTGCAGATGCTCTGACATTGTAATGCAAGCTGGAGACCAGCTCATGTCAATTCCACGCACCATTTCTCCCTCATTTCCACATTGGAGCTGTAGGCTTGAAGTATGAGCACATGCTTGAACACGATGAGCTGTGATGCTCATGAGGATGACACAAGTTTAAGCCAGGCTCACATCATTCTCAGCAACCCAACTAATAGTACATGCTAGTCTCAGTCATTTTCTTTTTGGTCCATTCAATGGGCCCAAAACAACGCTGACTGGATCCCATTGACTTAAATTGTAAAATATTTGTATACATCAATTTCACTAGTTCACACTTACAAATAAGTCAGATAGAATAAATGTGTATTTGGCGTGCTGTCCGAGGAGAGGGCTCCGGGCTCGGTATTCGGCCCGAACCCAGAGTACTCCCCCCGTATTCCTGGCTGTAAAAGATTGAGCCAAGAGTGAGGAGTCGGGGTGGTGGAGGGATGCTGGAAAAACTGTCAAGGAATATTAGGTGAGTTGACAGAGTGGATATATATATATACTTCTTGTCATGCTGATTAGGGTAGACATAATTGTTTGATGACGAGTAGATTGGATTGATTATTTGAACGTGCTCCTCCCGAATTTTGTTTATAAAACATCATATCTTTTGTGTTCTGCAGAGGGATTTTTTGGGTGAACTACCCCTTTAATGAAACCTTTTCTATTTATAATATTTGCAAGTTCACATTCTAAATCTAATATCAATAATGCTCTGCTACTTATTTTGCTAATCTAAATGTTCTCATTTATGATGTTGGTGAGTAACAGAGGATAGACATGCAGTTTCATGGTTTCTGTTTTTAAGAATCTGTTAATGCATTAGTTATCATGAATTAACAAAGGAACAGTATTTTTGACAGCATTTAATGGCATAGGTTAATGTCATTTTATACACTAATACAGTTATTTAACTCAGCAAACTATATATTGGTTGTGCTTTTTCCTCTTATGGGACACTTCCTTCATGGGATCTAATTTTTTGCACATTTTTCTTACAATTTCCATACACTGCGCTGTTCCACTGAGGCTAAATGTGGAAGCGATTGTGCATAGAGTCTATTGATTTTACTCTAATGATCAAACATTACTTAATTAACAAATAGTATATATATTTATAACTAAATAATTAAATACAGTATTGTGTTATTCATTGTTGGTTCATAATACATAGGCCTATACAAAATACGTTACTAATGTCAACAAATTTAACCATATTGTAAAGTGTTTAGTAATTTCAGCATTGCAAGACCCCATTGTATGGAAACCAGCCTTTTGCTGTCAATGAAATTTATAAAAACTCAAACACAAGGCCTGTGAGATGCATCTTGTCTTGTGTGATCTTCATTTTAGTCACTTAACCTTTCATATTCAGCTATGAATAATACAGTAACGTAAGCTGGAAATATACAACTATTTATAACAAGCATTTTCATTTTAAATCCCAACATTAGAAAGTTTTCAGTGATATAGGCTATGACATTTATAACCACATAGCCCTTACAGGGGAAAATATTGGATCCAGCTGCAGTCATTTTGTGAAGGAAGTTAGAAATGAGTAAGGCGTGATGTGACTACCATTGTGATCTCAGCAATGTTGCCATTGCCTCATTCACATTTCATGGGGATGCTGATGTGTTTAATCGTCTCTATGGTGCAACATCTGCCACCAGAGACCAGTAGAATAGAGAGAGAGAGACCGAATAGACAGCCTGCTTCTCGATCGTCAGTGATGTGTGTTTAAGCGTGATCATCTTAAACAGGCGTTATGATGTCTTCCTAATGTGGCTGGTTTATCATTAGCCTTGTGAAAGATTTGTGGCATTTTATTTTCCTGTTGGCTGCCACTCGTTGGAACAAGAGAGGCTGGCTACGTCTGGCAGTGCTGGGCCTGTTGGGTCTGTCTTTAGGGTATTGATCGACTCTGGGATTGTTTGACCCAGTTTACAGTCTAAGGTACACGATCCAGATCTTGGAGACCCGCAGACAGCTGAAAATGTCAGACAACGATACCAGCCCCAGCTCCTGGAGCGAGGGCATATTATTGAGTTAATCCTGCAGAGAGGAAAATTGTGAACAGCAAAGAGCACCTGGGTCTCTGAAAGCCATTGAAATATAAGAATACACACACTGCATACAGGATGTATAGCTTTAAATATATCCAATCGAATTGAGCCTAAGGGACTGAGGCTGATCTTCTAAAACAGATTGGCTAGACTTTTTCCCCAACTAGAATAAACAGGCTCGGAAGGCAGAATAACTGGAGTGATTCATTTCAAAGAGCTATGCTTTGGATACTTGGACACTCAAATGCATAGATATGAGCACATACTGATACCTCACAGGCTCAGAATTTGTATTTTTTTTTATTTGTGGATGGAGTCAAATAAGTTGTATCACATACAGCTCTAAGACTTCAGTTCACTGTGCCAGTGCCCACCCTCATTGAAGATAAATTGGTAACTTCTTTCAAAGCAGCTCTCTGTGCTATACTACAGGGGCGGTTCTAGAGGCGGGGCCACAGGGGCCCTGGCCCCTGCTGAAATCTGATTGGCCCCTGATTGGCCCCTTTTATAGGGGTGGAGGGAAAATCGATTCTTAGATGCATCGCGATGCGGACGTGGACGATTCTGAAACGATTCATAAATGTAAAAAGTCGATTTTCTAAAAATATATGTATTTTTTTTTCCTAATAACGTAATATTGACGGAAAGCAAAAGGCGGAACTCCAAAGCAGACGTGCAGTGCGCGGACACTAGTCTGTGGCGCGCACATAACAGAGACGCGTGATGGCTCAGCACCAAATTCGAACGGCACCCTCTTCGTTGAAAGGTATGGAAAATTGGCAATTTCTTTGTGACCTATTTAGTATTTTTTGTATGAGAGCTGCTTTCTGTATTGTTTAGTTTTTCACATCAATATGCTGTAAACCGATCTGTTATACGTACGTTATACTGCCCTGCAATATGTGCAATGTCAGTCACAAAAAGTTACATTTTGACTGTGCTCTCTGCAGATGTTCATTCACTTTTTTTGTATAAGCTGTTTTTGATTGTGGTATAGGCCTACAGCAAACATTTCAAGTCATAACTCTTTATTATTTAGTTGTGAATTAGAGCGGCTTTGTATGTTACTAATTATTCAGAATATGCGCAAGTCCACAAGCATTATGTTTGTATGAGAGCTGCTGGTACACAATTCTATATTTTTGAACGAAAACTGTTTGTGAATTTGCTACAGCAAAATGTTTTTTTTTGTCTGAAGGATTATATTGCTCATTGGAAATAACAGGAGGATGTTGGTTATAGTCTATTATTAAATGCTAGAGATTCAGAATATGCTGAAGTTTGTATTAATTTACTACAAGTATGCTGCTAGTACAGGCACACATTTATTTTCCTGTTGGTTCTTTGCAATGTTGGGACATATGCTGGCAAATGTAACCTTACAGTTGACTTGCCAAATCACTTCCATTTGTTTTATTAATAAAATTAATATAGGAAGTATTGGAAGTAAGTTTGTTATGGGTCATCATAAATACTTTGCTTTAAAAGTACCAAGTAGTAAAAAAAAAATAAAAAAAAACGTTAATAATCGATAATCGTTACCCTCTGAATCGTAATCTAATCGAATTGTGAGGTGCCACTGCCTAGAGATTCCCACCCATCAATCGTCGACGAAAAGAGCAACTGGAGAATTCTTCACAATGATCACAGATGCAATTCCACCCCCCAAACAATTAACAATAATTTACTGTTTATAAGCTACAACATGATTATGAAACTTAAAAGGTGGAATTCAGAAAGAAGTGCATTGTGTTCTTTATGCACAGTATAACATAATTTTTTATTAGAGCGTTTGAAAAAGGAATGACTGCCGAAATGTATTTGCACCGTACTGAATAAATTATTTTGTGTGCTTGAATGTACCCTGTATTTGGCCCCTGAATGTAACATGTGGCCCCTTAATGGCCCCTGTTACAAAAAAAATCCTAGAACCGCCACTGCTAGTTAATCAAGGCAGTAAAATCACAATAAATGCAATCAAATAGGCAGCATTTATTGAAAATGTAAGTGGATTTTAACAGGGGCAATGATTGCATTGCATAACATATTCCTCTTAAGTACCTACAGATTTAATGTTTTTTTTGGTCAGGTAAATTGCACTTCCTTGGCAATTTAAAAATATGTAGGCTAAGCATATCAGAACACAATACTATTAAATGGCTTTTTTCCTCAATTTCTTGGAATGAAATATAACAGAAGGCCTATAAATGAAAGCCATCATTTTAAACATTTATTAGGCTTAAAACATAATAACAACTTTCAATAGTGTATCTGTATAAGGTAAAAAAGTGATGTTTCTGTCTGTCATTATTAGCTCTTTCTGTTTAAATTAAAGATAGTAGCCTATATATTTATGCAACCGTTCTTTCTGGTTCTTAAATCTGATAGGCTGAGAGCCTTTTCCAGCCATGCGATATTCACCCAGTAACAGCACTCTGACTGTTTCTTTTGTATCACTCTCTTGCAGCGACTGCAAATACTACTGTTGTTGTGACACAAAATGTAGTTTTAAGAGTTTTTTTAGGCGAGAATGTAGTTATTTAGACCTCAAATATGTGACTAATATATAATCATATAGTGCCTTTTTTATAATCTTTTTAGACGCTTCCGCAGATGCGAGCTCCAGGCTGTCAGCGGCCGTAGCGTCCTGTAACGTTACTAGAGAGCTGCTTGTACATTTGACTGAATTGTTTGCTTCTGTTTTTTTCCTATATTGTCTTTTATAATGGCTATTGTTGCGAGTAGTATGAAGCTGCAGACTCGGAGCCTGCAGCTACAGTCCCGCACCCAGAGTCCCGCATTCTCAGACCCCTCGTTTTTCGAGACAGCGCCTCCTATCAAATTTAATTTTATTTTGCGAATCATACTCATTCGATTTCTTTTTTAATCAAACTACTTTATAGCTCATCGATACACCAACATTTGAATAGTCCATTTAATATTTGCAAAGATATAGTTACATTTGAGCCTGTATGTTTTTTCGCCTTTTTTCCCCGAAAATATTTTGAAAGTTATCCTTTAACCTTGGACTTTTTGTAGACAAGCATGTTGTAAAAATTTGATTAAAATTAGACATTAAAGTACCTAGACCAAAATTAGTAAAGTAAAATTAGACATTAAAGTAGACCAATTAAATACATTAAGTGTGTTAATATCAAAGAATGTCATCATTAATTATTTAATTAGATTTACCATTTGTCCTTTTTTAAAAAAAAAAAACTATAAATTGAATTAGCCTAATTAATGTCGGAGTAATTATTTTACTTTAGGCCTATATAATTTATATAGACTACTTAAATTAGTTCTTATAAAACGTAAGTATTAAAATTACTTTCATTCATCTGCATTCATCTTTTATTTTAGTGACGTTGAGGAATTTGACAGAGTGATTGCAAAAAGAATGAAAAAAGAAGGAACATTTGCCTACCAGAAAGTAGGCCTAATTATTTTACCTTATGCATTTACATTTTATTTTACATTTATTCATTTAGCAGACGCTTTTATCCAGACTTATAAATGAGTTTTTTTTTTTTTATGCAATTGAAGACAAAAAGTAAAGTCACTAACATAATTCTTTCTTCCTTTTTGCTGTTTACAGCAAGATGATTAGGTCATTCAAGTTTAGGTGATCGTTAAATAAAGTACAGAATTGTTTATTATTGGTGTTTTGTCTATTCTTATTTGAGTTTTGCTTCGCATTCAAAATATCAAAAAACAGGTTTTGTAATGTTAGCATGGTATAATGTTAATTAGACCATTATAGGTTGAACTGAAAGAAAATAGGAATTTGAATTAAAAAAAAAAAACATTGTAGCAATATAATACAACATAATATTTTTCAGAAGATAGTTCAATCTGTAATTGTATCCCTTCCATCAGTAATTTTCTTTCAATTACACCCACGCTCAAAAAATAACTACTGGGTAATTTGTTAGTCAGAGAACACAATGAGTTTTTTTGGCACATGCATTAAGCAGGGAACGCAAATATTTATTTGGATAACTTTAAATAAAACGAGACCGTAATATTGCATCCTATTGTTTTCAATGGCATTTGGATAAGAGTGTTATACGATCTTTCGGACAGCAGGAGGCGCTGTCTCGAAAAACGAGGGGTCTGAGAATGCGGGACTCTGGGTGCGGGACTAGCTGCAGGCTCCGAGTCTGCAGCTTCATAATGTTGATTGTTGCTAATTGAAATATTGTTGTTCAATAAATATTATTTATAATATGCTGTATCTGGGATTGAGAAAGGATCGTGACATGGACTTCAGTGAAAGTTACATTATTATGTCATTAGATGGCAGCAAAGATTGTCTTTATGAGTGAGTCAGAAGGTTAGAACAAGGAAGTTGTTTTAGGCTGTCATGGGAAGGACAAAGACGAACATCGCTTTCCTCAGCGGGCATTAAATCTGATTTTTTGGATATAATATTTTGGACATCGACCTGAAGAATGAATGCTATATCAGATGCAGGTAATACACTAGCCTCTCTCTCTCTCTCTCTCTCTCTCTCTCTCTCTCTCTCTCTCTCTCTCTCTCTCTCTCTCTCTCTCTCTCTCACGCCACACATGACACATCCATTTTCTCACGCAGAGAAAAATCGCGAAGCAAAGAGGACACTGACACCGACAGACTAGACAGAGCAGGTTACTTTTGATAGGAAACAAATTCAAAGCTCTCAGATTCTGTCCATTTTATTGCGAAATTCAAACAATAAATACCGTTTTGGCGCTTTTAAATGTGACATGACAGATCGCTACTACAGCTTCTGGCAGCATGTGAACCGAAAATCTCTTTTTACTACTAGTTAATAAACACAAATGAACAATAATAGGTAGCTTGACAGATACAGTACAACTTACCGAAATGTTAGCCTCATCTCATGCATAATATCGATAAATCAGTGTTTTTCAACCGCGGAAAGAGGTCAGTAAAACAGTTGGAGAACAAATATGTCACATAATGTTACATTTACCTCAGAAAAAAACAACAACAAACATTTAATGACCATGGCAGGTTAGTTGGCTAGAAAAATTAGTATTTTATGCTAAGCAATAAGGTACGAGAGGCTGTGCTGTATCGTTCGCGTCGTGCCCAGAGCCATAGAGAGAAAGAGTTGCGACACTCTTTGATGTCGCCGCTTTGGCTGTCACGTGGTTCATGTAAGCCCCACTAGTTCCAAAACATACGCTGGCTGTCATGTTCTTCTATGGGACAGACAGCAGTGATTGCATTATTGAACGGTAAATATAAAATAAAAGACACACCCAAGTACTTTTTCAGCTGTTATTGCATTTTGTTAATGTCAGTTTTGCATTTGGAGATAAGTTTTAGGCTATATTTTTGGAGGGAAAAGCTTAGTGTTCATGTTCGCATGGGTAATAGCACTGGCTTTAGCAGCTCTAACTTAACTTTTCCATATCATTCATCTGATGATGGACGTCTCATGATTTTAGCACAACTGGGCTGTATTAGGCTATTGATTCCCGTGATTTTGCTTATAAATTTTGATTCAGCCATTAGCCTACCTTCGTGATCACGCAAAGAGGTCTGCCGTGGCGGTCCGTTCAGAGTTCGCTTAAATATTTTTTATTAAACAATGACAGACAACAAAAATGTGTGCTTGTGTGGGTGTGTGTGAACAAGAAAAACAAAAACCAGGGGCAGGTGATCCATGAAACAGACAGGACTGGTGATCCCATAACAATCCTAGAGGTCCAGCATTGTTCTCACAAGCCGCTTCACTCAAGACAATAAAACATAATGAAAAGTTAGTATATCCCAAAAAATTTTATTAAATAAAAGTTGCTATAAAGGTGGTAGTGATTCATTACCGAACTCTTACTGTCACAGCTGACGAAGTCGCACTAGCTAGCAGGCAGTACTTGAAAATTGGTTGAAACAACCAACATAAAATATAAATAATTACGCTGTGCATGTACAAATGAAGACCAGTATAAGCATCGCAAAGGGCCTCTGATACAATATAGACAGTTGACAAATCAAAAGAGGTCGATATTTCAGCAACTTAACTCTGGAACAACTCAACGCGCAGCAATGTAAGTGAATGGTGTCCAACGCCCAAATGACAGTGTTTGGAACTATTCCGATCTTCAAATCCCGGAAGTAGGCGGTTAAAAGCCCCGCCATTTTTTACAACGGAGGTCTATGGGAGTGTTGCAAATCTTTCTCTCTATGGCTCTGGTCATGCCTAACAACGCCCTTCAGCCGTTACTTTATTCACAATACAGCACTTGCCTCGAGTACCTACTTATTGCTTTTATAAAACGGTTGCCAGTTTTAACTTAATAGTCCCTGACCGTAAACAGCAACAGAAGTTCCATAAGTTATGTAACTTCTGTTGCTGTTTACGGTCAGGGACAATTTTTTTTCCAGCGGAAGGAATGCTTTTAGTGATTTTACTTCATGAAAGTTGCATAGATAAATATTTTTCGGCTTTAATATTTGTATTGTGTGGCAAGTTAAAACGGTTGCCAGTGGCAAAGACTGTCTTATGAATGAGTCAGTCGGTATAGAGAAGACTTTTATATTGAAAAGACTCAAACTTGTTTTCACGGAGAAGGAAGACGCAACTAACAGATAACTAACGTCATAGGGATGGGAAAACCCCTTAATGGTTAGGCTAACTGTTAAAAGGACAAGATATCGCAGCGGACATTCAAACGGATTATTTTATTATGAATATAGGACTGACCTGAAGGAAAACGCAATGTCTACTGTGAATGCAGGTAACTTTACACTCGCTTTCTCGATCTCTTACAATACTCCACTATAGCTTCAATGAACAATATCAATGAGATCACACGCTAAGTTGCTAAGAGTGGTTGCTAGGGGTGTTGTAGTGATACATAGAACCTAGGGATGCGCGGTATACCGGTACTGCAAAAATACCGGTATATATTATATTTCAAAAGGTACAATATCATAATTTTGCTCAATTCGGTATTTAATGCGCTGCTGTTTCGAAGTTCACCGCTAGGAGGCAGTGCGCTACCCAAACTGACGCGGGTCACGCACAACCGGCAAACGGTGACAACGGAGGAACACGATGGATCAAACAGATGAAGCTCATTCTACACGCCCGAAATTAATAAATAAAGAGAGCAGTAGGAGTGAAATATAGCATTACTTTGCCTACAAAAGTAATGAGAAAGGTGAAGCAACAGACCTCAATGCACCACAAACACTGCTTTAAATTTGCGACGGGAGGCAACACATTAAATTTGGCTAACGTTGAGCACTTGTCACTTGATCATCCTGACTTGTTCAAAGAGTTCAGAGATCGACAGGTGAGTCCATCATTCAACTGTTTTAATTTAGACTTTTATTCATAGCGCACATACATAAAAGCTTATCAATTAAATATGACACGGTTAACACGAAAGCTCAAATGTGCTTGCATGACACGCTAGAACCAATGAAGTTTAGGTCTCATAATTTTTGCACTTTCAAACAATCATATATTAATTGAATTTGAATGAATAAAGAGATTAGTGATATTAATTTTAGTATTAGTGATAGTAAAATGAATGGCATATCACTGCTGCTGTGGCGAGTGCGACCCCTAGAGGAATCTAAGGAATCTAGAGTAATAGTAGTAATATGGATATTACTAATATGAATGTTAGAGTAACACTTTACATTTAAGCTACATTTGTCAACATTCATTAGGTAACCTGACCTAACCGTATTATAGCATTTATTAATCTAGATCAATCAGTAATTATTATTTAAATATACTAATACATGTTTAGCATGTTAACATTACTTTATATGCAATGCATTAAACTAATATGAACCCAAACACAAACCAAACAGTAATCAAACCAAGATGAATAAATGCTATAAATGTTGATAATTCTCTGTTAATGCATGTCAGCTAAAAATTATTCATTTCATTATTCTATTATTATTCTATATTAATCAATTATTATAGATATTAACCTATTTTAATTGTATCATTTCAGGTTTCTTTCTTTCTTTTTTTTCAAAATCAAAATTTAATCTACTGTAAGTTCCCTGACTGTTTTTTGTTTATTTATTTACATTTTGATACTTTTTGTTTGCACATTCAGTACTGCAGAGTTTCAAGCAGTGTTTTTTAATAAAATTGTTTCAATTCACTTAAATTTTGAGGCTGGTTATTTGTCACCCGTGGTATCGATTTAGTATCGATACCGAGGTATTCGGTTCTGGTACCGTACCGAAACCAAAATTATGGTATCGAGCCATCCCTAATAGAACCATTGGGTGAGGCGGTCATAGCCGTGTTTTATCGTGAATAAAGCACAGCTATTGACCAATCAGAATCAAGGATTGGAACTAACCGTTTTATAAGATATATGTAGTATTAGTATAAATGAGTATTTTGCTAAATATGTGCACTATTACATATTTATTTTATTTGTACTTAAATCATTGAAATATTATAAAGTTGTTATTATAATAAAAAACGCATTGTTTAATTTGAGTTGTTATTTTTAACATTTAATAATACCAGCTGACAGGGCTCTCTGTAGCCTATGTTTACAGTATTAGGTGAGATTTTCTTTTTTGAGAAAAAACAACGTGTCTGTACAGGTAGATTCATTTTTTATAAATATTAGGTCCAATATTTATCCAAATGAATCAATATTGAATCAAGATCGGAATCAAACCACAATAATTGAAATGAAATTGTAAAATTTGTATCAAAGAAATAATAAAAGCAATAGCCTACCAGTCATTGCACCAAACATGGTGATATGCTACCAAATGTTTTGACAATCACAATAGCCTACACTTATCTTGATTCAAGCTTTTTTTCTTTTTTTTGATGTTCTTTGTACTGTATTGATCTGTCCACCTAAAACATTTTTTTGGTGATGAGGATGAAAGAGGAAGGGAGGGGATCCTGGATTTTGTCTGAATAAGAAATTAATGTAGGAAATCCAAACTGTATAATATATAGTCTGGATGAAATTCAGCAATTGTCTTGTTTGTTTGTATTTACTCCTTTGGCTCTACACACCTGAAGCAAAAGGATTTTTTTTTTATCCATTTGGAATGCAATTTTTTTTCTGATTTAGCACTTACTAGCATGAAGAACAAATATTGACGCGGACTGTGCATAGAGATAGATTAAGACTCGATACAAAAACATAGCCTGTGTGAGTTCTTGTCTTTAATGTTGATAATATATTTACGAGCAAGAATGCAATTTTTGCCTAATATCCACACGACTGCAAATGTGATATTGATTTTATACAACAGTTCAACAAACAAAAGGGTAATATTAATTAACTGATGTACATTTTAAACACAATATTGACAGTATTGTTTGCTATATTTCACAATGAAATAGCCTAATAGTTCCAACAAAAGCCACAGGAGAACTGCAACACACAGCGTTGTTTCGTGAACAAATCTGTGGCTTTGAGGGAATCTTGAGAGTCAATTCAATGACCCATTCATAAATACAACCACTTGCTTCATCCTGAATGAATGAATGACTCGATGGCTCACTCATTAAGACAGTGACTTACTGCCACCTCCTGGCGGTTTTAGTTTAAAATTTAAAAGTATCACTTTGCTAGCCTGGCAAGCCAGACCTACATCAAGATGTTAGGTCTGGAAACTCACCATAGTCACGGCTCAATCCGAGGGGCGGGATAAACGGCTGTCTTTCAAATTCCCTCTGCACGCAATAGGACAGCGCTTCAACCAACCAGAGCGTTTTCCCAACAGCGGAGCTAACGTTAGTTGATAGATTCAACTTTTGCCATATCTGGCTGGCAAAACGACGAACACATCTTCCTTTTTTTAAGAATGACTTAAGTGCCGTTCTTTGCTCTTTTCTCAAAGAAAAACTTAACTCCAAGTCCTCCAGAGTCGCGGCCAAAGCCGATTCGAAAGACTGTTGTTCTCCATCAGCAGCCGCCATTCTTTGTTTTCAAGTAGCAGCAGCCAGGTAACCGTCGCAACTCTGTCGTGTATGTTAAGCCCGCCCCCGCCTACTCTATACACAACGTGATTGGCCTGACCCAATCTGGGTTTTTGCAGCGAGAAGGTTTATTGAGAGTTGCTAGACTACCCTGGCTGCGAAATACATTTTGCTGCCGCTAGGGTGCGTCTAGATTTCTAGGCTATCACTTTGCATCTATCATTGCATATTTCTCTATTGAACATACTTTATTTAAAAATATATATTTTATAAAGGGAAAAGAATGCTCTGGATAATCAATTTAAGGGGGCAAATATTGTTCCTTAATAACTGAAGTCTTATGGGAAAAGAGGTGGTACGCAGAAGGATGTTAAATGCCTCGGGGTACGCCACTCTAAAAAGTTTGGGAACCACTGATCAATAGCAAATATATAGTACCATCTCAGGGCTGAAATAGGGATTAGAAGTAGAGGAATAACATGAAATGAAAAGTTGTTTTTCGACATACCCAGTAACAATTTATGTTTTCAAATCATGTTATTCATCTACCTCTAATTTCTATTTAAGCCCTGTATATAAATTAGAAAATACAGCAGGGAATAATTCGTATTAGTCTGGCATCGAACCCCGTTGTGTTTTTTTGTTTGTTTGTTTGTTTTACTCACCTCAAACGACTCCTCATTCTACAGGCCAGCATTAAGACTGCACATTAAAGTTTTGACTGACCCTTGAAAGGTTAAGGATTTTAATTGCAGTGAAATAGCAGCTTTAAACACATGCTACAATAAACCGAAGCAAGAGGGCAGCAACCTGACCCAAACTCTTTATCTGCTTTCTCCCCTCCTCTCTGACTTTATCTCCCTCACTGTCTTTCATCATATCCCTGAGCTCTGCATTTGCATCCCTCTGTGCAGCGGGAGGTGATGGAGAGGAACTCACAGCTTAGATACATTTCCTCCTGTGACCCAGGAGCTTCATCAATGTTTAATACCTCTCTGGCTCAGTGCCACTTTACTCAGCATTGTTCAATGTTTTATTTAGAGGAGCGGCAGGTTAAAGTTTCACTGGGCTGTCACCCCTTTAATCCCCCTGACGGAAATATCAGGGTGGCTGCCCATGGAGGATCAGAGGCAGTGCCGCTCGGGTGGAAATGATGTCTCACTTCCAGAGCTTCTTACTTCCTGCTCCGAGGTCGTTTGCATGTGCCTGCCGCATACCCATTTCCTCCGAATCGCAGGGCCACGGGCTTACTGTCACATGTGTCTGTTTGTAAATGCCAATTCAAAATGAGCAAGAGCTGGCAAATCAGTTTATTTTCCTTTGTGTTAGATGGTGTAGAGGCACATATCTGCAGGCGTCAATATTTTTATCAAACTTGAGCCAAATGACAGTTCACTTCATTTCATTTTATCCTTGGCCTCTAAAGTTCTGAATTAATGAATGCAATTGTTGTCACTGGTGGCTTCAGAGAGAGAGAGAGAGAGAGTCAAAGACAGACAGAGAGGAAGAGATGATGCTTTAGTATAAGCAGTCAGTGGGTGCTGAGGGCAGTGTGCGGATCTGCCATGATGCACTCAGACAAGTGAATAAATCAAGCTACAATTAGGAACTCTGATTTCATTTATGCAACCTAGGAGCGCTCCTGAGGCTGATCCTGGCAGATGTCATTTCTAGGCAATTGATTTTGTGACTGTCCTGGGCCGCCAGCACCAGGCAGCATCCATGCCAGATTAAAGATGGAATTTAAGCACGAGCCAAAAGACCGTCCAAGCAATTTAAACATGGGAGGGGAGATCTCGCTCACACGCGGGCGGACACATACGCCTTCTCAATCACCTTGCGTACATCGATAACATTTTTCAGTGGTTCTTTTCACTTATTTTTTTAAATGTGTATATATATATATATATATTAGGGCTTGCATAGACTAGTCGAGTAGTCGATAGATCGACTACTTCAACCACTAGTCGACGCTGTCGGAAACAATCGACTACTCGAGCGTCCATAAACCACACAGCAAATTTATGGAGTTGAAAAATCCAGAGTTAGGCAAAAAAGTGCGAAAGAGTTAGATTTGTGAGTTTATTTTTTAACTCTGACTACAGTTTGTGTTATGGGATACTCCCTGTTTGTGTTGTATTTTGGAGTTTATTCAATGGTGTTCAGAAGCGTGTTTTAACACTACATCTGGAGTTAAATATTAAGAAGTGCGCCACACGATCGAGTCACGACCCTGGTGCAGCACTAAAGGCCTAATGGATCCGCCGTGAGGTATGTAAAAACGTTTTTATTACAATATATATATATATATTTTCAAAATGTTCGATATTTTCTGACAGAAACACGTTTTGTCGTAGCTGTTGCATTATATGTGTGTGTACTAACGTCAATGACCGTGGCGAACGTGGTGTTTGAATTGAGTGGCTGTTAGCCTGTTTTGTGAGTTTTTTTCCCCTCGATTAAACGAACTAACATTAGATAGGCTAACCGTCTTTCACACCGTGTTTCTGAAAATTAGTTTTTTTTTTTGCCGTCAAATGGTGACTCAACTCAAGAAACCTTCTTCTGTTGAGCTTCCATACGTTAATGCCGACGAGGTAATACACTTTATACAGCCATGGAACTTTATGCCTGTTTTACAGACGTCCTAACTGCAGTGTCTACCCTGGATAATAATATATTTGAGCCGTGAAAGTGTAACGTTTGGCCTGCAACGGGTTTGAATTGTAATGATAAACGTTTTAGACTAGTGAATAGTTAAAAAGTGCGTAGTTTTCAGCTTAAACATTTTTTTATTTTATTTTTTTTGCATTTTCAATCACACTAACATAACAGTTAACAAAAATTACATGTTTTCTCTTTAATGTCAGTTCACGATGTTGATAATAGTGCAACGTGAATGTAAAGCAAATTCTCTCGTCAAAGCCAACAGGGATGACAGTGATTATGAAAATTGTATCAAAAATATTACATTACATTAGATGTCTGAATGGTTGTCTTTCCTTTTTTAATTAGATTTTGCAAGACTTCTTACTGATGTTTGGAGCAGAGGTTGCTTTAAGTTTCCTGGAAAAATGGAACACCAGTTTTAAAGAGCAACTTGCAGGTAAAAAAAAATCTAAATGAATATATAACCGTGTATGAAAATACCATATGAAAAGATAATGCAGGATTTAAAATGTTTTAAAACGACATAATGACACCAATTTAGTAGATAAAGTGAGCGTTTCTTTGACTGCTCGTACAAGCCGCTTTTTTTTCAACATCGCGTCATTTTACGTCACACGAGGGAGACGTGTGCTGTGCTCTGCCGCAGCTCAGTGCAGAGTAGGTTGGTATTCAGTAAGAGCGGTCGTGAGACAGTGTGTTTTCAGTAGTTTTTGTATTTCAATTTATCATCGTCATGGTAAATGTATGTGTTTGTGGAGCTTGCAAAAACTCCAGCCTGTCAGGACATCGAGTCCACCGGTTTCCTAACAGGAAAAAGGACGGTGCTATCTTTCGTGCCTGGGTGCGGGTTGTGCAGGTGAAGAGACGGGATTTCTCTTCCGCGTCGGCTTCGGAAAACGCGGTCGTGTGTAGCGTTCACTTCAGATCGGATGATTATCGTCCCGGCGATATGAAGGAGTTCAACATGGGATACCGAAGTAAGAACCGGGTGAGACTCAGAGCTAGTGCGGTTCCTTCAGTGCACGCATCTTCGGGTTCTCCCGCTGGATGTAGGCGCGAGCACAACATCAACTGGCAAACGCAATGTAAGCGGAACGAAACTGAGCTAACAGTTACTCGTTATTGTGTTTGTGTGGACCGTTTATCAGTTTGGACCAGTGCAGCGCGAGCCTGATCAAGCAACACTGTAGCCTAACTGCGAGATCCAGTAAATAAAGAGTTCGCCACTGAAGTAATAACATCGCTGCGAGATCTAGTGAGAAATATTCACATTTCTCCGTTATTAACGAATCAAACAGCGCTGACGTGAAAACCAGGAATAAACATTGTGCAATGAATGAACGAACTATCCAGTGTCCACAGATCAGCAACATTCACCATGGCTTTACTGTAGTAACACTAACTGCAACCATGGAAAGTTTGGCATTTTCCACTAAGGCCCAGTATGCATCCACCTCCCTGTAACACTGACTTTCCTCAGCTGTAAACATTGCCTCGCATTTCCCACACAAGCACCTATGGAACAAAAAATGTATCATGAATAAATATCTCTCTGTCTCTCCATGAGAAACTGCTAAGTTATATCACGTAACGTTAGTCTGGGCGGATATTAATGAGCATGACAAACGCCTGATCAAAGCTTAGTTTCTGTTATTGTAAGTTCCAATATGTTCTGTCTAACATTAATCCTGGCCTGTCCCTGCTCTCTTGGCAGCCTAGCAGGCTCATAATTGTATGGCTGTGGTCCGTAAACAATTTCCTCAGCGTCCGAAATGTCATTGCAATCCATATTTCCCTGTTGTGTGAATCGACCGCTCTCCCTCGTGCTACGTCACGACTCTCGCCCGTCACGCCCATTTTCAGATGCGGAAGTAAAATTTTCTCACAAAAACGACTCCAGAAGCCACTGTAGCATATTTATAATTTTTTTTAAAGAAAATCTAGTTCCTACATTATTTTTCTATACATTGACTTGTTGGGTATTCCAACCTGCAAGTTGCTCTTTAAAGAAAGTCATCCAGGAGGCCAGGAGGAACCTTAAAGAGACTGCTCTCCTAAAACAGCTTTTGAAAGCTGCACTGAATGAAGTATCTGACACTACTGATGATCCAGGTACAGTCATCATCAAAATAGTAATGTTGTTACTTGAGCCAATCAATCTTCTGGTTAAAAAGTTTTTATTGATTATTTCCCAAAAAGTCTGCTAAAAACACTTAATACACAGTTATTTCTTAATGTAATTTATTATGAAAGCTCATGAATTCATGCTTTGTGAATGCTTTTCATAAATTTTACATTAAAAAAAATCATGATGCATGTAAGAACATAGTAAGAGTAAGTCCCCTTGGCTTTGGGCATGTACAGTATCCAGTTTGCTCTCCAGCACACAATAAAAAACTACTAATAAAACTACCCCAATAATATTTCATCATTTTGATATATTATGATACACAATTCACAGGGCTAACTTAGAGATGCCCTAAACATACTTTGAAACAACTACGTTTTTTTCTGTCTCCAGAATGGGACAGCGACATGGCTTCTTTACTTGTCCTGCTGCATCTTCTCACTCCACAACTGGTGGAATCTGGTGAAATTTCACAAGGTTTGTTAAGACAACACTATCCTACTCCAAATATTGTAGTTAATGCCTATTTTTAAACAAATTGTTTATAAAGAGACATTTATGTTGTGTTTCAAGTCATTCCAAAGCCTTGATGATCATATCCTGACCACTGAAGGAAACCCTCAGCTATACCTTCTTGCCTCAGGGACTTCGAAAGCACAGGTTTTCACCTTTTACATTGTCTTGGACAAAAAACTCTTGCCTTGTCAGTCATGTACATCCTTGGGTGCTTTTGACAAGCTGTTCAAGTCCCATTTAAATGAGTTCACTGTGAAGTTGTTCATTGTTACTTCATCTGATGTATAAGTGTCTATCTCAGGTTACACAATCCTACTGCACTACATGTTTTTCTATATAATCCTGCAGTCTTGATTTTATATAATGAAGTGATGTGTTGTTGACATTGTTTTATACAATTTAATTTTTTTTAGTTGGCACTCTGTTAGCTGCATAAATGTAAATGTTTTGCTGTTAGATTTTTACAGTATTTTATGACAGATATTATTTTAAAGTGTGTCCATACATGGAATTTTTAAACCAATGTATGAATTTGATCAAATAAAAGCACTGAGTTGAGAGTATGGCGTTCAGTATATCATTTTCACATAAAACATTATATTATGTTAAATATATGTTAACTCTAAGAAGTGTTAAATGCAATATTTTTTAAGCGTTGATTTTTGACACTGTTAAGGAGTTCATATTATAAATAACTAAATTTTAGAGTTACAATTACTCTCTGTATGATTTGTATTTTAACTCCAGAAAGAGTTATATTTTAAATCTGAAAAAGTGTTAAAAATTCAACACCAAGAGCGGAGTTATTTTAACTCTGCGTTGAAGTCTATTTGATGGTCACGCATGTACACTCAAATTGAGTTGATTTTAACTCGCATGGAGTTTATTCCAAAGACCAGAATTTGCTGTGCATAAATGAATTAAAAATGGCGAACGTCACCAACAGACACCACACGTCATTTGTGTGGAAGTATTTCATCAAGGATGACAAAAATATTGTAATTGGCCAACTCTGCAAGAGGCCGTTCACATATTGCGTCTAAAAACGTGTGGAAAGAGCGCGCGGCCGTGCCCCTGTCTCCTACAAGCGCTTGCGCTGATGCGCTCCTGTGGCGTCTGTCGTCGCTATGCAACCAAACTGCGCTCTCCATGATGACGACGAAGTAGTTATCATTCAGCAAAGGATTAATTTATTTCTAGCCCTTGCATTAGCTTTACTACTGGATATATTTCTGGAGATGAGAAGGAAAAACCCACCTGGAAAAACTAGTGCACCATGTTGCTTTCATTATGGGCGCGCTCTCCGCGGCCGCGCGCCTACATTTGAAATAACGACCTTGAGCGCGGAAAAGACGCGATATGTGAACGGTCCCTAGAAGCAGACGTCTGAAATGAAAGGCAGGAACGGCTATTTATTTGGCTTTAGACTGTTACATGAAAATTTTAAAATGAAATGTCATAATTATAATGTTTTGAGAGTTTACTTATGTAATTGTTGCATTAGGCTATGAATTAATAAATGTTTATTGATAAGATCTAGCTATTTCATGTCTTTTCATTTACAGTAGCATGAACGACGAGTAGTCGAGTAACTCGAGCATTGTTTTGATAAGAAATCGACTAGCAGAAATCAGTAGTCGTGCAACCCCTAATATATATATATATATGTATACACTCACCTAAAGGATTATTAGGAACACCATACTAATACTGTGTTTGACCCCCTTTCGCCTTCAGAACTGCCTTAATTCTACATGGCATTGATTCAACAAGGTGCTGAAAGCATTCTTTAGAAATGTTGGCCCATATTGATTGGATAGCATCTTGCAGTTGATGGAGATTTGTGGGATGCACATCCAGGGCACGAAGCTCCCGTTCCACCACATCCCAAAGATGCTCTATTGGGTTGAGATCTGGTGACTGTGGGGGCCATTTTAGTACAGTGAACTCATTGTCATGTTCAAGAAACCAATTTGAAATGATTCGAGCTTTGTGACATGGTGCATTATCCTGCTGGAAGTAGCCATCAGAGGATGGGTACATGGTGGTCATAAAGTGATGGACATGGTCAGAAACAATGCTCAGGTAGGCCTTGGCATTTAAATGATGCCCAATTGGCACTAAGGGGCCTAAAGTGTGCCAAGAAAACATCCCCCACACCATTACACCACCACCACCAGCCTGCACAGTGGTAGTAACAAGGCATGATGGATCCATGTTCTCATTCTGTTTACGCCAAATTCTGACTCTACCATCTGAATATCTCAACAGAAATCTAGACTCATCAGACCAGGCAAAATTTTTGCCGTCTTCAACTGTCCAATTTTGGTGAGCTCGTGCAAATTGTAGCCTCTTTTTCCTATTTGTAGTGGAGATGAGTGGTACCCGGTGGGGTCTTCTACTGTTGTAGCCCATCCGCCTCAAGGTTGTGCGTGTTGTGGCTTCACAAATGCTTTGCTGCATACCTCGGTTGAAACGAGTGGTTATTTCAGTCAAAGTTGCTCTTCTATCAGCTTGAATCAGTCGGCCCATTCTCCTCTGACCTCTAGCATCAACAAGGCATTTTCGCCCACAGGACTGCCGCATACTGGATGTTTTTTCCCTTTTCACAACATTCTTTGTAAACCCTAGAAATGGTTGTGCGTGAAAATCCCAGTAACTGAGCAGATTGTGAAATACTCAGACCGGCCCGTCTGGCACCAACAACCATGCCACGCTCAAAATTGCTTAAATCACCTTTCTTTCCAATTCTGACATTCAGTTTGGAGTTCAGGAGATTGTCTTGACCAGGACCACACCCATAAATGCATTGAAGCAACTGCCATGTGATTGGTTGATTAGATAATTGCATTAAGGCGACACACGGCAGGCAGAAACATAATTTTTTTATGCAGTGGTCAGTTTTGAGATTTTGGGTTAGTTTACTCCTTCAATATACGTGTTCTTTCAAGCTGCTATAAAGAAAACGTTGAAAATATACATTAAGATGTTTATTTTTTTACATTTTGTTTACTTGCGGCAGTAAGTTTCTCCCGAATTTACCAGGAAGTTTGCATTCAAACGCGACACACCGAGGTCTGTCTGTTTACTGAAGTCTGTCATGACCGGTATCATTGTGAAGCTCTGAGTCTCCTGCACAACGCTATGTAACCCAAATATGGGCATTTCCTTTCTATCAGTAACCAATCGTGAATGTCCAAAGGGGGATTTAAAGTTAACGACAATTTCTCATTTAGAGCTATTTAAATCTTTAACTGCCGTTTTCTCAAAATTATTTTTTTGCGTTTTTGTCATTCTCCAGTACAAACATCTCAGCCTATGTAGCACCTATGTACACCAAACTTTCCAGTTATACACTTAGCAGTATTCTGAAGATATTCTCAGAGGGATTTGTTAATAAATCATTCCTGGCCTGATTTATGTGACATTTTAATAAAAAAAAAATGGCGAAAATCAATTTTTTATGGCAATGGACAGTATATTTTGATTTCCTAGGTAATGAAAGCCTAATATATGCTGAAATCCCTCTGAGTTTTTATTTTCATCTTGTGTGTAAACAAAATTAAAAAATAATTTTACACTTGGCTTTATCATATGTTCAGATCTATCTACCGAAAATATATGCAAAATCATGCATATTTAATTAGATAATGCCTAATTTGCATAATTAAACATACAAATTTCTAAAACTTGTAATACATTTTTTTATATACTTGTGTAAGTAATCAACTGAGGAAGTTTCATGGTGATATCTATTATTTTAACAGATAAGAAGCTCCCGCACACTATCGTAACTTGCAATTTAAAAATAATATTTATTAGCACACAACGTTTTGGTCACACGACCTTCATCAGGAGTCATCACTCCTGATGAAGGTCGTGTGACCGAAACGTTGTGTGCTAATAAATATTATTTTTAAATTGCAAGTTACGATAGTGTGCGGGCCGGGAGCTTCTTATCTTTTGAATCGACCCACCTGTTTGGTCTTATAATCCAACACACCTATCACTTACAGGCAGTGCTCGAAGTGGGGCGGTACTCACTGGTACGCAGTACCGGCACTTCTGCATTTTACTCCAAAGCGTACCTGCACGTTTTCTTGCGTACCGCTACTTCTCGCATGTAGCCGGTACTCTACCACTGACAAAAAAAGTGTCAGTGTCAAGCCCATTTCACATATATACTTCGTTTGCAATGCGTATGCGGTGCTTATTTTTTTCCCGCACCCATATTAACAGGTTAGAACTTTCACACTGCACGCGGATGCGGTCCGGCAATGCGTTCCAGGAGCGGTGCATATACAGCAGTCCAACGATCGTTTCCACACCGAGTCTATTTTCGCTGTGCTGCACGCGCTGAATTAAAGTGACAGCGCGTGGTTCGTGGTTAAAATTAACACAGAATATGACATTATATATAATTTGTATTATTTAAAATTACTTTTAACATTTAAAAACAGACGTTTTCAAATTCCAAAGCTTGCAGAAGGTTCCTAATGGCAATACTGACTTAGGTTACAGCTTTCCAGTCTGGTTGTACAGGGCACAGGAAATTGTTAATCCGGCCCTGGGTGAAGGCGGTGAGAGTAAGGCAAGAGAGTACCGGCACCTTTTTCCCCCCAGTTCAAGCACTGCTTACAGGTGTGCTATGGAGTTTGTTCACTGATATCTATTATTTTAAAATTTTACCCTATTCACCTGTAGTGTCTCGCCTTAATGAGAAATTGAACAGGTGTTCCTAATAATCCTTATATAATAAGATATATGTATAATCTTTTTAATTTAGAGTTTGATTATTTCAAAACAGTTAATAATTAATTAATGTATCATTTTTTTATATTATTTATTTAGGTAACACTTTAAGTTAACACTAATGCATTAACTGTTATTTTGGTAAAAGGAGGTTGCAAAAAAATTGATTTGTTGTAATATTTATTGATCTTTGTTAACATTAGTTTAAAAAAAAAAATAAACAACTGTACATTGTTAGTTCATGTCAGCTCAGGTACATTATTAAAATCTAAGGTATGTTAATATTTTTTAATGTTTTAGTAAAATGTAATGTTTGATTTAATGTTAAAGAAATTCTTTAGATGTATTTTTCATAGTTTTCATGTTAACTAATGTAGTTAACTACTGTTAACAAACGGAACCTTATTGTAAAAACAAATAATTTAAAGTACATTTTTATATAATTTTAGTCATTAAGACAATTAAGAAATTACTGTCACTGTAAACATTATTTTATCAACAGTTGTGGTCATAATTATTGGCACCCCTGGTAAATATGATCAAAGATGGCTGTAAAAATAAATCAGCATTGTTTATCCTATTGATATTTAATAAAAAATCATAAAAAATCTAACCTTTCTCTGAAGTTAAATATTTGAAAGTGGGGGGGGAATCACATTATGAAATAAATGCTTTTCTCCGAAACACGTTGGCCATAATTCTTGTCACCCTTTTTATTAAATACTTTTTGCAACCTCCTTTTGCCAAGATAACGGCTCTGAGTCTTCTCCTATAATGCCTAATGAGTTTGGAGAACACCTGACAAGAGATCAGAGACCATTCCTCCACACAGAATCTCTCCAGATCCTTCAGATTCACAAGTTGGCGCTTCTCCTCTTCGTCAGGGGACCGGGACGGTCATGGCAGAAGCTACATTTTGTGCTCAGAGACACATTTTTGTGTTGATTTTGATGTTTGTTTTGGATCGCTGTCCTGATTCAACCACGGCACATTATAAGATTTCTTACAGAGGCCGTCGGGTTTTTATTTTGTATCTGTTGGTATTGGCTAGAATCCATGTATCTAAACAAGATGTCCAGGACCTCCAGCTAAAAAATAGGCCCACAAAATTAAAGATCCAGCTGTATATTTAACCGTGGGCATGGGGTGTACTTTTTATCCCTGTTTGCACCAAACCCATCTGGTGCAAACAGGGATAAAAAGTATACCCAAACCCATCTGGTGGGCTTTCTGGCAAAAAGGTTTTTTTTTTTTTATTTATCTGACCATAGAACCAGATCTGAGTATGCTGGAGTTTTTTTTTTTTTTTGGAGGAGCGAGGAGGATTTTTCTTGAAACCCTCCCATGTACATGTGGTGATGTGTATATTTTTTTTAGGCTTTCGGACCCCCAAGACTCAACAAATCTCTGCAATTCTCTATCTGTGATCCTTGGAGAGTCTTTGGCCACTCAGACTATCCTCCTCACCGTGCATTAAGACAATATAGACACACGTCCTCTTCCAGGCAGATTTGTAACATATTTAGTTGATTGGAACTTCTTAATTATTGCCCTAATGGTGGAAATGGGATTTTTCAATGCTTTAGCTATTTACTTACAGCCACTTTCTATTTTGTGAAGCCCAACAATCTTTTGCTACATCAGAACTATAATTATATGGTTTTACTCATTGTGATGAATGATTAAGGGAATTTGGCCTTTGTGTTTCCTCATACTCCTGTGATGTCATGTTCCTAGTCATGTTCCCTGGTGGGCTAAAAGATGTGAATAAACATATTTTGCTAATAAAAAATTATAGTGGTGCCAATCAGTGTTGCCAGATTGGGCAGGTTCTGAATTTGATTGTGCGGGTAAAAAAGGGTTTGGGCGGGTGGAAAAAATTTGGGCTGGTTTGGGGTCATTTCGGCGGTTTTCAAACATCTACATTTTTAAGTCTAATTGGTTAAAAAAACAAAGCTAAAGTGTGCATGTAGTCCATAAAATCAGTCATTATGACATTACTAAACACACACCCATGCAGAGTCTGCTAGCGTTGATGTTGACGTCGCCGACGAGCACGCACTTTTAGCCAATCAGCGATCAGCAGGCAGATAAGGTTTAGCGCGATAACTTGTAGCTGTATAAGTGATCACTAATGCCAAAGTGGAATAAATATACAGTAAGTTGTATCTACAGTAAAGAGTGAGATAGTGAGCAACTCTAAAAATGTGGATTACACATGTGGTGGGAGATGATTTGATGGCTCTTAATAAATATAACTAACTCTGAGAGCACATTTGAATGACTTGAATTGAAATCAAATATGGGATGACTCCTGTCCATGGTCATGTGCACACTGGCCTAACCAGACATCTGCTACTTTTACACCGTCCAGACTGCATTCTACTCGTCCCTGACAGCTGCTGAAAAAGGTTTGAATCAATGATGAATCAGTTTTGACTGTTAAATTCTGCAATGTGTTCCGCAATGTGTATTTCCGAGGGTTAAAGTCATCAGTTCATTTCTTGATTGCCGTTTTGACTGTGTCCATCTGGACATTTGTTTGACATTCTCATAATTATTGCCCTGTTTTGATCCCTTTTCCTGGGAAATTGTTATTTTGTTTTAAGGAGATAAAAATGGTGCTTATCAACCTTGAATGACATGGTAATAAAATTATATCACATTATTTTGGTAGTAAAATTTTGGCCGTTTTTTTTTATTATTTTTTCTTGGAGTGGGCGGGTTTTGGTGAGCTTTTGGGCTGGAAATCACCGTCCCAATCTAGCAGCACTGGTGCCAATAATTGTGGCCAACGTGTTTTGTAGAAAAACATTTATTCCATAATGTGATTTTTTTTCAATCTTTCAATCCTTTATTTTATGATTATTATTTTTTTTTTTCAATGAAAGATCAAAGGGATAAACACTTGCAGATTTATTTTTACAGCTATCTTTCATTATATTTACCAGGTGTGCCAATAATTCTGACATTCTGACCACAACTGTAGCTGTCCAAAATGCTTCTAATGATACGTGGTTCTACAAGTTTAATTAATAATGTTGTGGTAATAGTGTGTAGTTAATGGAAAACAATCTGAGACTGTAGGAATCTTTGTGTCTAAACTGGTTAAGTCAACCTTCAGCCCCCCGACGACCCATAATGGGTCCTGGTCCCCTGGTTGAGAACCACTACCCTATTGGACACGTTGACAGCAGTCTAAACACAAATAGCTATCTACCACACCTCTTATAATAAAAAACTTGTAATACTGCAGCACTAGCACTGTTTCAGGCGACTGCTTCATTGAGGAAGTAGAAAAGGAAACGGTGAGGAAAGGTTTGAAGCCTTCTGTTCTGTCAGACAAAAAAAAAACATGCTGCTTTGCTATAAAAATGTTAAAGTGCTTTTGCTTCTCTAGTCATTATTAATGAATACACTAGAAAATCTAACTACAGCAGAGACATGCTCACCCTGGGGTTTTATCTGCTAGAGCAATGCCACTCTCACTAAACTACATGCAATTACATAGCCAATTTCTCACAGTCTGGAGGAAAACAAGGCTCGTGGCTACAGAAGATCTAGTTTGATGTAGAACATTTCTCAGGTCATGATAAATCAATACACATACAATAAAAAAAGCATAACTTGGCAAACAAAATATGTTTCACATCATAATGCTACATACCTTTATATTTTCATGCCAAACTATATATATTGTGGCTTTGAACTCTTTTGTTAGCACAATAGAGAGAAAAGAGCATTAACAACATAAAATGTGTGATTTAAGATGATTAATATTAAACGTTTGAGATGTCCATAATGAGATCCAGATTCTTTGCAACAGGAAATCATTATTACCTAGAGAGTGACTGTTTGGAGTCTCTTACTTTATTCACTAGTCCTAATTAGAGACGGATCTAAAACTTATGTCAAAGCCATGCATGGCATGTCTTCCTTGCCCTCTCACATACAGAATTATTAAAGCATTCTCCAGAGTCAGCTCACTTTGTTATTCTCTTTCTTTCTAGGTGTTCTCGCTCTCCTCCACAGTGTTTGTTTGTTAATCGTTGCTTTATTTAATAATCACGGATTCTTATCATTAATTCCCATTTGCAAAAATTAACAGAATCAAAGTCATAACAACAAAGGCTGTTTTGAACATGGGTCATGTTTTGTTTACAAATGCTAGTTTGATTAATTACATTTTGATTTGATCTCACTTTTATTTTTGGATCAAGTGTTGTTTTGTTCTAATAACTCTTTATATTCACAACTTTATTTATATCGGCCTTGACAAAATGTTAGAACAAACAATATGAAGTTTTCATTTTTCAAGGGCTTTAACTGCAGCTCTTTAAATATCAGTCAAGAAATCTAAGAGACTAAATGAGTCCATGAACAATTTGAAGAATAGGCCTACATATGTGTGTAACGCTGTGGTGGTAGTTGAAGACACGAGACGAGGATCAGGGTAAACACAAACTTTACTTGATAAGTTCAAGCAGGACAGACACAACCACAACTAACATAAACGAGAACCGACAAGGGACTGAACAGAACAGGGAGTATAAGGCTACATCTACATTAAACCGGATACACACTAGCGTTTTCAGGTGTTTTCGGACGTTTCAGTGTGGATGAGAAACTTTTGAAAAACGCCCGAAAAGGCTTAATTCACCTTACTGCGCATGCATAAAACCCCACAAAAGATCACTGATATGATTCAGATGGAAAAATAAACAATTAAGTAATCGCGCAATTCTTCTGACAGGATCATTTTATTTTGTAAAATAGCTCAGCATTCACTGATGCGGTCCAGGTCGCACGCAGTCACCATATGTTTGATCTAAAATGCAACAGCTCTCATGTACTGTATTGCTGCAGGACAGCAAATGTGAGTAAATTCTGTCATCTTTGCAGGACTGTGATATGAAGAGTGTGCAATGTTGAATATTTTTAGCAGCAGTGTGAAAGTGAATAGCACATAACAAGCACAATGAATATCTATTGGTACAATATGCATCACATGACTAAATTTACGTCATCGTTTTTAAATACCACCGGTTTCACAGTCCACACTACAACGCGAAAACGGCGTTTTCAAAGGTATCCAAGGTTTTCAAAAAAGCTTTGTTTTCATTAATAAAAACGCCGTCTCAGTGTGGACGGAAGGCCAAAACGGAGAGAAAAATATACATTTTCAAACGAAAACGTATTAGTGTGGACATGGCCTAAATACACAAGGTGAATGAGGGAACTAAACAGGCACAGGTGAAGGAAGATTAAACTAATTAGGACTAACAAGAATAGGTGCAAACAGAAAGAACGTCGTTACAATGTGAAAGTATACAGAAAGCACAAATAAAAAATGTATCCATCCCCGGGAAATGGCAAGATTTATTTTTGACATGTGAGCTCTTATCTTCTGACTGTTTTTTTTTTTTTTTTTTTTATTGCTATAATAGGTTTACCATTTGTTATTCAGACAAATCTTTGGGATGAAACTTCTGCTTGAACAAACCTAAATGTTCATGGGCAGGCCCATCGTGAACAGTCATTCTGAGTGGTGAAATTGCTTTCAATTTTTTTTCTTGAGGGTTGAGGTTAAGGATTTATTTCAGTACAGTATGTAGTAACATCATTTAGCTTATTCATATGTTTTATGCTCAAATGCATGAAGGTGTCTGGCAATCTTCAGATTCATGGTGTTCTTGGGGCCTAACTGCTTTTTCTCATAGCCCTTTATAGGAGGTTTGAAGAGAACAGAGGTGTGAATATCCTCTGTGACACAAGCATTAAAAATGAAGTGTCTGGCTACAGAGACTTCTGTGGACTCAGAAATGGATTTATTCATCCAGTATTATTTATAATATTCCACATTCTCTGTACATTCAAAACATGCAGAGGTTTTATTGGCTAAGGAAAATAAAGCTCAACTGGAAACCTAGATGTGCTGCATAACAATGAATATCTTCATAGATCTTTTCTTGATATTTAGCACAGTTTATAATATAATATAATGTAATGTAATGTAATACAATAATATCATAGTGTAGTTGAGAATTTTTCAGTTAGTACTGTACTCTTTATGAGTCAATTCATTGACCTCAACATATTCCTTCAAAACACCGGATCATTCATGAACTAAACAAATTGCTAATTGTATGAGTCATTGAATCATTCCTTTATCTGATTTCTTCTATGTGTTCCTTAGAGAAGCGCAACTTCGGCTTTGCTTTTGTTCTGAATTATTTCTGTTAGTGGAACTAGTGTTGCTTTCGTCAACAAAAATTATGACTAAATATCGTCGTTAACAAACCTTTATCACATGACGAAAACAAGATGAGAGGCAACGTAAATGCTGGTCATGTGACGATAACTATAATCAAATGTATAATGCAATATTGTTGAGGAATAAAAACGAGACTAAATGTGGTTTACAAAATAAAAACTATGCTAAAATGTCTCTTAATTTTCATTGACCAAAACGAGACGAGACGAAATGTTATGACGTTATTTCGTCTCGTTTAGTCACGTTATTATTATTTTGCAGTATTTCTGTTTCCCCTGTCTCACTTCAGGGGCTGCATCAGGTCTCACTGGTCACTTCCTCAAGCCCCACACGGCATTATTTAGAAGATGCAGCTGCGGTGAGTTAGCATAAACGACAACAAACAAAGTTAAGTGTGGCGCCCGTTTCACACACACTCCGTGTGCAGTGTGTATGCGGTGCAGGAGCAGCACGCGCTATAGTGCTTTCACATGTGCTGCGTTTGCAGTGTGTAACTGAACTGATCCACGGCTGTACCACAAACACATACTCACTATTTTTATTTCAAATCCAGAAGTTATCAGCTACTTTTATTTAAAAATTTAAAAAAAGTTTTGTCAGCATTGCGATTTTCTTTGTACACATATACACTCTTTAATAGACGTAATTCACGTTTAAACACAATTTAAACAATGTATTATTCAATGCATTACTTTTATATAGATTTATATACAGTATTAAGTTGCTCAAGCAAGTGGTATAATATTTAACCATGTACTTACAGTGCTTTACAACTATAGAACAAAAAGAGTTAAATAAATTTATCATTTCCTCTAAAACAACAACATGTTTATTAGATCCCATACCAACTAAACTATTGAAAGAAGTGTTACCTATAGTGGAAGAGCCTCTCCTCAATATTATTAACTCGTCTTTATCTTTAGGTCATGTTCCAAGAACATTTAAATTGGCAGTTATAAAACCACTAATTAAGAAACCACAATTAGACCCAAATAACCTAGCAAATTATAGACCCATTTCAAATCTTCCTTTTATGTCCAAAATATTAGAAAAAGTTGTGTCTGCCCAACTGGGCTCTTTCTTGCAAGAAAATGACACCTATGAAAAGTTTCAGTCTGGGTTCAGGCCGCATCATAGCACTGAAACTGCGCTCGTTAAAATCACAAATGATTTACTCTTAGCTTCTGACCAAGGCTGTATCTCAATACTAGTTTTACTTGATCTTAGTGCTGCGTTCGATACTATAGATCACACAATACTCTTAGATCGGCTACAAAACTATACCGGTGTTCAAGGACAAGCATTAAGCTGGTTCAGATCATACCTATCTGACCGCTACCATTTTGTCTATTTAAACGGAGAAAAATCGATCATAACTCCAGTAAACTATGGAGTGCCGCAAGGATCTGTGTTAGGCCCTCTATTATTCTCAATATATATGCTGCCACTTGGAAATATTATAAGGAAACATGGAATTAGTTTCCATTGTTATGCTGATGACACTCAACTATATATTTCATCACGGCCGGATGAAAACGTTAAATTATCCAAATTGACAGAGTGTGTTAAAGATATAAAAGATTGGATGACGCACAATTTTCTTTTATTAAATCCAGATAAGACAGAGGTAATACTTATCGGTTCAAAAAACCGCCCACAAAACCTCCTTCAATACAACTTTAACATAGTAGGGTGTCCTGTTACTTTATCCTCTACAGTAAAAGACCTGGGTGTTATATTAGATTGTAACTTGTCTTTTGAAAATCATATTTCATATGTTACAAAAACAGCCTTTTTTCACCTTAGAAATATTGCTAAATTACGTAATATGCTATCTGTTTCTGATGCAGAAAAGCTAGTTCATGCATTCATGACCTCGAGACTAGATTACTGTAATGCTTTATTAGCTGGTTGTCCTGCATCCTCAATAAACAAGCTACAGTTAGTCCAAAATGCCGCCGCTAGAGTTCTTACTAGATCAAGAAAGTTTGACCATATAACACCAATTTTATCATCACTACATTGGTTACCTATAAAGTTCCGTATTAATTACAAGGTATTGCTACTGACTTATAAAGCCCTAAACGGCTTAGCTCCAGTTTATTTAACGGATCTTCTATCGCCCTATAATCCATCGCGCTCTTTAAGATCACTAAATTCGAGGCTTCTGGTCATACCTAGGATATCCAGATCCACCAAAGGAGGGAGAGCATTTTCACATTTAGCACCAAAACTCTGGAATAGCCTTCCTGATACTGTTCGTTGCTCAGATTCGCTCTCCCAGTTTAAAACTAGATTAAAGACGCATCTCTTCAGCCAGGCATTCATATAATATTTTAATCTTACAGTTAAATCCGGTCTCTACTTCATAAACGCCAGAGGAGAACTGGCCCCCGACTGAGCCTGGGTTCTCCCAAGGTTTTTTTTTTCTCCATTAGGTCACCTAATGGAGTTTTTCGGTTCCTTGCCACTGTTGCCTTTGGCTTGCTCAGTTGGGGATACTTAATTTGATTAATCGATTCAACAGTGCTATTGATCTGCATTACCAAACGTGGATGTTTTACACCAGAAACATACACTGATGTACTATTTTATTTAATACTGTGAAGCTGCTTTGATACAATCTGTATTGTGAAAAGCGCTATATAAATAAAGTTGACTTGACTTGACTTGACTTATATTAAAATCGCAAACATTTAAAATTAAGACTTCAAATTGACATTTTTTTATTGAAATCTTGCATGTCACAAAGAACTTGTTTTTCCACCTCCACGAATGAGACGAGTGCTATTTTTGCTATTTGTCCATAGTGGTACACTATATTGACTGGGTTAAATAGAATTGCATTACTTGAAAGAGACTAAAATACAATTTTCATTGACTAAAACTAGACTAAATGTCATCAGTTTTCATCGACTAAAACTAGACGAAAATAGTCTAAAATAAGACTAAAACTTTTAGTCGACTGAAACTTGACTAGACTAAAAAGAGTATGAACGTGACTAAAACTAATAAAAACTAAAATGACAGCTTGACACAAAGACTAGACTAAAACTAAAATTAAAAACAGGCCGCCAAAACAACACTAAGTGGAACAAAGCAGATTAAGAACCTTAAAACATTGTCTAAAAAAAAATGTTAAAGTTTTAAGTCAGTATGATTTTATTTATTTTTTATGTTTTTGAAAGAAGTTGCTTATTTGTTCAAAACTACAGTGAAGGTAGTGTGAAATAGTGTTCTATAGTTTTCTAATTTAATATAGTTTAAATTCTCATTAGCATTCTGCTGATTTGCTGCTCAAAAAAACATTCATTACTGTGTTTCTTATTGCGCATTATATATTTTTTTATGTATTTGTTTCAGGATTCTTTGATGAATAGAACAACATTTATCTGAAATAGAAATCATTTGTAGTATTATAAATTTCATTACTGTCACTTTTGATAAAATTATCAAAATGTCCTTGCTGAATAAAAGTGTTTATCTATTTCTTTAAAAAATAACATATATAATGTAATGTAAGTATAAAAAGCAAAACTGTTATCCAAGGAGACTAACATGCCTGCATAAACATGAAAAATTGCCAAGTATGTAGATGTATTTTAGAAATGAGCTGTTTCATAAAACAGTTTTAATGCTCTCCAGCATAAATACTGAAGACATACAGTATTTCACATGGGTCAAATACAGAAACATTGTTGTGTTCTCCTATCATCTAAGCTAAATACAACCCTCTGTCACAGGGACATTGATGAGGTTTTATCTCCACGTGAGGAGTTAAAATTAGCTCTTGGTCAGAACAGAAGTAGTAGTAAAACTTGCTTTAGCTCTGTTCATGTTTGTGCATGCCGCATGTTTGGTTGAATATGTAGATTTGGTTGTGTTCGTTTATCTGTCTGTGGGAATTAAAGTGTAAGTGAGAGAGAAATACATAAAACATTGGGGCTAGGGATGGTTCACAATTTGCTCTGCTCAACTTAAAGGGAGTTGTGCTCAGATTCAGTGTGCCCTGAAAGGGTTTTTGTAAATATACTGTTTGCTCACCATCAGTATTGTGTTTAATAACGCAGTTGCATGTTAAGTAATCTTTTGATCTTTCTTTCATTAAAACACCCCATGTGTGTTTTCCAGTTTTTTTTCCCCTCACATTTTCAATTTACTATTTGCTATACACATGAGAAAAATGAAAGAGGACATGGGGAGGCTTTTTAATCTTAAGATTACGAATAATACCAAGCTATTAAAACCTCTTTAATTGGTCGTGTATCTGGTGAGAAGAACAACTTTGTTCACAAAACTTCTCATGCTCTCGGGCTGTGTTACGGAAGCTTGTTCAGTGTATGAAATGCATTTCAGCAGAAGTCACGTCAGGTACTCTTGTCTCTACCACAGGGAGTCATAACTCATTGAGAGACTGTTTGGTACCCTGTTATCAGTCCTCTACATGACCTCACACCAAACATGACGATACTCGAGTGTATGAAAGCACACGTTCTGTCAACATGAGCAATGGAAGCAACAAAAGCAAATTACACAGCAATGGTCGGCCATACCAATGTTATGTCTGTGTGACTGAATTCGGTGACATGGTCTGAAATTACATGCTTCAGCGACAACATTGCAAAGGCTACAGCAGGGGATGCAAACACCTTAATTCATATTATCAAGATATTTTGATATAAGAAGGCATGCCTGGAAAAGTTTAGTCTGGTAGTTCTGAAGTGGATGGGGATTTTCAAAAAGACACGTATAGACACGGAACTGCCTTGACTGTTGTGTTTAAGGGCTCAAATGTCATTCTAAAGCATTTTGCTACAAGTGTGCAGCATCGAGTGTAAATGCACTACAGAAAGAACAAGTAGGTCAAATTAAAATTATCCATAATAACCAATCCACCCATATTTTTGACAGACATCTTGTTTTCTCAGACTAAAGTGTAGCAATCTAAAATTATGCTAAACAAAATTCAAACCGACTAGTCATGAATATTCACAGTGTAGCGCTTTTATTATGCATGCCCGACGTTGTAACCTATGAATAGCAAAGCAGCACATTGCAAAATAACACACCACGTGCAACCCGGCAATAATAGGACAATATTTAGGTCATAAACAATTAACTTTGTTCTCCTTGGTTCAGATAGCACATTAGGATACGCCTTCCATTCCTCAACAAAGGGCTAAAAAAATTTCACCTGCACATCCCATTCCCATTTATTCTGAATAACGTTCCTCTAATTATGTTTGCTCATTTATAGGGCTTAATTATAGAGGGAGCCCGTAATTACAGGGGCAGGGGAAAGGTGGGTGAGTTTGCTGAGAGGGATCCGTGCTAGTCTAATGCCCATAGTATCATGTCCCAGTCTCAAAGCTAGGACATAATGTGACTGAAAGCGGTCAAAGCCTGCTGAGAGGGAGGTGGCGGCGCTGGAAAGGTATAGCATGGAAGAGATTTCTCTCCCTCAGTCCAAGCAGAGAGAAGAGTGCCGTTTGCTCGAGCGTGATAACCACAGAAATGAGATTCTTTGACTGGAATTGCTTTTAAATCGTCACATAGCCGCCGTACGCTCTTCGGTGCATTCCAATTCTCCTTGTGAGTGGAGACTGCCAGCTACGGCCGGATAATACTCCTCTGCCGGCTCCTCTGAGATCAGCCACCACAAAGACAGACACTCAACATTGAATGTTTTTGTTGGTGACTTCAACCCGGTCGAGTCCAATGTGATTCATTGGCACGCGAGTTTACCCATTGTTGTGTGTGCATGTGTGCGATGATGAGCATGTGCTGCAGTGCAGGCCTTTATGCACAGAATAAGGGTAATGTGTACACAAAGAGCGATACCACAGAGACGCTCTGCTGGCACGGGCACACTGCAGTTCACCACGGAAAGAGAGGGATATTTGCTAGCAGTAGAGCTCGCCAGGAAACATAATAATGTGTACGCACAAAACTCCCGGGGAAGACCATTGATAAGCTTTGAAATGCGGAAGAGAATGCGTTCAGCTTTTTGATGGACCCTTTTGTTGAATATCAATTCATAGAGGCTGGTGTAATGCCATTAAGGTACAACTGAAGGTCAGTAAAAGACACTTTTTTTTACCCTAAAATGCATCAATTCTATTTCATTATGGTGTCGTCACATTTTACCGTTGCTTGGAGAAATTTCACGAGTGAAGTCTAGGGTTGGTCTCACAAATTTGCCGCATTGACTTTGAAAAATTATTGGTGTGAAAGTGACTTCAGTGTGAATGGTGCTTTGTGTATTGCTACACTATTCATTCATTCATTCAATTAGTGATGGGAAGTTCAGATCATTTTACTGACTCTGAACTTTGAATCTCGTTCATCAAAATTAACTAATTTTTTTTCCAAGTAATTTCGTTCATTTCAGCAGAATATAATTAAAATGTTACATGTTAATAACCAAATTCCCCAACACATCTACTTACATGATCACATTGTGAATAAGAAAACACTATAATGCAGTCAATGTCAAATTATGAGAATCAGAAATGATGATTTAATTGCTTAGCTGGGTCTTCAGGCTATGCAGTCTGTTAATTCACCTGACTGAATGATTAGTTACCCTCTTGAGTCTTCGGGTCTGAGTCGTTCGTTCATCCTGACTAAGGCTTTGCAGTCTGTACAGAAAACAGAAATGATTAGTTCACCTCCCGAGTCTCCGGGTCTGAGTTGTTCGTTTTTTTGGCACGTCAGGGCTCGCAAAATCGCCTGCCCGACGTCCCGGGGCTATTGTGTTTTCCAGTCGGGCTACCAAAATGCATAACCAGCCTGCCCGACGGGCTATCTGAAATAGTGTTCGCTTCAGTTTTGTTATTTAATCAGATTCAGCGTGTTCTTCATCTTCAATCCGCAGCGGCGCAGAGCAGAGCCAGAGAGCGCACGTCAGAAAGGGGTGTGTGTGTGTGTGTGTGTTAATTTGAGTCTCATTGGTCTGTCAATGTCAGAATATTTGAGATGACCAATCAAATCAAAGTAGGCGGGCTTTATGTTCACAAGAAGCTGCAGAGCGCGAATTTGAGCAGAGCGACTCGACGCTTCAGTTTACGGCCAAGTGCGAGATAAGATGTAAGTAGCTAAACTAAACATTTCATATTTGACAGCTTTTTTAGGTCATAAATGTAAAACGAATGACAAAATTAATCAGACAAATGAATATACTTTTGTCGAATCTCGCCATTTTGAACTGAAAATAGGCCTATGTAACGTGACTAATAATTAGTTTACTGTCATTGTGAGGGGACATTAGCATTAACAAATCCGTTTTCATGTTAGGCACAAGATTAATACTGAATGTGTACATGTTGAGAATTAATATGCAATTTGTAGCCTTCAGTAAATTAAAAAACTTCAGCTTTAGGAGGGGAAGAGACAGGGCAAGATGAGGAGACTGAGAGAAAAAGAAAGAGTGATGGATAAGAAGTGAGAGCAGGTATTGACACAATCTACTGCCCACTGACATTGTTTTAAAGCTATTTCTTATCCTTTTTTGGCCTTCAAACGTCTTGAAATGGACATATCAGAGAAATAAAAAATTTGAACCCCCTAATAACCTTAAATGTAGGACCTATTTGATTATAAAGCCCTTTATTAGGAATAAGATCAATAATGAATGTGTACATACTGTGAATGAATTTAATAAACTTAGTTAGGCTACCTAGCTTTCCTAGTAGCTTTCAGTAAATTAATGCGTCTGAGAAAATGATTCATAAATCAACCTATCAGTTGACCCTAAGTTTACTTCACTGACAGACAAAAATGAAAATATATCAGTATATACCTAATATATACCTATATCAGTCAAAGCTCAGCTTTAGGAGGGGAAGAGACAGAGCAAGAGGAAAACAAAGAGAATAGGAGTGTGATGCTGATGAGGAGAGAAAAATAATCAGCTGCCCTCTTACATGGATTTAAAGCTATTGTTATCCAATTTTTTTGGCCCTCAAAACATCTTAAAATGCACATATGTAGATCAGAGAAGTCAACATTTTCTCGGGGGTGCCCCTGAAGCCCCCTCACTAGCCTACCTCACATTCGGGACCTCCGTGATGATAAAACCCTGCCATCTGCATGTTAATGGAACTTAATAGTGAGCATTAGACCCTACACTAAAGTGTTACTTTTTTATTTTATCATACCATCATTGGGGGCTGAGCCACCGACACAGACTGATTCATGTTCCATACTGGCCACACACCTTTCAGTTCAGTTAGAACCAGATGCATATTTGTTGATATTTTGTGTTTTGAAAAAGTTTTTGATTCATTGTTTTGACTCCTAACCAATATTCTAGATTAATAAAATTGACTTTTTATCTGGGCTAGTCAAATTCATTTCGGGCTACCAAAATCTGAAGAGTGCCTGCCCGAAGGGCTACCAGCGATTTTGAAATTTTGCGAGCCCTGCACGTGCCCGCTTCCTGACTCAGTATCTTTCAACAAATACAACATCACGTTAGTATCATTGACTATATGTAGTATTATATTAAGGTATCTTTGCTTTATACGTAAGATGGGGAAAATCACTTTGATAAAGTTTATAGCATTAGCCATCTCTTTATTATCATTCAATGTAATAGAAATGAACCAACATGACAGAAATTCACAATTTTTTTACATTTTAAGAAAGAAAAAAGCTACAATTTGAGACCAGAAACACATCGTGTACCTGCAGGAGTTAAAACAAAAAAACGAACAATGTGCTTTGTTTGTTAGGAATTATTGTATCCAATATGATAATGTATCATGTCACGTGACAAAAACCTGAAGACATGGAAGGTAAACTAATCATTTCTGTTTCCAGTACAGACTGCATAGCCTTAGCCTATGGGGATGTCACAGGATGAAAGAACAACTCAGACCTCAACCCAAAGACTCAAGAGGTGAACTAATCATTTCTGTTTCCTGCAGAACCTATAGGATGTTGCCCATGCGTGGTCAACACAAAATGAACGAATCACTCTCTGAGATAACTCGTTGTTCCTGAGTCATATTGAAGATTCGTTCAAAATTAACGAATCAATCATGATCGACAAATCGCTTTTGACTTTAAGGTTTGCCCGTAAAATTTTACTGAAAATTCACTAATGTGACCGCACGTTTACACTGAAAATAAATATTAAAAAGGAACGCTTTGAAAGAACCAATAAATACAACACAGGTAATGTATTCATGTGTGATTTTAGTCAAGCATTCTAGGGTTAAAACTGTCCTTTGAGTTTTATCATTAGCACAGAAGAAAATTGTAAGTTGATTGCTTGGAAACTATCAAATACCCATTCAGGGGTCCTTCTAGGACTCTTTTCTACCCTTTTGTACACCGCCATCACTCCTCACGTACCCGTTCACCCATGTGAAAGGCATTTGTAGAGATGTCCCCAAACTGCATCTTTGTTGACATGTTAACTTTAAGTCTGGGCGTCTTTGATCACAGGGATGGTATCTCAGAGGGGAGCGTGATTAAAAATGACATTTTCAATGCCCAAGGACCCAGGCAGCAGGGGGATTTTCCACACAGTGTGGAGTCGTAAGCTCATATACGAAATACACCAGCGATTCCAGCAAAGAGCCCTAACGGGGAATAGGATATAGTACGGCAGAAAGCGCTCAACCTCCCTCCAGCCCTTTTTGCTAATAGTTGAGAGCTTCACACTGTATGACTTTCAAAGCGACTTGTTCCACCCTTTCACATTAATGCTAGTTGGAATGCAAATGTTCAGGTTCTATTCAGAGCCTCTCGATTTATGGGTGCCACATCGGAGATGACAGGCCCGGGATATTGACAGCCACAGTTAGCTCAATCCAGCCTAGAGTTTGGGATTAGACTTCATTGTGCCAGAAATAGAAAGGCCACTGTAGTAACTATAATCCATGGTGAATGACTTATCTCAGTGCTCTTGCTTTTTTTACCCTTCATGGATTACAGAATAGGCCCACTTCAAACTATTCTCTCTTAGGACGTACTGCCAAGAAAGATTCTAGACATTACGGGCATTTCTTTGATCAAAGGACTGTCAGCTTTATTAAGACTGTCCCTTTAAAGAAATGTGTCATGGTGGATAGAATCACATATAACAGACCCTATTCATTACACAATTCATAACATTCTGATAAAAAAAAAAAAAAAAAACAAGAAGAGGGAGCATTTTTAGGTGCGAAAGGTAATACTTTTCCTTCTTCCTGTGTTGAAGGTCAAGTCATGAAGAGCCTCCTGCTGACCTCCTGAATTCTGAATCTTGGCTCTCAGCAGAAAGGAGAGGGAATGGAGAAAATAGGTCAGTGTGTGAATAAACGTGCTCTTATTGATCTTTTTTTTTTTTTTTATCCCAACAACAGTTTTCATATTGAAAGATTTATGCTGCTTTTAGTGTTGAGGAAGCTTTGAACTGCTTGCCAAGTTACAAGCACTCATAATTTAAAGGGATATTTCACCCCACAGAAATAGTGAAAATAGTAAAAAAAAAAAACAAGAATGTTTAAAGATATTCATCATGATAAAGGTGGCAGCATTAAACTTGAGCAGACAACTTTACACAAAGTACAACTAAATGTCATGATTACAAAGAAACCTGAATCTGTAAATTCAATGAGCAGATTCATTTAAAAATGGTTAATTTACATTCAAATGAATTGGACTTTCCAATGCTACAAGCATTTTTACAAATGAATAAGGCCAGTACCACACAGGTCTACTGCAAATGAATGGAACACTTCTGGAACTGTTTTATAGATACAAGTGAGCATCAACAAAATGGCAATAAAAACAGTCACATTTTTTTCAAGTCATTTCAAGTAACATGTAAATGGGATTGTGGAGATTTATAAACCACTTAATCAGATTAATTCCTTTCTCTGATTACTGGCAATAATAATATTGATGTATAAACAAACAACCACTGAGACAATAAAAGCAATGATGTAACTACACTTCACTGCAATTTGTTGGAAAAAGTAGCTTGTTATAAAAGCTAAAAACTGTTTTAAAAACAGCTGAGCTACTGTTAAGCATAGGGTTGCCAACGATCCAGTATATCATATAATTGTCTCATATTTAAAAGAACAGAATTGTGTTCTATTTGACCCATTTGGGACTCATTTTTTCTGTATTGCTGACAATGCTAGTTTCATTTGAACCAGTTTCACGCACAAGAGTCAATGCTAAAATTACAGATGGAACGAAAAACAAATTGTAAAAGATGGATGCGAAACAGGGACACATTTCATGTGAGAGCCAAAACATTGCCTGGTGCTACACTTGACAGCAGAGGAAGGATCAAAGGAGGGCAATACTAGCTAACTTTTATCTGTTGGCATTTTGCTGTTTTGCTTTTACTGTTCATCAGAATATATATATATATATATATATATATATATATATATATATATATATATATATATATATATATATATATATATAGTGTATATATATATATATATGTATATATATATTATATTTGGGACTATAAAAACAACCAGTCCACTTTCAGTCATTTTCCACTGGATTTGTTGCAATGTTGATTAAAATGTCTAAAATACAAAGCCCTTAAAGTGGCTGTAAGGATGTTTAGTTTTATGATGAAACATGTATATACAGTCTCGAGGTATAAGCTAAACTGATACGTGTGTAATGCTGTGTGACACTTTAGTATCACATTCAAATTTTATTTTATTCCTACAGATGCAACAAGTGCAACTAAGTTGTATCCTACATCCTAGTAATCATCCAAACATAATCAAATTATATTAATGACATAAATCTCAAACGAAATAGTGAAAGAAAATGTCCCTTATTTTCCTCTGCTGAAGCTGGCAAATATAGTAATTTAAAAGTGTTATGTTCCAATAATCTTTTTAAAGGTGACATATTATTCACAAGATGTAATATAAATCTATGGTGTCCCCAGAATGTGTCTGTGAAATTTCAACTCAAAATACCCTCAGAACATTTATTATAGCTTGTCAAATTTGCCCCTTTTTGGGTGTGAGCAAAAACGCACCGTTTGTGTGTGTTTGTGTGTGTGTGTGTGTGTGTGTGTGTGTGTGTGTGTGTGTGTGTGTGTGTGTGTGTGTGTGTGTGTGTGTGTGTGTGTGTGTGTGTGTGTGTGTGTGTGTGTGTGTGTGTGTGTGTGTGTGTGTGTGTGTGTGTGTGTGTGTGTGTGTGTCTGTGTCCCTTTAAATGCAAATGAGCTGCTGATCCCCACCTCAGATCAGAAGACTGCCAATCATTTACACAAGCTCCGTGTAACGGGTATATATTATTTAAAAAGAATGATTCTTTTTGGAGGACTTTTATTTTGACAGTTGGACTGGTTTTCGGCATTCGGTGTTTGTTGCGAGAGGAGGAAAAAGAAGAGTGCGGTGTATGAGAGTGTCGCACAGAAAAAGTGAGTGTTGTGTCGTGTTTGAGAAGCTCATTCCATAAAGTTAATTTAACAGAAGTTAATCAAGGCTTTACCCAGCAAACACAGAACGTTGGCACAACGTACCCAACCTAATAACAACGTGTTAATAACATGGCCAAAAGGTTTCTATAACTACGTTGTGTGGTGAAGGTTGTCACAGTGTTGTCACCATGTTGATATTGAACCACCGTTTCTTAAGGTTGTGCCTAGGGTGTCTGGCCAACCAGAGCCGTTGAAAGAAGCAGTGGCTGCGCACCTTTGCCCACCCACAGCTATTGGGTGGAAATCTAATGCCTGGTTCAGATTACACGATTTTTTTGTCTGTTACGATAGTCACTGTGTCAGATTACACGATTTTGACTCCTAAAAATCTTGTCATGTCGTGGCTAAGAAACATGTCAGACTACACGTTGTTTTCCGACCAGTCATCGCGAGCCGTCTCACACACTCATTCACTCGCACATATACACACACTCACTCAACATAGCCTACATGCACTCACTCACACATACACTCACACACACGCTTACTCCCACACACACACACACACACACACACTCACTCGCACATACACACTCACTCACTCGCACACACACACTCACTCGCACATACACACTCACTCACATACACGCAACTCTCTCTCTCACACACACACACACACTCGCGAACACAGACTCTCCCTCACTCTCCCACACTCACTTGCGCGCCGTCGTCATGGAGGACCGTTAAAAAATTAAACATGCTAGTCTTTCTGTCGTGATGTCATGAAGCATCGCAGACGCGACGTAGGTTGTCGGCCACTATGACACAACATACGAGATGAAACAATCGAATCTTGCGTTCAGACGCCCGTTGTCGTTTGCGAATCCCCACGACACCCTACGTCAAACGGATCGGGCTAAAATCGTGTAATCTGAACCAGGCATAAAGTGGCTCATCCATCCAAGCCCTGCAGGACAACTTCATCCCTTGCTGGCAGGGCTTACACGTCCTCTGGCCAGGCAGGCTCTGCCCTCCATTTGATGGCGGTCCTCCAGGTATTCCAAGCCAAACTCCTCTGGTCCATGGACGAGTCTGGACCAGACCTAGAAGCTTTTCGTGACCTCCGTAGCGCCACCGACCTGGCCCTTCGCGCCATGAAAGCCACCGCCCAGGCCGTTGGTTTCCTCCACTAGTCTCTTCGGCCCTGCTGTGGATGGTTTTGCTGAGCGCTATACTACCACACAGAAAGCAAAGCAGGACATTTCCTGCCTAAGCACTCCAGCTCTGCAGCTCCAAGTCGCCACACACCCATGCCGACTCAGCAGCCAGCACCTGCAGCGGCAGCTGGTGTGTCACAATGGGTTATGAACACGGTAGAACAAGGCTACTCGCTCCAATTTGCTCGCAGTCTACCCCGCTTCGCGGGCATAGTCGACACTTCGGTGAAGAGCAACGTGCCTCACATCCTCCACACCGAATTAATGAGTTTACTGGAAAAAGGGGCGATAGAAGCAGTGCCTCCAGCACACAGCGAGTCAGGCTTCTACAGCTGTTACTTCCTTGTTCCCAAAAAGGATGGTGGCTTCAGGCCCATCCTAGATCTCAGACATCTGAACAAAGCCCTTATGAAACAGCCTTTCAAGATGTTAACCCTGAAACAAATCCTTGCGCTAGTTCGCCCATTGGTATTAAATGGGCATTGGTTATTCTTAGTGGATCTGAAAGATGCCTACTTTCATATCCAAATAACCCCCCGTCACAGACGGTTTTTGAGATTTGCATTCGAAGGGGTGGCTTACCAACCTACAGTTCTGGCGTTCTGGCATTCGGGCTGTCCCTGGCCCCATGCACTTTCTCGAAGTGCATGGATGCAGCACTTTCCCCCTTGAGGCAGAAGGGCGGGCTCAGGTCGAGACGTCTGTAAGAACTGGCCAAAAGTCTCCTCCTATGGGCAAAAAGCAATCTGTGCTCGCTGAGAGCGATGCATGTGCTGGGCAAACTGAACCAGGGAGCATAAATGCTGTCCCAGGGCAAGGTGTCCCCAGGGGAATGGACCCTCCATCCCCAAATGATTCAAATGATCCCACGAATGGCCCAGCCTTCTCCTGTAAGCTTTTCCTCCAGTCGCGCTCCTCCCTCAGGTCATAAAAAGGATCAGGGAGGGCAGACACACAATCCTACTTGTGGCCCCCCTCTGGCGGAACCAACCTTGATCCCCAAGTTGATTCAGCTGCTCACAGCAGCCCCGTGGCCAATACCCCTGAGGGAAGACCTTCTTTCCCAGGCGAACAGGACAATTTGGCACCCCCATCCCAAACTATGGGCCCTCCATGTGTGGCTTCTCGACGGAAGCTTCCAGACCTCCCATCGAGAGTCCTGAGCACAATTAGCGAGGCTAGAGCTCCGTCTATGAGACACCTCTATGCTCTTAAGTGGTCTGTTTTTTCCGGCTGGTGCTCAACCAGGAACCAGAACCCTACTTTATGTGAAGTATCTCTGATACTTTAATTTCTCCAAGAGCTGCTGGATGCGGGCCGTACCCCATCCACGATCAAAGTCTACGTGGCAGCCATCGCAGCCTTCCATGCCCCGGTGGCCGGCCAGTCGATAGGGAAAAACGACATGATTGTCCGCTTTCTAAGGGGAGCAAGGAGGCTTAACCCTCCACGCCCCCTACTGTGCCCTCCTGGGACCGATCAACGGTCTTCCAGACCCTCAAAGGGCCTCCATTCGAGCCGCTACAATCGGCCAAATTATAACCACTCTCATTCAAATCTGCATTACTGCTAGCCTTAGCATCAGTCAAGCGGGTGGGAGACCTACAAGCACTCTATGTCAGCGCCTCCTGTCTGGAGTTTGGTCCGGGCGACTCTAAGGTCATCCTCAAACCAAGACACGGCTACGTGCCCAAAGTACTTTCAACCCTATTCAAAGCACAGGTAATTACACGTTCTGCTCTTCCCACATCGGAAGACGAGCAACAATTACATCTACTCTGCCCGGTTCGGGCTCTGAGAACTTATATGCAACGCTGCGCCCAGTACAGATAGTCAGAGCAGCTCTTTGTAAGCTTTGGTGGCCATACCAAAGGGCTTGTGGTCACAAAGCAAAGATTATCCCGATGGCTGGTGGACGCTATCGCCCTAGCATACGCCTCTATGGGCCAGGAATGCCCCATAGGCGTCAGAGCTCACTCCACTAGAGGCATGGCCTCCTCCTGGGCATGGTCTAGTGGAGTATCCATTGGCGATATATGCACGGTGGCCGGCTGGTCCTTGCCGTCTACCTTTGCCAGATTTTATAACTTAGAAGTCCCTGCACTGCAGGCACACATCCTTTCCGTATGATTGAGCCGGCCTCTGTACAAGCCAGGCCATCATCACTAGGGTCTTGCCCTATCAAGGTGTCATGTCGGATTTAGACCCTTGCTTGGACCCTTGTTCAAGCGTCCCAACTTGGGTCATAGAACATGTCGTTACGCTTAACATAGCACGGCGTGATTGGATTGGTTCCCCATAGCGTATAGCTACGCAATACGACTGACCGTTTGAAAGATAAGGGAACGAGTATTGCGTAGACGGCCATGCTATGGCGCACATGACTTCATCTCAGTTTGATTGATTTGCTGTTTGACTCATTTTTGATACATTTCATTTTTTTGGGACATTTCATTGAGCTTGAGTGATTAAACTACGCTATCTCAAGTTAATTTCAACTCACTGTACGTCAAGACAACGCATCTCAACTCATCGGTCTATGACTGGTATTTTTCAATTTTATTCATTTTTGATATTTTGATCCGATGAACAGAGTTCAGTTGAACTACAGAACTTACTGCAGAACTTAAAGTGAACTGTGAGTGAACACGTAAAGGGACGTTTCACGTAAGTGCTCTTCCAAATGTGAAATTTTATTGTGTGTGACGTTGTTGTTGTTCTTGTTTTCAAATGTGATTGTTTAAAGTTGATCATTTGAAAAGTGGTGTTTACGAAAAGTTACAAGTGTTTTTCATTTTGAATTGGGATTTATCTTTGTACAAGTGAAAGGCTTGTGTCTTTTACATTGAAGGTTGTGTTGTAGTGAGTTTAAAAGAAAACTCAAAGGCCGGACATTTTATTTATTTTCTTTGATTTAGTGATTATTTATAGTAACATTTGATTACAAGGAAGAAAAAAATACACAGAAAATAAATATTGTTTAATTGTTGTACTTACCTGCAGTGTACCTTTTTGTTTAGAGCTGTCAGGGAGTAGGGGCGTCTCACCTACTTTATTAGACCAGGGGAGGGAGGAGTATATTAGACTGTGTCTCACATATACTTTTACTTCAGGAAGCCATCTTGTGACATTACTCTAACTGAAGCCTACCCTTGTCGATCTGTAGTGTGCTTCTCAATGAAGTAGGACACAACATACATACATTAGTGTGTAACGAGACTAAAAGCACTGAAAGCAGGGACTAAGATCCTTTCGTTATTCAGTCTTCCAGGGCAGCCCTAAATACCTCGTTACATTCGTATACAATAACAAAACACATGAATAATCTCACTCCTCCAAAATCTCAGAAATTACCATTAAGGCCCATTCACACCAAGGACGATAACTATAAAGATAACGATAAAGATATAATTCTAAAAATCGTTCTCCATATTAAAGAATAACAGAGTTCACACCACAACTATAACGATAAAGATATGAGGAACGATATTGTTGGGATCACTTTCAGAACGATTTTTTTCCAGCTGTCGAACGATAAAACACTGACAGCCAATCAGAATCCATTCTAATTTAAAGGTCTCGCGCATATAAAATGGATCTGGATCATCCGGGCGCGCGCGTGCTTAGAATAAAAAGACCATTATCGGTCGTTGGTGTGGACGCATATATAGTTATCTTTATCGTTATCTATATAGTTATCGTGCTTGGTGTGAACGTGCCTTTAGCGTAGTGCAGCTTTACAAAGAGACTCAGGAAGAGGTTGCAACTTTTAGACTTAAACATTTATGTAGTTGTTGTGGAGTTCCATTGATTCATCTGTTTCTGTGGGATTTCTGTTGAAAATATAATTAATCCACTGCTCACTTAATTAATTAATCCACTGCTCTGAGTCTGGGACTCTAAATAGTGTTCTGTGCTCGTCTGTGCAGCCAACAACAGATAAGTTTGCATGCTTTGCTCGAACTTTTGCCATTTGCGTTAGAACTTATGCTGTTGTCGCTTGCTAAACCAGATGGCAGCGCCACGGGTGGAAACGTGCAGATTAAGGGGCGGTAATATTATAATAAGATCCCCTTCCTATGTCAGAAGGGGAGCGAAATGTGATCAGCTTATTTTTTGACATGCTTGCAGAGAAAGGCTTACCAAAACAAAGTTACTGGGTTGTCGCTTTTCATGTTTTCTGTGTTGGTAGATGCACCGGGGACCCAATTATAGCACCTAAACACAGAAAAAAAATCAGATTTTCATGATATGTCACCTTTAAAATGAAATTCTCCAACCATTCTTAATAACTCTATAAAATATTGAATGTTTAATGTTTCATAATTTTTTACCCTTTTCTAAACCTAAACTATCAAGCTCACCGTACTCCTCTAAATTTCAGTTGTAAATTACTCTATCTTAATAGCTCTTTACACCTAACCCACTTACAGATGGTATTGTTCCCTCTTTCTCGCAGGTTAGATGGAGTCTTTTCCCCCTCTCTCTGGATTAAGTAGGTTGATTCCTTGTGAACTTCTCTCCAAGTCAGTTCCCAGAGGTAGAGGAAACTCCCTAACCAGCTGCTCTTCTTTTGCTGTTCTAATTCCCTTACAACTCTCTATCGTTCACCATCTTTCTTCAACAGTTTTTTTTTAACAAACATCAGCTCATTCTTTAATAGATAGGGCACAGGACATGTATTCAGATCACACAGACTTCAATCATCTTCTATTACAAACTTATTCATTTCTTTACTACTTCAGTAATCACTTGTCATTCAAACTGGGCTTGTGAGTTATAGCGGTTCAGATTCATACAAATACTTAATGCCATCCAAGTGAACAATCTCATTTCTGTTCTCAGACCCTTAACACACAGCAATATCTCTGCAGATAATTAATATGAGGCTAGAGTCATATGACATGGTTATGTATAGTGTGTCACCACAACAAACTGACAGATAACCACTTGTGGGTTTAAGCCATAAAACAAATCTGAGATCTTGTAGTCGCATCATTGGTTTTGTTATTTTTTCTTCTTGGAGTAATGGACTCATCCTAATGAAGCATTAATTATGTATAATCACATGTGATTTATTACAAACAAACATGGTGTCTTTTGTCAGGTTAGACAAACTACAGCTACAATTACAATGAGGTTTTACATTAAATGACTCTGTTTTGCATTCTGTCAAAGAAATCAACATTTGACATGCCCTATTAAACATGCTCTCATGACTAGAGAAAAACCAAATTTTTACGGTCTCTGTTGTATTAAAGGAATAGTTTGTCCAAATATGAAAATTCTCTGTTCATTACTTACCCTCAAGTCATTCTTTGACTCATCTTCTATGACTTTCTTTCTTCTGAAAGTTGGTAAACAAACCGATTTGGTGACCACTGACGTCCATTTTATGGACAAAAAAAAAAAAAAACATTGAGAGACTTCTCAAAATATCTTTTTTTTTTTTTTTTCGACAGAAGACAGAAAGTCTGCAAGTTTGGGACATCATGAGAGTGAGCAAATGAAGAGTTTTTTTGGGTGATCTATCCCTTTAACATTCATGACCACATAGCCTGTTTCACTACTACCTATGTCAATCAAACAATCACACTAATCCAGGCGAACATATGCGCAGCAAAAGGCAGAGAAAGGGAGACGGCACCTGATATGGCTGCAAAAGAGGTGTGAGAAACACAAAAAGAAACACCGGTCATTAATCTCTGTCTGTCCGCTCTGGGGCCCTTTATGCATTTGTCAATTAAGAACACCTGTTATTCAGTCAAAAGACCAATTAGCTTGTTCATCAGTCAAGTTAAAAATAGCTTAAGAAAACCTATTTTGACACACTTTAACCTTTGTGGCAAGGTGATTAGATTCACACAGATGTTTAAGGGGATATATTATCTTAACCAAAATGAGACATCTCCCGAATGCTGCTGGTTTTGTCTAGTTAAAATTTAAACAAAAACCAAACAAGTGGTGAGCAAATTGCATTATTTACATTTCCATAAGGCTTGCCTAATTAGACCCACAATTAGAGTTCTCAACGGGTCGGGTCGGCCCGACAAACCCGATGGGACCCGCGGGTTCGGGTCGAAAATATAATCAAATGACTCGGGTCGGGTCGGGTCGGACCTCGGGCTTAATCTTTTTCGCTCAGTGAAAAAAAAGAAAAAAAAAACATTTATTAAAGGGGTGGTAAAATACCTTTTTTCGAAGGCTTGATTGTGTTTGTGGGGTTCACTGTAATATGTGTTCATGCTTCGTTTTTAAAAATTCGCATTATTTTTCACATATTTAACCACTATTCTACACTGCTCTGTCCATCCTTGTAAAAATGCTCTGATGATTTCCTGGTTCTATGAAGCCCCACCTCAAAAATACGCAATGGGCTCAGATTGGTTAGCTGGCCCAGTGTGTTGTGATTCGCTAACCGCCAAGTGCACTTTGTTTCGGAAACACCCCTTACCCTTACCGGTAGTTTGTACTAAAGTAAACAACAGCGTTAATACCGGTATTCCCATACCAGTTTGAGCACGAATCAGACCCAGAGAATGTTAGTAGAGAGGATCGAGCCTGTTCAAGAACGGCTGTTAAAGTACGTTTCAAAAAGGTAAGACTGCAGATCTATTGTGATCGCTAGACACTGTTACTTTTGTATATTTAAAACGATTGTAGCTAAATATCTGTCGCCAGAACTATTAACCCAATACGAACACTAAACATTGGCTTTACAACAGTAGCCAAATCAAACACAAACCATGTTTATCATGCCTGTAGATAAACAATACACAAAAGCTATAATCAAAGAATAATTTACAGTGATCACTTATAAACGACAACAACCACGAACATTCCAAGTTCGCTGCCCTGGTGATATTAAACACAAGCTTGTATGTGTTTGTCGGATAAGTAAGAATTAACGTTAGCATTTAACAAATTGGTTTGTGGAGCCAAACAGCGTTGTCCTTTGTTTACTTCCTCGCTACAACGTACAATTAACAATGCGAACTATTACAGGAAAACACATCAACAAAAACATCCTACTTACATGTTGTGGCTCGTAAACAGCTTCTGTTTTTTAAAGTTGGAACTGCTCGATCTTTCAGGACAAGCCGTTTGCGAATCCTACATTGTAACTCGTGTAGATTGAGGAAGCTTTCCTCCGGAAAATGTGCATCACAGAGAACGACATTTGGATTATAATTATGAGGGACCGAGTTAAAAATAAATTGTAACCGTCCTTTAGGAAGACTGAACAAAGTGGACCTGCAATCTGGGGGAAAATAACAGCGTTTCGACGGCATAGCGCCAATACACTATACTACCACAACGACTCTTTTCCAAAGCAACATAAAATGGCCTCGCCCCATGTATTGTGTTCCCAGAGGAGGGGTTTATGTAAATATTGGGCTTAGTGATGTCAGCAAGCCCACAGGAATGTCGTGTAGTCCCTATCAGCCGTTTCTGTAGTTCTTAGAAATTGATTTCTTTAAATGCAAATATCTCCCTTTGCTTTAAACTTTGAACGTTGCAACTTTGCAGATGTTGTTTATGCTCAAACAGCAACATTACACACTAACTAAAGTTAGAAAAGTGAAATCGTGTTTTACCACCCCTTTAATCATCACACCATAAAGAAAGTCTGGCTGCTGCGTGCAACGTGCATCATGGAGAGGGGCGGGGGCAGACCTGACGCCGATGCGTGCATGCCTTTAGCCTGGAGAAGAAGGTGGAGTTGGTGAAAAGTGAACTTGCCGCAGGTGAATTCACCGTCGCTACTACAGCCTATTTATATATTTAAAGTTTATTGTTTCAGTTCTTTGTATTGTTAAAAGGCGTGAACATTAAAGGTTGATTTGAATTCCCGTCTGCTGGTCATGATAATACGTGTATGAGAAAAAATAAATCTGACGCAGCGTCGGGCCGCGGGCCGGGTTCGGGCAGATAATTCATGTTGATGTGTCGGGTTACATCGGGTCCGGGCTTTAAAAGCCACGGGTCGGGTAGGGTCGGGTTGTACTTTTCAGGCCCATTGAGAACTCTACCCACAATCAACACAAAAATATTTAAAACAAAAAAAAAGAGCTCCCGCAGTGCGAGTATAAACAGGAAGCAGGCGCACGCACACATTGTTTTTCGCTGAGGAGCCGAGATTTGTGACGGCCATGCAGCGATGGTCAGCAACGGTGGCGACGGGACGTTACGTCTCCCGTTCCCTCCTTCAGGGAACGAGGGTTTTATTAGTAACCAAGCCGTTCCCTTTCAGTCGCTCACGTTCGACGTAACGTAAAGTTCTGCGTAGAGGGAGTTCAACTGCTGTTCCATTATACCCCACACAGTGGAACTCTTGGATAACACTGGGAAAGATTTCCTTTCCAGGGGAAAGGACGCTGTGGAGCCACATCCTGCCCGAAGGGAGGTAACATGTGGAGAATACACATATGGACTGGCCGAAGGGGCAGTGCAACATATGGAATGTCACTGGGGTGGCTCCACCCGAAGGGGGAGACTAAACCAACAGTGATGGCAGAGCAGACTCTGCCGAGGGAAAGACACGGGCTCACCGCAGGGAGCTGGTCATGGAAGAATAGACATATGGGATCACCGCAGGGATCACCACATATGGAACCCAGCCTAGCACAAGTTACACAAGCATACGAGCACTAGGCCTGGCGTCGGGCGCTCCACAACGTCCGACTGCTGAAGGGGTGCGGAGGAACTCACAGGGTTCGCCAATTGGGGAACCTGACTGGAGCAAAAAGCGCACGTATCCATTTCTAGAAAGGGAGTGGCGCAGCAAGCCGACACTAGAGCGGGAACTTCGGTGTTACCGGCTAGTTGAAGCGAGCACACAGGAAGAAACCGACTCAACACTTAGGTTATAAAACCTGGCGAACATGTTAGATGTCGCCCAGCCCGCAGCTCCACAGATGTCTGTCAGCGAGGCTGCGTGTGCAGTTGAGGCCCCATCCACAGACCTGAAGCTGCATGCCCATTGTACGTGGCCCCCCAGCCGGTGGCAGAGGCATCCGTGGAGGCACAGAGTGCCTGGACACTTGTTCCAGGGGAACACCTGCCCGCAAGAACGAAGGGTCCGACCACAAGCTGAGAGTTTGGCGACAGTGCGGAGTCACTTGGACCCGGCACGAGCCGCTCTGCCACGCCCATCTCGGGACTCGATCGTGGAGCCAGTGTTGGAGCGGCCTCATATGAAGCAATCCGAGCGGCATAACCGCGGATGCAGATGCCATATGCCCCAGGAGCCTCTGAAAAAGTTTCAGTGGTGCCACTGTTCTGCGTCTGAGCGTGCTCACGCAGTTCAACACTGACTGGACACGGGCCTCGGTGAGGCACGCTGTCATGTTGATCGAGTCCAACTCCATACCGAGAAAAGAGATCCTCTGCCCGGGGGTGATTTTGCTCTTTTCCCAGTTGACCCGAAGCCCTAGGTGGCTGAGGTGACTGAGCACCATGTCCCTGTGTTCGCACAACTGCTCTCTCGACTGGGCCAGAATAAGCCAGTCGTCAAGGTAGTTGAGGATGCGAACACCACGCTCGATCGATCGCTGCAAACCAATCTTGGGAACGAATGCATTTGAAGGGACCGGTTCAGGACTCGCAGGTCCAAGATTGGTCGTAACCCACCACCTTTCTTGGGTACAATGAAGTACGGGCTGTAGAAGCCGGTCTTCATAACGGCTGGAGGGACCGGCTCGATCGCGTCCTTCGCCAGTAGGACTGCGATCTCTGCCCTGAGCACAGGGGTATTGTCCGCCAGAACACGGGTGAACAGAATGCCCTTGAAAGCAGGGGGACGCCGGGCTCCCAGAGACCGAGCAAGCGGGACCAATGGCACCACAGACGTACCCGGGTGGGGCAGCGCTGCGGAATGCAGGGTCTGAGTGTGTGGTGCAGCACATACCTGCTTCCGTCGAAGGGCAGAGTGAGTGTGTGGAGGCGTCTGTGTGTCCGGGACACAGCCACTGCTGCCTGCTGGCAATGAAAGAGGGGCTCGGGAGTGACAAGGCATGGCAGCGTCGTCGACTTGCCAAGCGCGCCCTCTTGGGGCCCAGAGGTTTCATGAAATTGCTCCTTTTTTTTTAATTTGGGGGTCAGTGGCGGAACAAAAAGAAAAGGAAACAAAATATTCTCCGCCTGGCTACGGCTTTTATGTTGTGTGTGTGGTTGAGTTACAGACTTTCACTATGAATACATGACACAATGTGTTATCAAATATTTGAAAGATAAAATAAACGTCACTCCTGTTTTTCAGAGCAAACACACAATACCCAGGCAAAGTGTAACTCGAAAAACATGTATACATGGTAAACGAATCAAAGCTACAATTAGTCCATTAGCTCAACCACACACACACACACACAATAATAATAATAATTGAAAGATAACAAATTGTGTAACTGGTGTGATTTCAGTCGGACTAACCACATTTTAAAGGAATTATTGGTTTAGCTTTACTGAAATCAATCTTTTAAAGTGCATGTACATGCACTGAATATAACAGGATACTGCCACTTTTCATTTCATTCCATAAAAACGTAAGAAACTACTGTCAGTTTGCAGTTTTGGGAACAAAAAATGTAAAATGTGCTGCATTAACATGGATGGAGATGAAGCTATTGGCAAGCAAATGTGTCATGGCTTCTGTGTGATGTGTGTTTAACGTGCTCTCCCAGGCTTAATGCCCTCAGTGATTGATCCTTGGCAGACAGACATGAAAATAAAGGCAAACAGCATGGGCATGTGTAGGTGAGAAGTTTAATTCTTTCTTTTTCTGTTCCAATTGCCTGCTGGGTAATGAAGTGCTGAGAACGAGTGCATTGAAGACTCAGTATGGAGGCTTTCTTCCCCTGTTTGGCAATTCTATTGGCTCTGCATTATCCATGTCCAGCATGCAGGAGTCTTACAGCGTTTACGTCTTCTAATCCTCATTATTTTTTCCTGCATGAGAGTCAACTCTACCTTTATTTTTCTTTCCGCCACTTTCTTCTCTGCAATTGTAAGACTGCTCTCTTTTTATGTGTTAATATTTGGCTATTGGCAAACTTATGACTTATCTTAGATTAATCTTACAAGTTGTGTGATCTCTGCTCAAATGATCTCATTAGCTCGCTTTCATTTCACTTGTGAAGGTTTAATAAAGAGGAAAGGGGGAGGCAGAGAAGGAAGCGTACATCTATGTGAGGGGTGAGGAGATGAGAGTCTGCATGCGTCAAGGCCAAGATCAGCAGACTGTTAAAGAGATGGCATGCATTTCATACTAAATACGACATTGACGGTTATCTCGCTTTCTTTCAAATGCTGTGAACATTCTGCCATCTTGTCAGAGCCTCCCACTCCAGAGAGATTTTGCAATTTCTGTCTTTGAAGGTTTACCACCTGCTCTTTTAGGTCTACGTATAAGAAAAAACAAGAAATTCCAATAGGTCCAAACAAATGCAATTGGAAGAGGGTGACCTCTGACACCGCTCAGCCTATACATGCTGCACTAAAACAAGCTGCAGAAATGGGCCTGCTCCGATAGGAAGATAAAACCTGTCTGGACTATGATTATAGCAATTTCACTGTCAAAAGTATCAACAAGAGTAAAACATAGATGCTGCACTCAACTTGAAACACTGCGTAATACATACACCTCACAAGTTTCCTCAATGTAGGTGCTCTCTGTTATGCCTGGACATTAGTTGTGAGACATTCATACTATGCTAGAGTGAGACTGTGGAACTTCATAGCTCCCTCAAGTGTTACTTAAGAAATATTACTACAGTTTTAAATAATTAAAACTCTATATATTTTAAAATGTAATTTATTCCTGTAATGGAAAGCTGATTTTACTCCAGTCTTCAGTGTCACATGATACCTCAGAAATCATTCTAATATGTTGATTCGGTGCTGAAGAAACATTTCTTATTTTTATATATCTTTGTGAAACGTTTTTTTCAAGATTATTTGCTTTATTTAAAAAAGGACAGCAATTATTTGTAACAGAAAAACAAAATGGGTAACACTTTATAATAACTGCACGCTATTAATCATTAGTTAAGCATTAGTAAACAGTTAATTTGTCATATATAAAGCATTAATAGACATTAATAAGCAGTTTATAAATAGTTATAAATGCTTTGTTCTTGCTTTTAAAGCATATCTATAATGTGTTTAATAATTGTAATACTTCATTTAGAAATGATAAATTGATCATTAATGAAGTATGAAAATACAATTATTAAACACATTATAGACATGTTTATAAATCAAGAACAAAGCATGTATAGCTGTATTTATAAACTGCTTATTCATGTCTATTAATGCTTTAATACATGATGAATTAACGGTTTAGTAATGCTTAACTAATGATTAATAGCATGCAGTTATTATAAAGTGTTACCAAAAAAAAGGTTGTAAATGTATATTTTGATCAATGTGTCCTAGCCAATAAATATTTAAATAAATAAATAAATAAAAAGATTTTGGAATGGATCCTCTTATAAGCCTTCAGTCCATTCATTTTATTTTAAATTATTTTATAATTTTATAATTAAGATTTAAATTGTACATTGAAGAAAAGTACTATAATCCTAAAATAATTGAATTAAAAATAAACTAAAATAAAACAGTAAATAATTATTAAATTTTTCATTTTGCCAACATTTGCTTAATAGGATAAATGAACAGACTAAGCATAGAAAATAGTGTCTCTTGCAGTAATGGTGTGCCGAAGTCAAGTCAGAATGATTGTATTTACTAAATGGGTGCACATCAACGGCCTGATCACATAATTATGAGAGGGAGACTTGTTTCTTTCTGAGTTCGAAAGTGTCATTAAATATTTATGGCTGAAGCAGTTTGTTACTGATCATAATACGTTTTAATTGTAAATGTTGGTGGAACAATTTAGTTTGTATGCATTTTGTGTACTGTTACAGTTCGCCACAAATCACTACTCATTTAGCTTGCTTATAAGGAAACACAACACACTTCATTTCCCATTGTCTTCTGTGGCAGCACAAGAATTATAAAATACACAGATAACAATACTTACACAACATATATGTGCATCTTTGTCTTGCATTAATACAAGAAATCCTCTAATTATTGGGCAATGAAAAACTTGTGAAATTGCGCAGATCATGCCTTACGTAATTACTGAACTTCACAAGATAACTTAAATGTACATATACCTGTGCTTACCTCTCTTCAGCTTCTTGTGTAACGGCGAGAGACAAAGACCTCAAGCTTTGTTCTCTACCTTCCTTTCACACTATCAGCAGCCTGCTCTCCATTTAACCTGGTGCTGAGTTACCATGGTTTTATACCTAAATGTTCAACCTTTTCAACCTTTGTAATCGATTTCTCAGAGCAGCATAATGTTCTTTCCAACTGTGTCTTTCATAATAAAGAGCTGTTCTGAAAGAGCCAGAAGTGTTCTGAAAATGCTCCAAATATATTACTAAAAGAGTGTGAGCTACATAGAAATAAAGATGTGACAAAAAGCTTGTCACAAAACCATACTTCAGACTGAATGACAAGTTTATGAAGGTTCCTCCATCAGTCTGTCCTGGTTATTGTTAGACAGTAATTTAAATGTTCACGACTGGGAATTATGGGGATGTTCCAGGAGGATACCCTGAGGTGTCAGCCATCAACCTCCTCCAGAGCCTCTCATACTGTATTTGCTTCGTAAAGCCTTTGTGGTTTCCAGTGTAAATAATAGAGTAACTGGTCCTCAAAGTAGCAAACAACTTATTCCTTATTTATTGGCTCTCATCAAAGAGCATCTATGTAACCTACAAAAGTAACACCACATCATCACATGGTCCTTTGTTTCACAAACTTGGAAAGCATCCAAAATATAAACATGATCTGACAACATATTTTCTCTCAGTTTGAGCGCTTTCTGTCTCTTCTTTGACGTGTGTGATGGTGAGATGGTGTTTTGTTTACTGAAATGCCTTTTGATTAAAGTCTCAGCTTGATGTTTGCAGCGAGGGATGGAGCCATGAGTCATAGGGAAATAGCTTTTCTCGTGTTGAGAATGACACATTATGAAAGGACTTGAATAATGGAGGTGTGTGCGTGTACGGAAATCTCAGACAAGAAGGTAATTTGGCTCAATGATGTACTCTCAGAAATTCACAAATGAGTGCAGACCTACACGGCCATCTTTTAAAATATATGGAAGTACTATTAGACTGCATGCACTCGTATCCCGACTATAAACATGCTAGTAATTCACTTAGAGCCTTTTCAAATATTAATAGCGAGGAAGGCCTTCCGCAAAGCCACACACTGTGGATTTGGCCACTTTAAAAATGTATCATTTATCTATCTCGCTGCATGGCTATTTTACACGACCACTAAACAGTAATTGCAGACGCATCACGACGAAACCCCTGAGCTTAATTGGACACTTTTGCTGAGAAAACATACATTGCTTTTGAAGAGCAACTTGGAGTACATCAACAACACCCACCACACATCAACTGACAGCAGAACTTCTCGGGGCGGAGAGAGAAGCCAGCAAATCTGAATGTCTGGATCACGTGAGAGCCCCCAGTTAACATCCCTTTTTAAAACAGTTAATTTTAAAGCACTCCTTAAAAAAGATAATCTGCTCTTGGTTGCGAGGACTGATATGGCTCGGTCTCCATTTTCTGCCTGACTGAGGCTCGCTCTGATGTTCCGCCTCAGGGCTCAGGCGCAGCAGGTACCCCTGCAGGGGCCTCACAAACCCTCTATACTGCCACTGTGGTTATTGAAAGCTGCTTGGACTATCCACGGATCTGTGAAAAAAGCAGCACAGCGAGAGTGATTAAAAAAAAAGAAGAACAAGAAAATAAACAGCAGCGCCACCTGGGGAAAGAATGACTGAAAGCGGTCAGGGATAACCACAGGTTTTCGGGGACCCAAAATTTTGACACAAAAGGAAAGTGAAGAGTAATTTAAGGACCAGCACATAATAGTCATATACAATTTTGAATGAAGTTAAAAAATAGTCAAGCTTGGTAAAATGTGAATCACCCATGGTGAAAAAAAAAAACCTATACCAAAATATATTTAAAATACATTTATTTAATACTAAGTATACTACAAATAATTCATATTTGATATTTGATATCATATTTGATATTTGAACATATTTACTGACATATCGCTTGAGACTTACTGATATAAATATTATAAATAAACTTTTTTTGTAGTACTTCTTTACTGCACAATGCATATTTCTTAATATCAAGCCTATTTTTTTATATCACTATTAGTAAGGATAGTAGGATTTCTGTATAATATCAGTATTTAAATGCAAGATGTTTAAAGTGTACCTAAAGTATACTTGCAATAGTTCCACTTAAGCACAATCAAATATACTTATAGTATCTTTAGTTGGACCTCAGCACTACTTTCGGATAACTAAAGTGCATTAGGTACAAAATTAGTTGTTCCAATTTAGCAGACTTAAAATATCAGTTTAATATACCAAAAGTACAACTGCAGGGTATTTATATTAAGTACATAAATATGTGAATGTATTTGTAGTATACTTAGCATAAAATACGTGTATAAATACATTTTGGTATATTTATTTTTCAGCAGGGACAGTTTATTCTAGAGACAAAATATTAAACATCAGTAACTACTATTCTGTTGCATCAAGTTCAAAATGGCAGTTTTAAGGACTTCCATGCACATTTTGGGAACTTTCATGCGTCAAAATCCAGCTGACAGCCACTGACCCCAAGAAAGTTGTAATCATAGTAAAAAAGGAATGCATGTAATGTTAAAATAATGTAAATGCAGTCAGGAGCTTGACATATTGTAGACAAGAGTGACAGCATACACTTTGAACAATAGCTGAAAGAGAAATAATTCAACCAAAGGGCCAAGCACCCATTCAGAGGGAAAATATAATCAAGAATATCATGACTTCATCAATGTTTGTTCATCATCGTTTGTTGTAGTCTTACATATATATCCACTGTCACTCTGGTATTATAGCTGTCGGTTGATTTGATGGATGAATTTGTGCCTCGGCTTTTGTCGTTTCAAATGTGATTAGACTTTACAGTTTTATTGACTTTGCCATCTTTGATATTACTTGGGTTGCCAACTTTCTGAAATGGAAATAAGGAATGGGGGGGGGGGGATGACATGCCCCCACGGAACAAAATTTTGAAAAATATTTCATACATTAAAGCATATTATAATAGGCCTACAACTTATTAGGCCTATATATTTATAGAATAGCAAAGTAGGCCTTATCAATATACAAGACTGAACCACATAGATGTGAAATATAAAGGCTATCATCGTCATTTTGCCAACAATGAACCATGGATTTGTTTAGTTTATAATACGTTTTATTTTTAACTTAAACAAATACAAAATATATCATTCAAAACTCATCGGCTTAGACTGTATTTGAAGAAAAATAAACACAACAGTTTTCTGTAGCCTTGTGTGAACTTATGCAATAGAATTAGAATTCTAGAATGTTCTTTCCAGTGCAAAAAATAATATTTTTTATTTAATTAGACAACATTTTAAGGAAGTGTAGTGCAAATATCTTTATATAATTATACTTCCATTATAGTTAACTTTCTTTCCAGTGCAAAACAATAATACATAAAAAAACAGATAATAAAGAAAATATAAAATATTGCACTCAAATACTGCATTCAAGCAACACAACACCTTTATGTATATTTTTGTGATCTTTTCTTGTGCTCCTAGGCACAGTCACTGTTTACTGTTGAAAGGTCCCGTGCACGTTCATGCAGACAGTAATCGAGATGCTATTGTAAGCTGCTGTGTGAACAGAATATTTCGACACCTAAATTATCAAGTTATGAAAAAAAGAAGAAAAAAAAAACTTTTCTATCGAGAGTGGCGTTCTCCAATGACTTTTCAGCTAGAAAAACAAGGGAGAGACGTTATGTCAAAAGTTATGTCATTTGAATTTATTCATACATAAGCACAAATTGAAATATCTATGTATTGACTAATGACCTAGTGAAATGTGTATTTGGGGTAAGGGGCCCTACTGTGATGCTGTAGCCCAGGGGCCTCTAGTTATCTAAAGGTGGCCATGCCCGGAGGGACAGGTCTGCAATTATCCCATTTTGTGAATAAAATTCCCTTATCGCAGTCCAGATCCCTCCTTAATAGGCTGCCACTTCATAATTCAGGCCCTTTCATGGGTTTATCAACGAAGCCCTTTTTTCATTATCCCGGCCACACCTACTTTTCAGGAGCACCGTCACATAGCTCAATGTGCTCTTACAAATGACTAATAGCTTCCACTTCTCATCTCAGGCATCGCACAACAGCTTGGGTCTAACCGGCCTGGATTACAATAACAGTATTAATATTTGAATTGCCCGTTCTTTGTGGACAGCGCTGGTGCTTGAGCAGAACAAAAGGAAACAACTGTAAGACACAATGTAGCCTAGAGACACTACACTAACTGCAGGTTAGCCTCATTTTCTAGACACTCTAAACTCCATTATACTAACAATGGCCTCTATGCTAATGCGCTGTCCATGTCATTTTATTGATGGCTAAAGAGTTAAGCAACGAGAAGCCATTTTATCGGGAGGGGGTGGGGGTGAGGGGGGGGTTGTGGGGGGGTTGGGGGGGGGCTGGAGCGGAGACTGACAAAAGACTGAATTTGATTGGCAATTATATCTGAGCGTTGGCACAATGAGGCAGTGGACGCTCCATCTCTCCATTCTCTTTTAATCACATTGTGCACTCTCCTGACAATGAATTAATGTAGCGCTTTTCTCTCGCCACTCCTCTTTTATCTCCACTTTTCTCCCTTTCCCTTTTTTCCACAGGTGGCTTTAATAAAGGCTGCTAATAAAATTTAAAGCCTGGATCCCGAATTTCAAATAAGGGTCTGCTGGTGGAATGAAAGACGGGGCCTGTATGCAGAAAGTTGGCAGAGATCAGCTCTGTCATTGAGAGAGGAGAGAGCAAGGATGTGATAAGCGCATGCTATCAGATGTCAGCAGGGGTCCTGAGGTAGACTTCTGAGCACACTGTTTATTAGCTGCCCTTCCCATCCTTTGTGCTTGAGACTGATCGTGATCAAAAGCACCAGATGAATCCATGAATCACCGACATAAGCAAGGAAAAGAAAACAATTTCATGTTGGAGCCTCAGCAGTCATTCTAATGCAGAAAGTTGATAAGATTTCATCAAACAGAAATATGATGCTTACCGGAATACACGCAAGCAACTTTTGTGATGTAGTGAAACGATTCAGTGACTTTCCTTGTACAAAGGAACCCGAAGGACATATAACAAAATTAAGGAGTTTTATAGTAATCAGTAAGCTCCCCAAACAACCAGTTTTTGATCATATTTATCAAGTTTGTATCATCTGATATAACAAATTTTACTTCAACAAACAGTAAAAAAACAGCATAAACAATGTAATGTTTCTGACCAAGAGTATCCATAATAGCTACCTAAATAGTAACATACACGAATGTTACAGAATGCAGGGAATTTCATTCTAGAATTGATTATTGGATGAAATGCTGTTTTCTGTTATATATAAGAAAAACAGTTGTCTCAGGAAAAAAGTGATTGTGCTAAGGATCTACAAGACTTGGTGATAAATATAAATATAACGACAGCACAAATAAAACGTTATACAGTATAAATAAAAATAACAAAATAAGTAAGTTATGATGCCTGCAGTTGACTGCAAAAGCAGGTGTGAAAATAATTGATATTAGGGTGTCAAACTGACAATTGGCAAGGAAGTCAAAAGCACTTAATGCAAAGCAGAGATTTATCACCGATGGAAATTTCATGAAAGAGGGTTTAATTACTGTTACAGGGTAGACATGCATGAAATGAAAGAAAAAAAAGGATGAAAAGAAACCTTCAGATCTGAGTCTGTCTAATATGAGACAAATGTAAATTATCCTGTTTGCTTGCACTACATACAAAATTATCAAAGTTTTTGCATTTTTAAAAAGGTTCAGACTCTTCGGCAGCCCAGTTATCTGTGAACTCACATTCTCCTCTTTGAAATTACTGATATCTCTGTTTTGTGCAAAGACTTTATGCACAGTTTTGTGTCTTCGGACTCTTATTTTGACATGTGGTACCTGCGTTTTACTTCCGTGTTTGCCGTAGGTGTGTTTGACTTGAAGCGGCGCTGTGCAGACCAAACGCTGTATCACATTAAAGTGTGCCTATTATGCTTTTTCAAATATTACCTTTCATGCAATGAAGCTGTCTGTGAATATAAATGATCTGAAAAGTTGTAAAGTCGAAAGTACTGTACATGATAAATAAAGTTATTGTCTCCCAAAAGAAAGAATCGACGCGGTAACACATTTGCATAATGCGGCAGGCGTTACGTGGTCTTCATCGGCTGCCTGTGAACATCATCTAGTTTGACCCGCCCCTTGCTGGCTTCGTGTTGTGAAAATGTCGAGAAGATCGCAAGAAGCTGTTTTCTTCTCGCAAATGCAAATTCTCTTTGTAAACACTCTTCAGGATGTGAAGAGTCAGTGTTTGAAATTACCACAGTGATATAACAGCAGTATAACCTTTTGACAATTGCTTTTCAAATCTCTGTGAGGTATAAATGATATTTACAAACCACTTATCCATTAAAGATGGGAAAGTACCCACTTTATTTGGACTAACTTGCTCCTCAGATCACAACCTGTAAGTATGATTAATTATTGATGTATATATTGTCTACCCTGTGTTCAAAATACGTAGTTTTGTGTTTTATATTGTGTAGCTCTCTGTCTAACTGTTAATCTGCTGTAGGCCCACTATTACCTAAAATTATGTGCAGACTGTCTGTTGTTCTTACTACAAGTAAAGATAAAGGATGGAGCAAGATTTGTTTTACAAACTTTGTTACATCAGTCATTCACACACGTTAGTGCTCGGCTAAGGTATGTGCTGTTATTGATACAGTTAATGATACACCTAGTGAAAAATAAATATACTAAAATGTAATTGAAATACATTTATTTTATGCTAAGTATACTACAAATACATTTACATATGTATGCACTTAATATAAATAACCTGCAATTGTACTTTTGGTACAAATTGATATACTTAAAGTCTGCTAAATTGGAACAACTAATTTTGTACTTTACTTTAGTTACCCGTAATTAGTGCTGTGGTCCAACTAAAGATATACTTAAGGAAATTTGATTGTTCTAAAGTAGAACTATTGCAAGTATACTTTGGATTTCTTGCATTTAAAGACTGATAGTATACAGAGATTATACTAGCCTTGCTAATAGTGATATTAAAACACATTTTAGGCTTAATATTAAGAAATGTGTATTATGCAAAGAAGCACTCCAAATAAGATTGAATTATAATATTTATATCAGTAAGTCTCAAGCAATATGTCAGTAAATATGTTAATGGATTTAGAGTATACTTAATCAAATCCTCCAACGTTAATCTACTAACTCTCCTGACTACTTTGTCAGAAAAAAATGGTGGACTCGGCGGATGGCGTATTATGATTGGTGAGATCGCCTGTCAATCAACCTCCCTGCAAAGGGTCAATTGCAACATCTCATAATGTCCATCAATCTGAGTAGCGAATCACTGAGAAACATCCTGCTAAAGTCATCCTTGCGATGGAGGTTCAGGTTGAATAACTAGATCTTCAAATGTTTCATCATTGGACTCACATTTGAATTTATATTGTAAAATCATTGTCATCGTTACTGTCTTTACAGTGTGTACAATCGCTAAGGACTGAGAAAACCTCCTGAGCTGATGTTCAGTTATGGCAATTAGTGTTTCATTTCTGACACGCACTGCAAGTGGTAGACCAATCACAACAGACTGGGCCATCTGGCCAATCAGAGCAGAGTAGGCTTGAGGAAAGGAAGGATTTAGAGAGACTGAATCATCGGACGAGTTGTTTGAGAATCATTGAAAAATGTGGTGTGCAATGTATAAGAAAATTAAAGTGTTTTTTTACATTTGATGCATGTAAAGCTGTTATTGGCGACCTCCAAAACAAAACTAGGAATCTTTAAAGGGGGGGGTGAAATGCTATTTCATGCATACTGAGTTTTTTACACTGTTAAAGAGTTGGATTCCCATGCTAAACATGGACAAAGTTTCAAAAATTAAGTTGTACGTTTGAAGGAGTATTTTTGTTCCAAAAATTGTCCTTCCGGTTTGTCACAAGTTTCGGAAAGTTTTTTTCGAGTATGGGCCTGTGTGACGTCAGATGTGGCAGAATTTCCTTATATGGGTCCTAAGGGCGCTTCTCACTCGCAGGCGCGCGCGCACTCGTAGACCAGACAGAGAGAGAAGAGAGCGAAAGCAGTACCTCATCAAAGCGCTCTGCTCGGCTTTTGGGAAGTCAATGTCACCAAAGAAGTGGGTTTTTGGTTGCCAGGGCAAGACAACCCTGCACAGATTCCCAAAGAACCCAGCGTTAAGGGACCAGTGGATGGAGTTTGTTTTTTCAGAGCATCAACGGAGTTGTGCAAGACTGTTTGTTCCCTGCATTTCGACAATGATTGTTTTATAAACAAAGCCCAGATCGACGGATTTGCAGATCGTCTAATGCTTAAGGATCGAGCAGTCACAATGATAAAGGCTCGCGGTCGTGCGTTGGAACCGGGCGGTAAGTAAAACTGCTTCAAATGTCTCTGTGTGTTGTTAGCTCGGCGCGTTAGCACAGCTTTAGCTTCGCCCACACGGCCAGCCTTCAGCCGCTCGTTTTTTTCCGGAAAGACTCGGTACAGCCTATCTTTCTTTTATAAATATAATAAAACTAAAGACTTTTTGGAGATATGAAGGATGCAATACTACTCTATAGGTACTCAAGATTAACAGGAGATTGAGTGAAAATGAGCATTTCACCCCCCCCCCCTTTAAAATAGCGTAATATGGGCACTTTAAAGCACTGCGAGAGCGATTCGAAAGCATACAGAGTTGCTGCTCTCTAATCGCTCTCGGGGTGCTTTGATGTCATGCACTGATCGGTTTGCCCAGTGTCGCTTCAAGCTGATCACATCACACCTCTAATTTCTCATGAATCTCCATAACTACTAATCACTTTCTTGTGTTATATTGTGTATTTAAACCCCAACGTTTCACATGTTATTTGTCTGGTGTTGTCCTTGATGATTGTTGTGTGTGTGTGTGTGTGTGTGTGTGTGTGTGTGTGTGTGTGTGTGCGTGCGTGCGTGCGTGCGTGCGTGCGTGTGTGTGTGTGCTCACGTTCCAGTTCCGGTTTTCCATGTCTGTAAATAATCCGTTTCTGCCTGGATTTACTCTTGTTATATTTGTTTAAAGAAATGTGTCTGCTGCACTTGCTTTCAACTCTCCTTCGTTTCTGAAACAGCCACGTTACAGTTAAATTGTCAACCACTCTATTTCCACATACTGTAAGACTGATGTGTGCTGAAGGTAGTGGTCAGCCCTCCTCTGGGCATGATAGGGCTTAATTCATTCCAACACTCATTCGAAACTCCACGAGAACAGTTTTGCATGTTCAGTCAATGCTGTTGAACTAGAAATGGTCAGAATACTATTTAAATTAATTAATTGTAATTTGCACTTCTTGTAATAGTTGCCCAGCAGAAACAGTTTATGTCAAACAGCCTTAAATTAGTGCAGATAAACTAAAAAAATAGATGGTCTAAATCTCTTCAAGCATAATAACATTTAATTATTTAGTTGCTTTGACATTTCTTTTATATCATAAGTACTAATTTTATGTAATTTTGTGTTTTAGTCAAAAGTATTCAGTAAGTTGCAGTTTAACCAATGTACAACATCAATTTGGCTTCGAATTGATGGATAATCAACCCTGTATGCCACAATATCTTGCACAGATGCCCTTCCCTTTTATAAACACTGCTGTTTGTTTTTGTCTTAAGTTTGAAAGTCATTGAGACGATACTACACAAAGTCAGAAGGAGAAATAGGCCTATGCTTACAGAAGCATGATGTGATGCATGCCTAGCATTTATATGATAAATTTGTGTAATTAAAGAGAAAATGAGATCCAATCATAATGCTCAAGGAAAAGAATGCACACTCATTTTAGCACCAGGTAAATGTACTAAATGTGCATGGAATATGATTGTTAATGAAAGGTATAAAAATGACAATACATTTATAAACACTTCATTAAAACATTACCACACAGCCCTGTGCCAAGAATGCAAGAAGTATTAACCTTATGATAAAAATTCGATGCTGAACACTTTTCCCATATAATTCCAGTATTTACAATTCTGCATATTATAATTCTGTATACAATAATATCATATGAATTGGTTCAAAAGGTTGTTGTTTTTTTAAGAAAATTATACTTTTATTCAGCAAGTATACATTCAATTCATCAAAATTTACAGTAAATACAATTCATACAAAATACAATTTTTTATATATATATAATATTGTTCTTTTACATGTTCTATTTATCAAAGAATCCTGGAAAAAAAGTATCACAGTTTCCATAAAAATATTAAGCAGCACAACAGTTTTCTACATAAATAATAATAAGAAATGTTTCTAGAGCACCAAATCAGCATATTAGAATGATTAATTAATATCTGACACTAAAGACTGAAGTAATGTCTGCTGAAAATTCAGCTTTGTCATCACAGGGGGATTTTTTTTTTTTTTTTTTTTTTTTTTTTAGAACGATTTTAAATTGTAATAATATTCCACAATATTATTTACTGCATTTTTTTAGCATGTAAATACAGACCTGAAAAGCATACAGAACTTATTGGTAAGATTTTTTAATGCATCTTCTTTTTCCATTTGTTTATTTTTACTTGTCACCTGTAAAACGCAACTAGTGTAATGTTGTAGGTGCAAGATGACACTTGTATCTGGTGCAGTGAGCAGACCCTTGTCCTCTGCACATTGTTAATCCTCCGTGAGGAAAGATGCCAGCCAACTCACCCCGTCTACCACCCGCTGTCCCCTGTTCTTCTATCTTTTATAAGATAGGGTCACCACAAGCCACCTCTAATCTCCAGTGGAGCTGTATGCGGGCATTTCAGTGCGTAGGGCCTTGTGCATGTCTGCTTATAAAAAAATGGATTGCCACTCAGGGGACCCTTTCTGCTGCAAGAAGTGGCTGTGAGACAATAATTGCGGGCAGACGGGTAGGTGAGAGGGAATATGACAATCTGAGATGGCAAATTGATTTTTGCTCTGCATGGAGCTCAGACTCCCACAAACAGAGAGAAAAAAAATGAATTAGTAGAATTGGGATGGAATTTAATGTTCAGTTGCACCGAATGGCATCACATCAGGCTCTATTCAGGGAAAGCTGAAATGTTGCACACATATACGCTTGTTTCTATGCCTTTCGATTTCAGTGTCAAATCACTTTGAATGTTTTGCTAACAACGTCTTAAGGCCGAAAAATCTATTGTCTGTACTGAACAGAACAGAATGTATTTGCATTCATAAAGGTAACCGAGAGAATCTGGAGAAATGTTATGTCATCATGCAGGTGGAAGCAAACTGAAAATCATTTAGTGCTGTTTAGCTTTATATATATATATATAAATGTATCTGGCAGAGGTTGCTTCTTGATTAGCAAAATGTAATGAGCCTGTTCTAAAATCCAAAGCCATATTTCCAATACCTCTCCCACGCATCCATGAAAGAAGCTTTAGGACTATTGAGGGTTTATAAAAAAAATAAAAAAATGATTGCAAGCTGATTCTTGATTCCTGAATAGCAACATTTCTTGTTTTCTGGATCCAATGGGACAAGAGCTGGCTTTGTTACATGGTCTCGCTGTGTAATGGGACTATTTTGAGCACGAGGCCTTGAATAAAAGCAGAATCTCACATTTGATGTTGGGAAGGCTTTCAAAAGAAGAGTTAATGAGTCATCACTCTATGACATAATTGCTCCTTTTGATTTAAATAAGGAGCTGCGCATAATATCAGCTTAATGTACAGTGCCTTGAACTGGGCCTTCTTATAAATTCGTTCCTTTAGTACTATTATAATAAAGGTAATTATAAGATTAGATGTTCATTATTGAAGGCCTTTAATTGCATTTTGCTCTGTTCAGATGAAGTGCTCTTTTTTATGCATATTTGTAACAGGTTTCATCATAAAACGAATGAATATGTTAGCCAAGAGCGGCCCAGACAGAGTATTGGGACTGATAAGGGGATGTTTCTTAACTCATCTGATGATCTGTCCATTCATATTCTCTTTGCAGTGCGTCTCAATGGGCTGATGGTTCCTGACACATCTTTAGGGCATAATGAAGAAGACTACTGAGGAAGTTTGTCACAAATGTTAGTTTTCAACAGTCCTGTGGTCTATGAATATCTGCGATAACATCAAGAAACATTTGGTCGACCACAATACCTTTCATTCCATTTGTTTCGATTCCATTAACAAGCTCATCAAACGGCACAGCAGACCCGGCAACGTACAAGAGTGTGATGGGGCTGACACCTGCTAATGAGCACATTAATATTTATGGTGTGATTACAAACTCACAATTAACATTCTAAACAGAACATTTTATCCTCGCTTTCATGCTTGACTTACAACACTTCAGTCATTTCTTTTGATTTTATTCAGTCTTTTATATATTGTGATGCTTCACAGGACTGGAGCTGGAGCTGCTAAATGCTGGAGCTGCTAACATGATAGTAGAAATACAATGCTCTGCTCTTTTGTGGAGACTATAGCCTTGAGAAATGCTTCTGTCAAACGGGTTAGGATTTTTATGCTCTACCCTTTTCATTACCTACATTATCTGAAGCACTTTTTTATTTAAACAACAATTAATATTGTTAAGTAACACAAATGGCCTTTTTTTAAACTATTCTCCTTTATCTTCAAGTGCATTCTCTACTGTGCATTGACTACGCAGATCTCGCAATCTGCTTGGTTACTAAAATTCTTCCAAATATCTTCCTTTGTGTACAGCAGAACAAAGAAATGTATGGTGTGGAACAGCTTAAGGGTGAGTAAATGATGACAGAATTTTTATTTTTGGGTGAACTGTCCTTTCAAGATGGGTGTGTTAACAGTTAAAGGGTTAATTCAATAGAATGTGAGGGAATATTAGGGAATACCAATTCCCTAGCGCGGTGGCTTCAGTTTTTATGACATCATGAGCTGTCCAATCATTTATATAGATCAGTGGGTCACTCCCATTGGACTCTCATCCTGACTTCAAGATATTATTCTTTCATATATTCCCAGTCAAAAATCTGAGAGAAAAGTTGATCTCCGTACATAACAAACCATGGCGAGCTGTGATGGTGCAAATTATCCTCAGGCTTTCACTGATAACTGTCTTGTACCTCATGATTTCAGATTTAGTTCATCAAAAGATCATCATGTAAGAAAGATCAAATATAAAGTGCAAAACAAGAGAGAAGCTGATTTGTTCTTAAATGCACGATTTAGGATACAAATCAGAAATATTAGCCACCAAGAGTGTAGAAGGTATGTTCAGAAGTAATCCTGAAAACCTGTACATCTGTTTTTAGAGAGATTTTAAATGCGGTTATACTTTATTAAACATACACAATATGCAAGAAAAAAATAATAATTTAGTAATGAAACCTTTTACATTTACAAACTGTAGAGAGGTAGCTTTTTAAAAAACATTATCTTAGAAGGCTTCTATAATCAGGAAAATGTTCAATGAATGATGGATCATAATCAAGTCTATACAACTGTACAATCCACATTGAAATAAAATGTCAATGTATGTTTCATAAAAAAAAAAAAAATGAAAGCATCTGTATAGACAACATAACTTAAAGTATTGGTTATTAAAACACTGTTGAGCAGTTGTTGCCCAAATACATATACAATCATGCTGGCCAGTAAAACAAAACCTATAACCAAAAAACATATCTTTACCAAAGAAAAAGAAACCAAAACTTTCTTTGACCCCAAGTCCCTAACCTGAGAGAATCAATAGCAATTCGACCTTGGTTTGTTTACTTAATAAGATTTGCACCAGTTTATAGCAAGAATGTTGAGATTGTACTCTCTCCTTGGATGCTCCTGTGAGCGCGCGTGTTCCCTTTCGTGGAGAAAGTTGCTGGAGGGAATCTCGCCAGCGCTGATTGGCTGGCGGTCGGTTGATGTTGATTTCGGACAACACTGAATGGTGAATGGATGGTTGGCTTTGCAGGGTGGAGCCTCGTGTGTCGGTTCCTGGATTACGGGTTTAAGTTTTCTCTGCGTCTCGATGAGCTGCTGGAGCAAGGACTCAGAGAGGTTTTTCTTTGGCGAACTTCAACGAAGGCTCATACGGAAGAGTTGATGAGTTTGTAGTGAGCTCTTGGAATGTGAGCTAAGAGCGTGTAAACGTGCAGGCAGGATGATGGTAGAAGTCGGCACGAATCAAAGCAAAAGCCTAAATTACAGCAAAAAGCAAGGCAAAAAACTGCCTAAATTACAGCAAAAAACTGACTGAATTTTAACCATGTCCATCTGACCCATCCCACGAGTGTTTCCGCCAATCAGATATTGTCTTGGGCGGGTCCTATGGGGCGCTCTCCTGTTCTTACATGTAATTAGCATAATGTCTACATGATCATGTGTGCCCAAACTTTTGAGAGTTTTAGTAAACACTCTCAGAAAACAACTTTCATAGTGTAAATAGGGTGCATCCTACACAAATCTACTTTATATTGAAATTCTATAAATCATTTACCCATCAAGCAGATACCAAATAACATATATTTCCCATTATTGAGGTAGAAGTTAATAAGATCTCAGCTGTGATAAATGTTTAACAAATGGAAAGAACTCCACGGGTTATATAAAACATACATGATACATAGGATATATAAGGCAACTACTGGTGATTAATTCATATTATTGGCAGCAATTTTGAGACCATTGTTTGTCAAAACCATGAGTGAGCTCTTTGAAGTCTCTGTTGGTTTTAGGGAGAGTCTCTGGAATGTGGAGATGGAGACAGAGGAGATGTCCAGGGGAGAAGCGAGATGTCACTGGTTAGTGTGATTTCGGTCCATGGGAACATGGGAAGCCTTTGTTTCCTGATAAGACTGTGGATTTGTGCATTAAGGTCACGGAGGTGTTTCTTGGCCATTTGGCCAACAGGGTTTCATGTTTGTGGAACAAAGAAATGTCTTCTTCATTGATCAGCACTGTCCTTAAACCCCTGGTTTGAGATTAGGCAGGCATGGGGGAAGACGTCTCATTTAGCCATTTCGGCGCCATGGATGTGTTTTATGACTCGCTAATGGTTCGTTGGGGGGATCTCTGTGATCTTTGGAATGTGGTGTTGGGCTCATTTGATGGGCTTTGTTAATGGATAATCCTACAATTGCTATTTAAAACAGTATTGAACCCGACATGCAAAGCCACGGCTCAACTTTGACAACCAGCCCAAATCTCCCTTATAATTAATTGATGTGTAAAACTACTAAGGATGGTGAGGGAAAAAATATTACAATATGAAATTTCTCTTATATATATATTTCACATATTTTTTTTTATTTAAAAGAATGAATGGTTTAAAACTTGTGTACCGGTATTTTCATGTGAAAATCCTCAAGTAGCATGTCTAAACTGATTGAAATGTTTCATATTGAGTCATGGCTTCACCTTTAATGCTATAAAAAAGTGAACAACTTCAATATGAATAATCATGATTAAGCCATGCTATAGTAACTTTTCTGCTTTAAAATGAAAGCATGAAACTTTATATTGAAACTATAATTTCTTGTATAGCAAACTTTTCCACAAAGCATTTGGTACTTTTTTCATGTAAAATGTGACACCAAGGTTTGTCTTTATTGTATTGCAAACATGGAATTTATAAATAATGTCATATTTCATGTTCAAGAAATGCAGTCCAAAAAAAAAAAGATTATGGAAACCACAATATGTGATAACATCATATTGTTGAATCCCATATGATTCCTATTCTCAGTTTAAGGCACTTATTGTTTCATGTCATGGAAGGCATATAGCTCATCTAAATCCTCACAGTATACTGTATGATACTTGCTCTAGCTGAATAGCCACACTACTTCAATTTACAGCATGTCACAGCACGCAATATATAAAGAAGAGCTACAGTGCCCAAACCATTTCATTTTCACATTAAACTAAGCCCATCGATCAAACATCTCCTGCCTCATTATGCTCCTCTCATAGCAGGAGTTCTCGGACCTGAAGGCGATCAGACTGAAAACAGAGTATAAGCACTGTGCTTAATACTTTAGCAATTTAGCACTTCTGAATGCATGTAAGCTAATGAGTCATAGAACTTGAAATTGTGAAATTGCTCATAAATCTCTCTGAAGAAAAAGCTTTAACATCAAAGTTTTTGATCAAAAGCTGGAGTAGATTCAAAACCTGCATCACATTAGCACTAATGATGGCACATGTAATTCCAACGCATTCTCATCCTAGGGCGTCATATACTGACGCTTTTGACATTTCGTCTACATCCAACGCACATGGCACCCTTTAGCGTCAATATGACACGCACAACGCTTTGTTCGGTTATGGGTAGGTTTAGGTCTGTGGTAGAGTTAGACCACTGTAACCTATTAGGGTTAGACCGCTAGGAGACGCCTTCTGGCCCATATCTATCTGCGTCTCATATTGACGCTAAAGGGTGCCATGTGCGTTGGATGTAGACGAAATGTCAAAAGCGTCACTATATGACGCCTTGGGATGAGATCGGGCTGGTAATTCTTATGCCTCTGTTTCTGCTTTAGCACTACACCCATTACAAGTTGTCAGTTTCATGGGGGTTCACCAATCGGATCGGCAACAGTCTTAATTAGAGGTCGACCGATAGTGGATTTTACCGATAACGATAGCTAGGTTGGGCCATACTTGCCGATAACCGATTAATCAACCGATAGTTTTTAAAATTGATACTGGATAAAAACAAACATAGCACTCCAAGTAAAACAGTGCTGAACTTTATTATAAACCTAATAAAACTGTATTGAACCATGAAAACATGCTAAATGAAATAAATATATAATATGAATAAATATTGAAGTCAATAAAAGACATTCATTCAAACTGAAACAAAAAGTAATACTCTAAATAACAAATAAAACCAGTTACATTCAAAATGTAACTGTTTAACTGTTCTTTTTCAAGCCAACTTAATGAATAAAAAAGTAAAAAAATTTGATCAGTATAATATTTGAGCAATACAATTGCACCTTGATCATTCATGTTAGTTTGATAGTGCATTAACTATGGATAACAAATACATTTTTGTCAGTGTTTTAACCGCTTGAGGTACTACTAAAAACCTTAATTTAAAAATGTATTAGTACATGTTAATTAACAAATAATGAACAATCCTTATACAGACGTTATTAACCTTAGTTAATGTTAGGCTACATATGGAATTTTATTGTAAGTGTTATAATTTCATATAAACCCAAACAGTCATGCTTAAATATCTACAAGAGCATTGAAATGACATACATATTAAATGTATAGTCTCACACTTTTGCTTGTATTTTATAAACACTTGATGATTATCTAATCAAAATAACAAAATATGTATTAAAGTGATGATGAAAAAATAACTGAAATCGAATGCTTTTCTGATTTGTTTATATGTTTCTTTCGGCTGTATGAACATATCAGTTTGATATCTTACGCCTCTAGCTTTAAATATGCAACTTCTCTGCATATTCAATGCATAAAAGTGACCAGCTGGATATAAACTAATGCAAATAGAGGTAACAATTGGGACATTAAACATTCGGGTCGGACTTACGTTTATTTTTGTCAGTGTTTTAACCGCTTGAGGTAGGCTACTACTAATGTTAGCGTCCTCTCAGCCTTGAAGGCAAACAAACATACTGTTGTGCTGTTCTTTCTCTACTAATGCAGCATTTAGTCAACAAATGAATCACTTTATAATAATATGACAAAATGTACTGTATACATAGGCTACCTTTTAGCTCTCGGTGCTTTAAACGCGCGTCTGATGTCAGAGCTCTCCACGCAGCGTGTGCTCTCAGTGCAGTGCAGCACGCAGAATCACGTGTCGAAATAAACAACACGAGGCATCAGCGATAGTTTTTATTACACCTCTAGAGGCCGCTCTTGTACTGCATGATGCCAGCAGAGCCTTCTCAGCTCTCCCTTACTGTGTAATGAATGACAGCGCGCGCTTCTCAGCTGCTCCAGCAGCGGACGCAACCAGGAAAAACTATCGGTATGTATTTTTGCCGATAACGATAGTTCCACCAATCAACTATCGGTGCCGATTAATCGGCAAAACCGATGAATCGGTCGACCTCTAGTCTTAATCAGCCAATATTTGTCTTGACCCTGTGATCAATGATAAATTCAGGGCTGACATGTCATCAAGTGCTGCCGAACGCCTTGACCATCTCAATTTAAAGATGTTTGGAAGTAGAGCTGCATGATTCTGGATAAATGGAGAATCTTTTTTTTTTTTTTTTTTTTTTTTTTTTTAACATCGATCATGATTCCCCCACAATTCTGAGTAGGCAACTAAACAAAATAACGTGATTTACTGGAGTTGACAAAATGTTAACTGCTGCAGTCTATTTAAAAATGTTTCATTGATTTGAATGAAATTGGTTTGAAGGAATGATTCAATGACTTACTCATAAAGACGACTTGTTTCATTACAACTGTAGATTAAACGGTTTTGGAACGAATCTCTTGAATGAATGATTTAATGACCAATACATTTTTTAACAGTCATTTCTCACCCCCTACTGGTCTAACGATGTAATTTATACAATCTTTATTTGAAGTGTCACGTTAATTTCAAATGGTGATTTATTCTATTTTGATCACTACCTTGGACATCATTGTTTATATCCAAACTAAACTTTATCCTGAACTGGTATAAACTTTTATTCCAGTACTTATGTGGTAATTTAAATTGTTGTAACAGACATAATGATAATGAGGTTGAAAAGACTTTTTGTGAAGCTGCTTCATACATGGCAGCTGCTCTCTCTCTGAATCAGCGTGTCAGGATACACACTCAGAGACCAGGTAAGTGAATCCAAACACAGTGTTTATTTACAAGAATAAAGTGCAAGTTGAGTAATTCGGTGAAACAGTGGCAAAGTTGGCGACGATCACACGATGCAGTGGAAGTGAGCAGGTGAGAAAACCCACAGCACTATACGTTGTATTGCAGTGGACAAAAGTCAGTAATACTTGGTCTTTTTCCTCACAGATACGGACAAAACAGATGGGAACAGAGTCTCAGAGGATACACAGGAGCAGGGAGATCAGACCAGGAATCACTCAGCAGATCTGGAAGAAGTTCAACAGAGACACATAGATTCACAATCTTCAGATAGGTATACTTCTCTTAGTGAACTTGGAACGGGCTATGAGAACCAGGAGACAAGCGGGTAAGTGGTCTGTCCTATTCGAGGCTTGACGCCGGAGTGCTGTTGTGAGATGGGTTTTATGTGCTGGATAATGACTGGACTGATTGGGAACAGGTGCTTGTGATCAATGATCCTGAGAGTGAGTGCAGGTGTGCTAGAGGGAATCTTGGGTAATGTAGTGCAGAAACCAACGGTAACCGTGACACAGCGGCAGCGCGAAAGCAGATTTAAATGTTCCGCTGTGATCGTACATGTCAAATGTTTCACAGACAGAGGCGAATCGTTGTCATTTATGAATAATATTGCATGGGGGTTTGAATTAATATCACAATCTTTTAACAATTAATCGTGTAGCTCTACTTGGAAGGCAGCCTTTGTTTCGCTTCCTTTATTCGGCCTGTTTTTAAGGATGCATCAAGTGTATCATTCGCATCCTCCAATCACCCACAATCCTTTACACACACTCCAATTCAGAAAAATAATTATCGGAAAATGAATCAGCACTGACTGATTTCACTACATAATGCAAGACAAAAAAAATGAATCCCATAATGCTAAACTGTGCATAATTTAAACCCCTAGGAGACCACATTACCTCTACTGTTTTAATAGAAAGTAATCTAATATAAATGTCACTGTGGGTTGTAGCAATGGAACAAAGGAGTATCCTAAATAAAGTCTTTGATCAATAAATCCACACCCGAAACCACATAAAATTGATGATACCGGACAAAGAACCAAGGAAACTCAGGGCTTAAATACATACAGGGATAATTAACATAACCAGGAACGTGTGCAAACTCAATCAAAACCCATGGAGACAAACTAGCAAAGGGAACAAAGGCAATCAGGAACAGAACACAGAGAAAACTTAACCAAAACTGACTATACACGTTACAATAAAGCAAGGAAGTACATAAGTAATTTTTTATTTATGTAGCACCTTTCCACAATATTAACCAACTGCAGAACCATACGTCATAGCCAGGGCCGGTTCTAGACATTTGGAGGCCCTAGGCAAAATTCATGTTGGAGGCCCCCCACCCCCAATAAAAAACACTTGAAACAAATATGATTCCTAACCTTTTTATTTATACAACATTTAATTTTAAATTTAGTATATTTTTACTTACACAGTACATAAGTTTGGACAAATTACTATTTTTAATGTTTTTGAAAGAAGTCTCTTATGCTCATCAAGCCTGGATTTATTTGATCAAAAATACAGAAAAATAATATAGTGAAATATTATTACAATTTAAAATAATGGTTTTCTATTTTACTATACTTTAAAATATATTTCTGCGATTCAAAGCTGAATTTAGTGTCACGTGATCCTTTAGAAAACTTTATAATATTCTGATTTATTATCAAATGTTAGAAATGGTGCTTAATTTTTATTTTATAACATGTGATACTTTTTTCAGGATTTTTTGATTATTAAAAAGTTGTTTTAAAAAAGTTTTCACTATCACTTTTATATATTTAACACATCCTCGCTGAATATTCCTGTTTTTTTCTGTATTTTGATCAAATAAATGCAGGCTTGTAGAGCATAATAAGAAACTTCTTTCAAAAACATTAAAGATAGTAATGGGTCCAGACTTTTTACTGGTAGCTACTACATCAAAATTTATCTAAGGTAATCTCTTTTTTGTTTAATGAAGATGTTATTGTTCTTGTTGTTATTTTTAGCTGTTTTATTCAGTTTATTCACAGTTCCAGAATCCCACTTCAGTAGATGAACATGAACCTGCTTTTATAATTGTTTTAGCTGCGTTATGGGCAGTATTTTTCCCTCCCATTTAATCAATATCTGCAGATATTGTCATATTATTAATATCAGTAATATGGTATTATGTATTGCATTGCTACCTTAAATATGCTATACACAAATCAAGTGGAAGAGAAAGATACGATCGCTACTGAGCAGGAAAAAAATTCTAATCTAATATTCGTATAGGCTATGATGTCAGGGTATTATCTAATCATCAGCATCAGAATATAGAAGATAGACCCATAGATATGAGATCCTTTATTTGAAACATTTAAAAATGTTGCAGTGTGTTGGTTTTTTAACTTTGAATACAAACGTCTTGTCTTTTACTTTTGTAGCTTTTTACTAGTCAGCTCCCAACGCGATGTTATTCGTTGTACGCGCAAATTCAAAGCGTCGCGTCTGGGCACGTTAGACGCTCGCGCTCTTTTAAACTCGTAGACTAGACAAACAAAGCGGTGAATGATTTTTCCAGAAATACGCTGATCTACAGTAGCCCACACGTTTATATTTAAAATACATTGCAATCACTCCAAAATCGATGACCTGCATTTCGAGCTGTGCTTCTTTGCGTGCCTATTTAGGCTTTTGCTTCGCACTCGCTGCACCTGATGGATGCGTTCGTTGACCGCCTCTGACGTCCCCTCGGACTTAACTGGCTGGCGCCTCTATATATACAGTCATGGGCTGGCGTTAATGTGACGTAATGTAACAGTCTATGGTTAAGATAAACATCGTCACTATTTTTAGTTAATTAATACATTTTGAAATAAATTGTAGATAGGACATTTGTACATTTTTTTTTTTTTTTTTGTCCCTCTGTCTGGGCCCCATCCCGCCAATCGGGCCCTAGGCACGTGCCTAGTTTGCCTTTGCGTTAATCCGGCTCTGGTCATAGCAGTGTGAGGATGACAGCGCCAGCCTAACAGTCTGATGCCGGAAGTGGGCGGGGTAAAAGCATCTAAGGGGTGGAGATGGGTAGGTTTAGGGGTGGGTTTAGGGGTCAGGGGTGGAGATGGGTAGGTTTAGGGGTGGGTTTAGGGGTCAGGGGTGGAGATGGGTAGGTTTAGGGCTAAGGGGGTGGAAATGGGTAGGTTTAGGGCTGGGTTTCGGGGTCAGGGGTGGAGATGGGTAGGTTTAGGGCTGGGTTTAGGGGTCAGGGGTGGAGATGGGTAGGTTTAGGGGAGGGTTCAGGGATCAGGGGGTGGACATGGGTAGGTTTAGGGCTGGGTTTAGGGATCAGGGGGTGGAGATGGGTAGGTTTAGGGCTGGGTTTAGGGGTCAGGGGGTGGAGATGGGTAGGTTTAGGGCTGGGTTTAGGGATCAGGGGGTGGAGATGGGTAGGTTTAGGGCTGGGTTTAGGGGTCAGGGGGTGGAGATGGGTAGGTTTAGGGCTGAGTTTAGGGGTCAGGGGTGGAGATGGGTAGGTTTAGATATGGTATATGTAAGGTGGATATGTATGGTATGCGGTTCTGGCATCGGACTGTTAGGCTGGCGCTGTCGTCCTCACACTGCTATGACGTATGGTTCTGCGGTTCTGCAGTCAGACCTATCTCCCTATCCTGGACAAGCATCACAAGGTGCTTTACATCCAAAATATAAAAGAGAAATCAAAAATATGTATTTTATCTAGCACCTTTCCACAATATTAACCAACTGCAGAACCGCAGAACCATACATCATAGCAGTGTGAGGATGACAGCGCCAGCCTAACAGTCTGATGCCGGAAGTGGGCGGGGTAAAAGCATCTAAGGGGTGGAAATGGGTAGGTTTAGGGCTGGGTTTCGGGGTCAGGGGTGGAGATGGGTAGGTTTAGGGCTGGGTTTCGGGATCAGGGGGTGGAAATGGGTAGGTTTAGGGCTGGGTTTCGGGGTCAGGGGTGGAGATGGGTAGGTTTAGGGCTGGGTTTCGGGGTCAGGGGTGGAGATGGGTAGGTTTAGGTATGGTATATGTAAGGTGGATATGTATGGTATGCGGTTCTGGCTTCGGACTGTTAGGCTGGCGCTGTCGTCCTCACACTGCTATGACGTATGGCTCTGCGGTTCTGCAGTCAGATCTATCTCCCTTTCCAGGACCAGGATCACAAGGTGCTTTACATCCAAAATATAAAAGAGAAATCAAAAATAAGAATAGCAGACATTAAAAACAGACAATCAATAAAAAGATAAATAGCACAATTTAGACAAAAGTAAGTTTAAACAAGTTTTTAGCTGCTTTTTAAAAATGTCCACAGATCCAAAGGGAGAGCATTCCACAACTTGGGAGCAACTACCTCAAAAGCACAGTCACCTTTAGGGCCCTATTTTAACGATCTAAGCGCATGGTCTAAAGCGCACGGTGCAAGTTCACTTAGGGCTTGTCCGAATCCACTTGCTGAGGAGGACTCTAGCCTACAAGTCTCAGAAGGACTGGACTAGACACAGCCTTCTGTTTGACAAGTACCCAATATACATCTTTATTGCTTAAATGCACAATATACCACATACAACACACTATTATTTGACATTGAGACTGGTTCCCATTAACTATCAATAGTAATGTATTTGGCCATATATTTCTCACTTTGGTTGTGTTTTACAAGATTGGGATTTCAGGGAATCTGCGGTGCCTTGTAGAAATGCAAATTGTCTGGTATAAGAGCAAGGGCCATCATAAGGTCTGTGATTTATCATAGTAATCATTTGTGGCAAATCATGAGTTTGTCCGGATTCAGCATTCCTGATGTATATCTAAGGAACATTTCAACAATCTTTTATAAACGGGGTGTTTCATCCTCACATATAGCACTTTTTATTAAATGTGAATGAAGCGGTAATCTAAAATATCCATTTTCCGGGGTGCCAGATGAACCCAGCTGCCAAAAGTTTGTTTGTAAACGGTAATTTTATCTATACAGTGGCTGTGAGTTTTATTTTTACTTTTATCTGAAAATTGTTATTGATTCACAGAGCTGTCGAACAACTGTATCTGTTTGTTGTTGGGAGAACAACTTGCAATCTTAAAAACTGATGAGCCTCTTCTTTCCTTCGAGAGAAAATTCAGATATATCTGTTATCAGATGTATGTGATGTGACCCTCAACCTCTAAGCAAACTGCAAGATTAATTAAGACTCTTCCCATCCTTGCACTGTCTGCCCTCCCCTACTTATCCTTTAATAATTTCACCTTTACCATGGAGAATACCATCCAGGACTCATTACGATGAAAATTATATCAGTATGCACTGCAGGCAAGACCTAAAGTATTTTTCTTTCTTTTTTTTTTTCCCCCACTCCCTTCAAACAGCATGTTTTTTTTTTAATTAAGAAGAATCCCTGCAGCTGTTGTTGACCCGCTATGTCACGCGGAGAAAGAGGTTTGGAGAAAATCAAAGAAAAACGTTTTCATCAAAGATATTACTCACAGCCTCGGTCCAAACCAGGTTACACACCTGATAGAAAATCCACATGGGGTTACATTCGTCTTCATGGTTTTTATTCACCCATCACAAGGAAGGTATACATATTCAATAAAAATAAATAAAAACATACATACAGTAAATATTAACATTTGTTAACAGATTTTTGCTCTATAAGTGTTTGCTTAAGAAGACAATAAAATGAATGTGTTGGTATGCCAAAGAGAAGGTTCCTCCCCCCTCTTTATCCTCAAATCCTGTATCGACACAGTGGTCTTATAAACTTCCACTTAATTTCATACCAGCACCCTGCAGGGTCCACTATCAGTGATAAAAACCACCATGCATACACACAGCAAGAAGCAAAGCTTGTTACAGCTACCAGTAAACATCATTTTAATCAATGAACATTGCTAAGATTTCCACACAGTGTTGGTAAGCAACCCACTAACAAACATCAAAAGGACACGAGGGAAATCTGGTAGGTCAGGTGTCAACAGCAACCAGTGGAGTGGAAGAACTGAATGCATGAAAACAGCAACTCTTCAAATTCTACTGCCTCACTCGTGCGGGTAACCTGAGATCCTCTTAAGATTTCAGACACAGGCAGAGTTTTTGTTTTTCCAAATTTTATGGTGCATAAACACTTCCATTATTATTACAGTCACTTGTACTTATATGTCCTTGATCTGTTTCAGTAATGTCACATACACTACCTCTCAAATGATTGGGGTCAGTATGATTTTTTTTCCCCTTTAAATAATTAATACGAATAAATAGTAAGAAATGTAAGCAGCAAATCAGCATATTAGAATGATTTCGGAAGGATCAAGTGACACTGAAGACTGAAGAGTGATGGTTGCTGAAAAATGCAGTTTTGCATCACAGGAATAAATTACATTCTAAAAACAGTTCTTTTAACTTGTAATAATACCTCACAATATTACTTTTTTACTGTATTTTTGCAGCCTTGGTGAGAACAAGAGATATTAAAAAAAAATAAAAAAAATACTGTCCCAACACTTTTAAATAATAGTGTACATAATTAACACTTGGCTGTTATTATTTTTATTATCATTATTAACAATAACATCAACATTAATAATAATAATAATTAAAGCTGCAAGCAGCATTTATCGGGGTTCAAGCATTTAAGGCCTTTAAGCACATAAGCATTTAAGACATTAAGTTTTATTTAGAAAGCTTTTAACCACTGAAATAATAGATGGAAAAGTCCATTTACAGCCAATACAGGCAATTTACCATAGGAAATATATGTTTTTAAAGCCTTTTGACTGTTATAGTGCTATCTTTGGTCCGATCTCCATAAAATTTTGCATGCTTGTTAATGATGTTATGTCACATATGCTCACCAATTTTTGTGAAGTTCTGAGTTTTCATTTAGGGTTTATAGGCTTTTTAGTGCATTTTGCCACGCCCCTTTTATAAATAACCCTATTACAGCCATCCTAATGCAAAAGTTTAACTTTTTTTGGATAATTATTGATCTAGAGTGTCCAGAGAATTGTCCTAGACTGGTCTGGTTCCGATCGGGCAAAAAACCTAGGACTAGTTCGCAAAAGTAGGTTTTTAACATATTCGTAAATATTTATTGAACGGTTTGATTGACATTAATGGTTCTTGAGGCAAAGTTGTTCAACATGAGGAGGTCTATCAAATGATATGCATTTTGTGACGAAATTTGTTACACCACGTGATTACCGAGCCTTAAAACTCGTTAGCGCCAACTAGTGGCCGATTTCTTTCAAAATTCTTACAGACCTCTAGGGGCTTGAGCCGAACATGCCCACCGAGTTTCGTTCCGATCGCACTTCGTTAACCTTCTTTTAATAGGTGCTCAAAACTCATTGGCCAATGGCGGCCATGTTTTTCGAGATACGCCAATATCCTTTTAGACATACATGGCCCCTTGGGCCAAGACACTGCATACCAAATTTCAAGTCAATCGGACTAACGGGCAGGTGTCTATACGTTTTTTTTGTTTTATAGCGCCACCATGTGGCCAATCGACGCAATTTTTTTACTGTGACCTCAAATTGACCTCTTACACACGTTTAGCAAGTTTGGTGAAGTTTACTGAATTACTTCTTGAGTTATAGCCATTTTAGTAAAATAGGCTCCTCCCACAACGTTAATTTTGCACCCCCTAGCGACCGTGAATCGAAATTTCAACTTTTTTTCGATAATTATTGATCTTCAGACTCCACAGAACAATTCTGCACTGGTTTGGTTCCGATCGGGCAAAAAACCAGGGACTAGTTCGCAAAAGTAGGTTTTCGACAAAATTCAAAATGGCGGAAAATCTATCATGGCGGAAATAAAATCGGAGATATACGTTTTGTTCGTCAGGCGTCCTGCATTCCACTGATATAAGACACTTGAGTCTATGACTTACGGTCTAGGAGTTATGAGCAGTTTCGCGCTTTTGGTTGCTATAGCGCCACCTATGGGCCAATCGGGCTCATAATTTGATAACCTCTCCTCGATTTTTGTACTACCATCTGGCAAAGTTTCAAAGCTCCAGCTCTTACGGTTTGGGCTGCACGATGCGTTTTAGCGGAGAAGAAAAATAATAATAATTAAAGCTGCAAGCAGCATTTATCGGGGTTCAAGCATTTAAGGCCTTTAGGCACATAAGCATTTAAGACATTAAGATTTATTTAGAAAGCTTTTAACCACTGAAATAATAGATGGAAAAGTCCATTTACAGCCAATACAGGCAATTTACCATAGGAAATATGTGTTTTTTAAAGCTTTTTAACAGTTATAGCACCATCTATAGTCCGATCTCCATGAAATTTTGCATGCTTGTTAATGATGTTATGGCACATAAGCTCACCAATTTTCGTGAAGTTCTGAGTTTTCGTTTAGGATTTATAGGCTTTTGAGTGCATTTTGCCACGCCCATTTTCTTTATGACCCAATATACCCATGCGAAAAATGCAAAAGTTCAACTTTTTTTTGATAATTATTGATCTTGAGAGTCCATAGAATTGTCCTAGACTCGTTTGGTTCTGATCGGGCGAAAAACCTAGGACTAGTTCGCAAAAGTAGGTTTTTAACATAATTACGAATATTTAATGAACGGTTTGATTGACAGCAATGGTTCTTGAGGCAAAGTTGTTCAACAAGAGGAGATCTATCAAATGGTATGCATTTTGTGACAATAAGTGTAACACCACGTGATTACAGAGCCATAAAACTCGTTAGCGCCAACTAGTGGCCGATTTCTTTTAAAATTCTTACAGACCTCTAGGGCCATGAGTCGAACATGCCCACCGAGTTTCGTTCCGATAGGCCTCCGTTAACCTTGTCTAATAGGTGCTCAAACTTCATTGGCCGATGGCGGCCATGTTTTTTGAGATACACCAATGTCCTCATAGACATACATGGCACCTTGGACCAAGACACTGCATACCAATTTTCAAGTCAATCGGACTAACGGTCAGGTGGTTATAGCCTGTTTTATGTTTTTTTCATGTTATAGCGCCACCATGTGACCAATCGCCGCGATTTTTTTACCGTGACCTCATATTGACGTCTTACACATGTGTACCAGGTTTGGTTAAAATACCTCTTTTACTTCTGGAGTTATAGCCATTTTAGTAAAATAGGCTCCTCCCACAACGTTAATTTTGCACCCCCTAGCGACCGTGAATCGAAATTTCAACTTTTTTTTGATAATTATTGATATTCAGACTCCAGAGAACAATTCTGCACTGGTTTGGTTCCGATCGGGCAAAAAACCAGGGACTAGTTCGCAAAAGTAGATTTTCGACAAAATTCAAAATGGCGGAAAATCTATCATGGCGGAAATAAAATCGGAGATATACGTTTTGTTCGTCAGGCGTCCAGCTTTCCAATGATATAAGACACTTGAGTCTATGACTTACGGTCTAGGAGTTATGAGCAGTTTCGCGCTTTTGGTTGCTATAGCGCCACCTATGGGCCAATCGGGGTCATAATTTGATAACCTCTCCTCGATTTTTGTACTACCATATGGCAAAGTTTCAAAGCTCTAGCCCTTACGGTTTGGGCTGCACGATGCGTTTTACGGCAGAATAATAATAATAATAATAATAATAAAAATCAGCACAATTACAATAGGGTTTCAGCACTTCGTGCTTGAACCCCTAATTAAAGCTGCAAGCAGCATTTATCGGGGTTCAAGCAGTTAAGGCCTTTAAGGCCTTTAAGCACAAAAACATCAAAAGACATCAAGTTTTATTTAGCAAGCAGGTAACCACTGACATCATAGATGGAAAATACCATGTTTTAGCATGATTTACCATGATTTACCATGATTTACCCTGTTCTAGCATAGTTGACCATGAATTTATCTTAGTTTACCTTGATTTACCATATTCTAGCATGATTTACCATGATATACCACACTGTAGCATGATTTACCATAGTTTATCATGATTTACCATGGTTTACCATGATTTACCATGGTTTACCATGATTTACCCTGTTCTAGCATAGTTTACCATGAATTTATCTTAGTTTACCTTGATTTACCATGTTCTAGCATGATTTACCATGATATACCACATTCTAGCATGATTTACCATGGTTTACCATTATTTACCCTGTTCTAGCATGATTTACCATAATATACCACGTTCTAGAATGATTTATCAGGATTCTAGCATGATTTACCTTGATACACCACATTTTAGATTTATTTACTATGATTTACCATGTTTCTAGCGTGATTTACCATGATTTACAACACGTGAAGTGTCAGTGCAAATGAAGTGATAAACACTGACAAAATATGATTTTGTTATAATAGTTATTGTTATATAAGTGATTTTATAAGTGTCTAGAGTGACGCAAAATCACCTGTGAAAAGACTTCATTAATAAGTAGAATGGCCAGCAGAGGGCACTAGAAGACCACTTATTGGCTCAGTTTCACTTTAAATTTCATTATTTTCACCAGTTTTCTCCACTAAAGCTAAACACGGAATGGTTGCAGGAAGGCACGCGGAGACAAGGATGAACATACAAGATGCAGGTTTAATAGGAATTAAACTCAGGATATCGGAACAGGCAGCAACACACTCTAATTACAGCATAGAACTGACAAAGAACAAGGCAACACTCAGGGCTTAAATACATGGGAGAACTGATCAGGGAAACAAGACACAGCTGACAAGACTAACGAGGAAACAGGTGTGACAGATGCACTAAATGACAGTTACCGTGGAAACCAAGGAGTGGCGGGAAAACAGAACAAAGGAAGACATGTGATCAGAGACAACAATACTCAGACAGAACACAACTGTGACAAAAGCAAACCAGTTTTACCATTTTAACTTAATGCATGCTTACACACACACACACACACACACACACACACACACACACACACACACACACACACACACACAAAGACAAATGTTGTTGTTGTTGTTTTTTCAATGCTATTGGGATATGTCATTATGAAAATATATTTGAATGGTCAATAAACATTTCACAAAGTCTTTGTAAGCTATTAATCAGACGATTCAGAATTTATTCAGAAACCTAAGACTACACACACACATTATGTTGTAGATACAGACATTTGAACTATATGATGTGATCAAACTGTCAGTACTAATACTTTAACAGATAGATTTTGACTAAATGTAATTGTAAATGTTAAAATAGGGATTTTATAAAGTCTAAATATAAATTATAGAACAATATGACAAAATTCCTATTTTAAACAGCAGGGGGCAGTAAAATACCACTTATTGGCTTAACATGCCATTATATTCACCTTTTTAACTGTTATAGAGGCAAATTTTGTCCGATCTGTCTGAAAATTTTCATGCATGTTTAGAGTGATATTTCACATGTTCTGACTTGTTTTTAAGAAGGTCTGAGTAATTCATTAAAGAGATATAGGCTTTCGGGGACACTTGGTAAAGGCTACATTATGAAGTGAACCTATTATAGCTATCCAAATGAAGTAGTTCAACTTTTTCTGACAATTATTGATCTAGTGAGTCCAAATAATTGTATTGCACTAGTTTTGAACATTATGATATGAAAATTATATGATCAGAGATGGAAAAGACCATTTACAGCCAATACAGGCAGTTTACCATAGGAAATATATGGTTTTAAAGCTTTTTAACAGTTACAGCGCCACCTATCGTCCGATCTCCATAAAATTTTGCATGCTTGTTAAAGATGTTATGTCACATACGCTGACCAATTTTTGTGAAGTTCTGCATTTTCATTTATGATTTATAGGCTTTTGACTGTATTTTGCCACGCCCATTTTATAAATGACCCTATTACAGCCATCCAAATGCAAAAGTTCAACTTTTTTTTGATAATTATTGATCTAGAGAGTCCAGAGAATTGTCCTAGACTGGTCTGGTTCCGATCGGGTGAAAAACCTAGGACTAGTTCGCAAAAGTAGGTTTTAGACATATTCGTGAATATTTAATGAACGGTTTGATTGACAGCAATGGTTCTTGAGGCAAAGTTGTTCAGCATGAGCAGATCTATCAAATGATATGCATATTGTGTGGATGAGTGTAACACCACGTGATTACAGAGCCATAAAACTCGTTAGCGCCAACTAGTGGCCGATTTGTTTCAAAATTCTTACAGACCTCTAGGGCCATAAGACGAACATGCCCATCGAGTTTCGTTCCGATCGGCCTCCGTTAACCTTGTCTAATCGGTGCTAAAACTTCATTGGCCGATGGCGGCCATGTTTTTTGAGATACGCCAATGTCCTCATAGACATACATGGCACCTTGGACCAAGACACTGCATACCAATTTTCAAGTCAATCGGACTAACGGTCAGGTGGTTATAGCCTGTTTTATGTTTTTTTCATGTTATAGCGCCACCATGTGGCCAATCTCCGCGATTTTTTTACCGTGACCTCAGATTGACCTCTTACACATGTGTACCAAGTTTGGTGAAAATACCTCTTTTACTTCTGGAGTTATAGCCATTTTAGTAAAATAGGCTCCTCCCACAACGTTAATTTTGCACCCCCTAGCGACCGTGAATCGAAATTTCAACTTTTTTTTGATAATTATTGATATTCAGACTCCAGAGAACAATTCTGCACTGGTTTGGTTCCGATCGGGCAAAAAACCAGGGACTAGTTCGCAAAAGTAGATTTTTGACAAAATTCAAAATGGCGGAAAATCTATCATGGCGGAAATAAAATCGGAGATATACGTTTTGTTCGTCAGGCGTCCAGCTTTCCAATGATATAAGACACTTGAGTCTATGACTTACGGTCTAGGAGTTATGAGCAGTTTTGCGCTTTTGGTTGCTATAGCGCCACCTATGGGCCAATCGGGGTCATAATTTGATAACCTCTCCTCGATTTTTGTACTACCATATGGCAAAGTTTCAAAGCTCTAGCCCTTACGGTTTGGGCTGCACGATGCGTTTTACGGCAGAATAATAATAATAATAATAATAATTAAAGCTGCAAGCAGCATTTATCGGGGTTCAAGCAGTTAAGGCCTTTAAGGCATTTAAGCACAAAAGCATCAAAAGTTATTAAGATTTATTTAGCAAGCATGTAACCACTGACATAATAGATGGAAAAGACCATTTACAGCCAATACAGGCAATTTGCCATGGGATATATATGGTTTTAAAGCTTTTTAACAGTTATAGCGCCACCTATGGTCCGATCTCCATAGAATTGTTTACTGTGACCTCAAATTGAACCCATACACATGTGTACTGAGTTTGGTGAAGATATCTCATTTACTTCTTGAGTTATAGCCATTTGAGTAAATAGGCTCCTCCCACAACGATTTGCCACATTCTAGAATTATTTAATATGATTCTAGCATGATTTACTATCATATACCATGTTCCAGAATGATTTATTAGGATTCTAGCATGATTTACCTTGATACACCTCATTTCAGTATTATTTACTATGATTTACAATGTTTCTAGCATGATTAACCACATTACTAGCAATTATGTGAAGTGTCAGTGCAAATGAGGTGATGAACACTGACAAAATATTATTGTGTTATAATAGTTAGTTATATACGTGATTTTTTGTGTGTGTCCAAGTATGAATGCAAAAGCACATGTAAAATATTTCATTATTAAGTAGAATGGCCAGCAGAGGGCACTAGAAGACCACTTATTGGCTCACTTTCACTTTAAACCAGTTTTCTGCACTAAAGCAAACCAGTTTTTCCATGTTAACTCAATGCATGCTTACACACACACACACACACACACACACACACACACACACACACACCATCATTTATCATGATTTACCATGGCTGATACCAATACCAATATGAGAAAATGACTATTTTAAACAGCAGGGGGCAGTAAAATACCACTTATTGGCTTAACATGCCATTAATTCATATCATTTTCACCTTTTTAACTGTTATAGAGGCAAATTTTGTCCGATCTGTCTGAAAATTTTCATGCTTGTTCAGGGTGATATTTCACACGTTCTGACTTGTTTTTAAGAAGGTCTGAGCATTGATTAAAGAGATATAGGCTTTCGGGGACACTTGGTAAAGGCCAGATTTTGAAGTGAACCTATTATAGCTATCCAAATGAAGTAGTTCAACTTTTTCTGACAATTATTGATCTAGTGAGTCCAGAGAATTGTATTGCACTAGTTTTGAACATTATGATATGAAAATTATATGATCAGAGATGGAAAAGACCATTTACAGCCAATACAGGCAGTTTACCATAGGAAATATATGATTTTAAAGCTTTTTAACAGTTAAAGCGCCACCTATCGTCCGATCTCCATAGAATTTTTCATGCTTGTTAATGATGTTATGTCACATATGCTGACCAATTTTTGTGAAGTTCTGAGTTTTCATTTAGGATTTATAGGCTTTTTAATGTATTTTGACACGCCCATTTTATAAATTACCCTATTACAGCCATCCAAATGCAAAAGTTCAACTTTTTTTTGATAATTACTGATCTAGAGAGTCCAGAGAATTGTCCTAGACTGGTCTGGTTCCGATCGGGCAAAAAACCTAGGACTAGTTCGCAAAAGTAGGTTTTTAACATATTAATGAATAATTAATGAACAGTTTGATTGACAGCAATGGTTCTTGAGGCAAAGTTGTTCAGGATGAGGAGATCTATCAAATGATATGCATATTGTGTGGATATTTGTAACACCACGTGATTACAGAGCCTTAAAACTCGTTAGCGCCAACTAGTGGCCGATTTCTTTCAAAATTCTTACAGACCTTTAGGGCCATGAGCCAAACATGCCCATTGAGTTTCGTTCCGATCGGCCTCCGTTAACCTTGTCTAATAGGTGCTCAAACTTCGTTGGCCGATGGCGGCCATGTTTTTTGAGATACGCCAATGTCCTCATACACATACATGGCACCTTGGACCAAGACACTGCATACCAATTTTCAAGTCAATCGGACTAACGGTCAGGTGGTTATAGCCTGTTTTATGTTTTTTTCATTTTATAGCGCCACCATGAGGCCAATCGTCGCGATTTTTTTACTGTGACCCCAGAGTAAGCTCATACACATGTGGACCAAGTTTGGTGAAGATACCTCATTTACATCGGGAGTTATAGCCATTTTAGTAAAATAGGCCCCTCCCACAACGTACGTTTTGGCGCCCCTTAGCGACCGTGAATCGAAATTTCCACTTTTTTTCGATAATTATTGATATTCAGTCTCCAGAGAACATTTCTGCACTAGTTTGGTTCCAATCGGGCAAAAAACCAGGGACTAGTTCGCAAAAGTAGATTTTTGATAAAATTCAAAATGGCGGAAAATCTATCATGGCGGAAATGAAATCGGAGATATACGTTTTGTTCGTCAGGCGTCCAGCTTTCCAATGATATAAGACACTTGAGTCTACGACATACGGTCTAGGAGTTATGAGCAGTTTCGCGCTTTTGGTTGTTATAGCGCCACCTATGGGCCAATCGGGGTCATAATCTCTGAACCTTTCCTCGATTTTTGTACTACCATCTGTCAAAGTTTCAAAGTTCCAGCTCTTACGGTTTGGGCTGCACGATGCGTTTTAGGGCGGAATAATAATAATAATAATAATAATTAAAGCTGCAAGCAGCATTTATCGGGGTTCAAGCAGTTAAGGCCTTTAAGCACAAAAGCATCAAAAGTTATTAGTTTTATTTAGCAAGCATCTAACCACTGACATAATAGATGAAAAAGACCATTTACAGCCAATACAGGCAATGTACCATATTAAATATATGGTTTTAAAGCTTTTTAACAGTTATAGCGCCACCTATGGTCCGATCTCCATAAAATTGTTTACTGTGACCTCAAATTGAACCCATACACATGTGTACTGAGTTTGGTGAAGCTATCTCATTTACTTCTTGACTTATAGCCATTTTAGTAAAATAGGCTCCTCCCACAACAATTTACCACATTCTAGTATTATTTATTATGATTCTAGCATGATTGTGCTACAATAGTAATTGTTATATAAGTGATTTTTTAGTGTCTTATTGTTATATAAGTGATTTTTAGTGTCTAAAGAATGTAAAAGCATATGTGAGTAGACTTCATTAATAAGTAGAATGGCCAGCAGAGAGCAGTAGAAGACCACATATTGGCACACTTTCACTTTAAACTTCTTGATTTTCACCATTTTCTGCACTAAAACAAACCAGTTTTTCCATTTTAACTCCATAATGCATTTTACACACACACACACACACACACACACACACACACACACACACACACACACACACACACACACAAATGTTTCAGTGATATTAGTGTCACATTCACCTTCATCATATTCACCTTCTGTCTTCATCACATTCACCATCTGTCGTCATCACCTGCACCTGCTCCTCATCACCCTCATCATCATCATCACCTGCTCCTCATCATCATAACCGTCACCTGTTGTCCTTGTCTTGATCTGTGTATTTAAGTTCCCCTCTCACCCATTATCATTGTAGGTTATTGTTTGTGCACTAGCACTCTGTTATGTTTGTTTTCATGTTGGAAAATAAAATCTGTTATATTTGTACCACACACACACACACACACACACACACACACACACACACACACACACAGGCAAATGTTGTTGTTGTTGTTTTTTCAATCATTGACATCATAGATGGGAAAGACCATGTTCTAGCATGATTTAACATGATATAACACATTGTAGCATGATTTACCATAGTTTATCATGATTTACTATGGCTAATACCAATACCAATATGACAAAATGACTATTTTAAACAGCAGGGGGCAGTAAAATACCACTTATTGGCTTAACATGCCATTAATTCATATCATTTTCACCTTTTTAACTGTTATAGAGGCAAATTTTGTCCGATCTGTCTGAAATTTTTCATCCTTGTTCAGGGTGATATTTCACACGTTCTGACTTGTTTTTAAGAAGGTCTGAGCATTGATTAAAGAGATATAGGCTTTCGGGGACACTTGGTAAAGGCCACATTTTGAAGTAAACCTATTATAGCTATCCAAATGAAGTAGTTCAACTTTTTCTGACAATTATTGATCTAGTGAGTCCAGAGAATTGTATTGCACTAGTTTTGAACATTATGATATGAAAATTATATGATCAGAGATGGAAAAGACCATTTACAGCCAATACAGGCAGTTTACCATAGGAAACATATGGTTTAAAAGCCTTTTAACTGTTATAGCGCCACCTTTGGTCCGATCTCCATAAAATTGTGCATGCTTGTTAATGATGGTATGTCACATATGCTCACCAACTTTTGTGAAGTTCTGAGTTTTCATTTATGATTTATAGGCTTTTGAGTGTATTTTGCCACGCCCATTTTATAAATTACCCTATTACAGCCATCCAAATGCAAAAGTTCAACTTTTTTTTGATAATTATTGATCTAGAGAGTCCAGAGAATTGTCCTAGACTGGTCTGGTTCCGATCGGGCAAAAATCCTAGGACTAGTTCGCAAAAGTAGGTTTTTAACATATTCGTAAATAATTAATGAACAGTTTGATTGACAGCAATGGTTCTTGAGGCAAAGTTGATCAGGATGAGGAGATCTATCAAATGATATGCATATTGTGTGGATATTTGTAACACCACGTGATTACAGAGCCGTAAAACTCGTTAGCGCCAACTAGTGGCCGATTTCTTTTAAAATTCTTACAGACCTCTAGGGCCATGAGCCGAACATGCCCATTGAGTTTCATTTCGATCGGCCTCCGTTAACCTTGTCTAATAGGTGCTCAAACTTCATTGGCCGATGGCGGCCATGTTTTTTGAGATACGCCAATGTCCTCATACACATACATGGCACCTTGGACCAAGACACTGCATACCAATTTTCAAGTCAATCGGACTAACGGTCAGGTGGTTATAGCCTGATTTATGTTTTTTTCATGTTATAGCGCCACCATGAGGCCAATCGTCGCGATTTTTTTACTGTGACCCCAGATTGCACTCATACACATGTGTACCAAGTTTGGTGAAGATACCTCATTTACTTCGGGAGTTATAGCCATTTTAGTAAAATAGGCCCCTCCCACAACGTACGTTTTGGCGCCCCTTAGCGACCGTGAATCGAAATTTCAACTTTTTTTCGATAATTATTGATATTCAGTCTCCAGAGAACATTTCTGCACTGGTTTGGTTCCAATCGGGTAAAAAACCAGGGACTAGTTCGCAAAAGTAGGTTTTTGACAAAATTCAAAATGGCGGAAAATCTATCATGGCGGAAATGAAATCGGAGATATACGTTTTGTTTGTCAGGCGTCCAGCTTTCCAATGATATAAGACACTTGAGTCTACGACATACGGTCTAGGAGTTATGAGCAGTTTCGCGCTTTTGGTTGTTATAGCGCCACCTATGGGCCAATCGGGGTCATAATCTCTGAACCTTTCCTCGATTTTTGTACTACCATCTGGCAAAGTTTCAAAGTTCCAGCTCTTACGGTTTGGGCTGCACGATGCGTTTTACGGCGGAATAATAATAATAATTAAAGCTGCAAGCAGCATTTATCGGGGTTCAAGCATTTAAGGCCTTTAAGCACATAAGCATTTAAGACATTAAGTTTTATTTGTAAAGCTTTTAACCACTGAAATAATAGATGGAAAAGACCATTTACAGCCAAAACAGGCAATTTACCATAGGAAATATATGGTTTTCAAAGCTTTTTAACAGTTATAGCGCCACCTATCGTACGATCTTCATGAAATTTTACATGCTTGTTTAGACTGTTATGGTACATATGCTCACCAATTTTTGTGAAGTTCTGAGTTTTCGTTTAGGATTTATAGGCTTTTAAATGCATTTTGCCACGCCCATTTTCATTATGACCCAATATACCCATGCGAAAAATGCTAAAGTTGAACTTTTTTTGATAATTATTGATCTAGAGAGTCCAGAGAATTACCCTAGACTGGTCTTGTTCCGATCGGGCAAAAAACCTAGGACTAGTTCGCAAAAGTAGGTTTTTAACATAATTGCGAATATTTAATGAACGGTTTGATTGACAGCAATGGTTCTTGAGGCAAAGTTGTTCAGCATGAGCAGATCTATCAAATGATATGCATTTTGTGACAATAAGTGTAACACCACGTGATTACAGAGCCATAAAACTCGTTAGCGCCAACTAGTGGCCGATTTCTTTCAAAATTCTTACAGACCTCTAGGGCCATGAGTTGAACATGCCCATCGAGTTTCGTTCCGATCGGCCTCCGTTAACCTTGTCTAATAGGTGCTCAAATTTCATTGGTCGATGGCGGCCATGTTTTTCGAGATACGCCAAAGTCCTCATAGACATACATGGCACCTTGGACCAAGACACTGCATACCAATTTTCAAGTCAATCGGACAAACGGTCACGTGGTCATAGCCCTTTTCATGTTTTTTTTCATGTTATAGCGCCACCTAGTGATCAATCGTCGACATTTTTTTACTATGACCCCAGATTGAACTCTTACACATGTGTACCAAGTTTGGTGAAGATATCTCATTTCCTTTTCGAGTTATAGCCATTTTAGTAAAATAGGCTCCTCCCACAACATTAATTTATCACCCCCTAGCGACCAGGAATCGAAATTTCGACTTTTTTTCGATAATTATTGATCTTCAGACTCCAAAGAACATTTCTGCACTGCTTTGGTTCCGATCGGGTGAAAAACCAGGGACTAGTTCGCAAAAGTAGGTTTTTGACAAAATTCAAAATGGCGGAAAAATTTGCATACCTGAAATAAAATCGGAGATATACGTTTTGACCTTCAGGCGTCCAGCTTTCCAATGATATAGGACACTTGAGTCTACGACATACGGTCTAGGAGTTATGAGCAGTTCCGCGCTTTTGGTTGCTATAGCGCCACCTATGGGCCAATCTGGGTCATACTTTGATAGGTTCTCCCCAAATTGAGGACTACCATTTGGCCAAGTTTCAAGGTTCCAGCTCTTACGGTTTGGGCTGCACGATGCGTTTTAGGGGAGAATAATAATAATAATAATAATAAAAATCAGTACAATTACAATAGGGTTTCAGCACTTCGTGCTTGAACCCCTAATAATTAAAGCTGCAAGCAGCATTTATCGGGGTTCAAGCATTTAAGGCCTTTAAGCACATAAGCATTTAAGACATTAAGTTTTATTTGTAAAGCTTTTAACCACTGAAATAATAGATGGAAAAGACCATTTACAGCCAAAACAGGCAATTTACCATAGGAAATATATGGTTTTCAAAGCTTTTTAACAGTTATAGCGCCACCTATCGTACGATCTTCATGAAATTTTACATGCTTGTTTAGACTGTTATGGTACATATGCTCACCAATTTTTGTGAAGTTCTGAGTTTTCGTTTAGGATTTATAGGCTTTTAAATGCATTTTGCCACGCCCATTTTCATTATGACCCAATATACCCATGCGAAAAATGCTAAAGTTGAACTTTTTTTGATAATTATTGATCTAGAGAGTCCAGAGAATTACCCTAGACTGGTCTTGTTCCGATCGGGCAAAAAACCTAGGACTAGTTCGCAAAAGTAGGTTTTTAACATAATTGCGAATATTTAATGAACGGTTTGATTGACAGCAATGGTTCTTGAGGCAAAGTTGTTCAGCATGAGCAGATCTATCAAATGATATGCATTTTGTGACAATAAGTGTAACACCACGTGATTACAGAGCCATAAAACTCGTTAGCGCCAACTAGTGGCCGATTTCTTTCAAAATTCTTACAGACCTCTAGGGCCATGAGTTGAACATGCCCATCGAGTTTCGTTCCGATCGGCCTCCGTTAACCTTGTCTAATAGGTGCTCAAATTTCATTGGTCGATGGCGGCCATGTTTTTCGAGATACGCCAAAGTCCTCATAGACATACATGGCACCTTGGACCAAGACACTGCATACCAATTTTCAAGTCAATCGGACAAACGGTCACGTGGTCATAGCCCTTTTCATGTTTTTTTTCATGTTATAGCGCCACCTAGTGATCAATCGTCGACATTTTTTTACTATGACCCCAGATTGAACTCTTACACATGTGTACCAAGTTTGGTGAAGATATCTCATTTCCTTTTCGAGTTATAGCCATTTTAGTAAAATAGGCTCCTCCCACAACATTAATTTATCACCCCCTAGCGACCAGGAATCGAAATTTTTACTTTTTTTCGATAATTATTGATCTTCAGACTCCAAAGAACATTTCTGCACTGCTTTGGTTCCGATCGGGTGAAAAACCAGGGACTAGTTCGCAAAAGTAGGTTTTTGACAAAATTCAAAATGGCGGAAAATTTTGCATACCTGAAATAAAATCGGAGATATACGTTTTGACCTTCAGGCGTCCAGCTTTCCAATGATATAGGACACTTGAGTCTACGACATACGGTCTAGGAGTTATGAGCAGTTCCGCGCTTTTGGTTGCTATAGCGCCACCTATGGGCCAATCTGGGTCATACTTTGATAGGTTCTCCCCAAATTGAGGACTACCATTTGGCCAAGTTTCAAGGTTCCAGCTCTTACGGTTTGGGCTGCACGATGCGTTTTAGGGGAGAATAATAATAATAATAATAATAAAAATCAGTACAATTACAATAGGGTTTCAGCACTTCGTGCTTGAACCCCTAAAAATCAGCACAATTACAATAGGGTTTCAGCACTTCGTGCTTGAACCCCTAATTAAAGCTGCAAGCAGCATTTATCGGGGTTCAAGCATTTAAGGCCTTTAGGCACATAAGCATTTAAGACATTAAGATTTATTTAGAAAGCTTTTAACCACTGAAATAATAGATGGAAAAGTCCATTTACAGCCAATACAGGCAATTTACCATAGGAAATATGTGTTTTTTAAAGCTTTTTAACAGTTATAGCACCATCTATAGTCCGATCTCCATGAAATTTTGCATGCTTGTTAATGATGTTATGGCACATAAGCTCACCAATTTTCGTGAAGTTCTGAGTTTTTGTTTAGGATTTATAGGCTTTTGAGTGCATTTTGCCACGCCCATTTTCTTTATGACCCAATATACCCATGCGAAAAATGCAAAAGTTCAACTTTTTTTTGATAATTATTGATCTTGAGAGTCCATAGAATTGTCCTAGACTCGTTTGGTTCTGATCGGGCGAAAAACCTAGGACTAGTTCGCAAAAGTAGGTTTTTAACATAATTACGAATATTTAATGAACGGTTTGATTGACAGCAATGGTTCTTGAGGCAAAGTTGTTCAACAAGAGAAGATCTATCAAATGGTATGCATTTTGTGACAATAAGTGTAACACCACGTGATTACAGAGCCATAAAACTCGTTAGCGCCAACTAGTGGCCGATTTCTTTTAAAATTCTTACAGACCTCTAGGGCCATGAGTCGAACATGCCCACCGAGTTTCGTTCCGATAGGCCTCCGTTAACCTTGTCTAATAGGTGCTCAAACTTCATTGGCCGATGGCGGCCATGTTTTTTGAGATACACCAATGTCCTCATAGACATACATGGCACCTTGGACCAAGACACTGCATACCAATTTTCAAGTCAATCGGACTAACGGTCAGGTGGTTATAGCCTGTTTTATGTTTTTTTCATGTTATAGCGCCACCATGTGACCAATCGCCGCGATTTTTTTACCGTGACCTCATATTGACGTCTTACACATGTGTACCAGGTTTGGTTAAAATACCTCTTTTACTTCTGGAGTTATAGCCATTTTAGTAAAATAGGCTCCTCCCACAACGTTAATTTTGCACCCCCTAGCGACCGTGAATCGAAATTTCAACTTTTTTTTGATAATTATTGATATTCAGACTCCAGAGAACAATTCTGCACTGGTTTGGTTCCGATCGGGCAAAAAACCAGGGACTAGTTCGCAAAAGTAGATTTTCGACAAAATTCAAAATGGCGGAAAATCTATCATGGCGGAAATAAAATCGGAGATATACGTTTTGTTCGTCAGGCGTCCAGCTTTCCAATGATATAAGACACTTGAGTCTATGACTTACGGTCTAGGAGTTATGAGCAGTTTCGCGCTTTTGGTTGCTATAGCGCCACCTATGGGCCAATCGGGGTCATAATTTGATAACCTCTCCTCGATTTTTGTACTACCATATGGCAAAGTTTCAAAGCTCTAGCCCTTACGGTTTGGGCTGCACGATGCGTTTTACGGCAGAATAATAATAATAATAATAATAATAATTAAAGCTGCAAGCAGCATTTATCGGGGTTCAAGCATTTAAGGCCTTTAGGCACATAAGCATTTAAGACATTAAGATTTATTTAGAAAGCTTTTAACCACTGAAATAATAGATGGAAAAGTCCATTTACAGCCAATACAGGCAATTTACCATAGGAAATATGTGTTTTTTAAAGCTTTTTAACAGTTATAGCACCATCTATAGTCCGATCTCCATGAAATTTTGCATGCTTGTTAATGATGTTATGGCACATAAGCTCACCAATTTTCGTGAAGTTCTGAGTTTTCGTTTAGGATTTATAGGCTTTTGAGTGCATTTTGCCACGCCCATTTTCTTTATGACCCAATATACCCATGCGAAAAATGCAAAAGTTCAACTTTTTTTTGATAATTATTGATCTTGAGAGTCCATAGAATTGTCCTAGACTCGTTTGGTTCTGATCGGGCGAAAAACCTAGGACTAGTTCGCAAAAGTAGGTTTTTAACATAATTACGAATATTTAATGAACGGTTTGATTGACAGCAATGGTTCTTGAGGCAAAGTTGTTCAACAAGAGGAGATCTATCAAATGGTATGCATTTTGTGACAATAAGTGTAACACCACGTGATTACAGAGCCATAAAACTCGTTAGCGCCAACTAGTGGCCGATTTCTTTTAAAATTCTTACAGACCTCTAGGGCCATGAGTCGAACATGCCCACCGAGTTTCGTTCCGATAGGCCTCCGTTAACCTTGTCTAATAGGTGCTCAAACTTCATTGGCCGATGGCGGCCATGTTTTTTGAGATACACCAATGTCCTCATAGACATACATGGCACCTTGGACCAAGACACTGCATACCAATTTTCAAGTCAATCGGACTAACGGTCAGGTGGTTATAGCCTGTTTTATGTTTTTTTCATGTTATAGCGCCACCATGTGACCAATCGCCGCGATTTTTTTACCGTGACCTCATATTGACGTCTTACACATGTGTACCAGGTTTGGTTAAAATACCTCTTTTACTTCTGGAGTTATAGCCATTTTAGTAAAATAGGCTCCTCCCACAACGTTAATTTTGCACCCCCTAGCGACCGTGAATCGAAATTTCAACTTTTTTTTTATAATTATTGATATTCAGACTCCAGAGAACAATTCTGCACTGGTTTGGTTCCGATCGGGCAAAAAACCAGGGACTAGTTCGCAAAAGTAGATTTTCGACAAAATTCAAAATGGCGGAAAATCTATCATGGCGGAAATAAAATCGGAGATATACGTTTTGTTCGTCAGGCGTCCAGCTTTCCAATGATATAAGACACTTGAGTCTATGACTTACGGTCTAGGAGTTATGAGCAGTTTCGCGCTTTTGGTTGCTATAGCGCCACCTATGGGCCAATCGGGGTCATAATTTGATAACCTCTCCTCGATTTTTGTACTACCATATGGCAAAGTTTCAAAGCTCTAGCCCTTACGGTTTGGGCTGCACGATGCGTTTTACGGCAGAATAATAATAATAATAATTAAAGCTGCAAGCAGCATTTATCGGGGTTCAAGCATTTAAGGCCTTTAGGCACATAAGCATTTAAGACATTAAGATTTATTTAGAAAGCTTTTAACCACTGAAATAATAGATGGAAAAGTCCATTTACAGCCAATACAGGCAATTTACCATAGGAAATATGTGTTTTTTAAAGCTTTTTAACAGTTATAGCACCATCTATAGTCCGATCTCCATGAAATTTTGCATGCTTGTTAATGATGTTATGGCACATAAGCTCACCAATTTTCGTGAAGTTCTGAGTTTTTGTTTAGGATTTATAGGCTTTTGAGTGCATTTTGCCACGCCCATTTTCTTTATGACCCAATATACCCATGCGAAAAATGCAAAAGTTCAACTTTTTTTTGATAATTATTGATCTTGAGAGTCCATAGAATTGTCCTAGACTCGTTTGGTTCTGATCGGGCGAAAAACCTAGGACTAGTTCGCAAAAGTAGGTTTTTAACATAATTACGAATATTTAATGAACGGTTTGATTGACAGCAATGGTTCTTGAGGCAAAGTTGTTCAACAAGAGGAGATCTATCAAATGGTATGCATTTTGTGACAATAAGTGTAACACCACGTGATTACAGAGCCATAAAACTCGTTAGCGCCAACTAGTGGCCGATTTCTTTTAAAATTCTTACAGACCTCTAGGGCCATGAGTCGAACATGCCCACCGAGTTTCGTTCCGATAGGCCTCCGTTAACCTTGTCTAATAGGTGCTCAAACTTCATTGGCCGATGGCGGCCATGTTTTTTGAGATACACCAATGTCCTCATAGACATACATGGCACCTTGGACCAAGACACTGCATACCAATTTTCAAGTCAATCGGACTAACGGTCAGGTGGTTATAGCCTGTTTTATGTTTTTTTCATGTTATAGCGCCACCATGTGACCAATCGCCGTGATTTTTTTACCGTGACCTCATATTGACGTCTTACACATGTGTACCAGGTTTGGTTAAAATACCTCTTTTACTTCTGGAGTTATAGCCATTTTAGTAAAATAGGCTCCTCCCACAACGTTAATTTTGCACCCCCTAGCGACCGTGAATCGAAATTTCAACTTTTTTTTGATAATTATTGATATTCAGACTCCAGAGAACAATTCTGCACTGGTTTGGTTCCGATCGGGCAAAAAACCAGGGACTAGTTCGCAAAAGTAGATTTTCGACAAAATTCAAAATGGCGGAAAATCTATCATGGCGGAAATAAAATCGGAGATATACGTTTTGTTCGTCAGGCGTCCAGCTTTCCAATGATATAAGACACTTGAGTCTATGACTTACGGTCTAGGAGTTATGAGCAGTTTCGCGCTTTTGGTTGCTATAGCGCCACCTATGGGCCAATCGGGGTCATAATTTGATAACCTCTCCTCGATTTTTGTACTACCATATGGCAAAGTTTCAAAGCTCTAGCCCTTACGGTTTGGGCTGCACGATGCGTTTTACGGCAGAATAATAATAATAATAATAATTAAAGCTGCAAGCAGCATTTATCGGGGTTCAAGCAGTTAAGGCCTTTAAGGCATTTAAGCACAAAAGCATCAAAAGTTATTAAGATTTATTTAGCAAGCATGTAACCACTGACATAATAGATGGAAAAGACCATTTACAGCCAATACAGGCAATTTGCCATGGGATATATATGGTTTTAAAGCTTTTTAACAGTTATAGCGCCACCTATGCTCCGATCTCCATAGAATTGTTTACTGTGACCTCAAATTGAACCCATACACATGTGTACTGAGTTTGGTGAAGATATCTCATTTACTTCTTGAGTTATAGCCATTTGAGTAAAATAGGCTCCTCCCACAACGATTTGCCACATTCTAGAATTATTTAATATGATTCTAGCATGATTTACTATCATATACCATGTTCCAGAATGATTTATTAGGATTCTAGCATGATTTACCTTGATACACCTCATTTCAGTATTATTTACTATGATTTACAATGTTTCTAGCATGATTAACCACATTACTAGCAAATATGTGAAGTGTCAGTGCAAATGAGGTGATGAACACTGACAAAATATTATTGTGTTATAATAGTTAGTTATATACGTGATTTTTAGTGTGTGTCCAAGTATGAATGCAAAAGCACATGTAAAATATTTCATTATTAAGTAGAATGGCCAGCAGAGGGCAGTAGAAGACCACTTATTGGCTCACTTTCACTTTAAACCAGTTTTCTGCACTAAAGCAAACCAGTTTTTCCATGTTAACTCAATGCATGCTTACACACACACACACACACACACACACACACACACACACACACACACACACACACACACACACACACACAAACACACACACACACACACACACACACACACACACACACACACACAAACACACACACACACACACACACAGCATAGTTAACCGTGATTTACCATGATATACCACGTTCTAGTATTATTTACCAGGAGATAAACGACAATCTAGTATTATTTACTTTGATTTACCATGTTTCTAGCCTGATTTATCACATTACTAGCAATTATTTGAAGTGTCAGTGCAAATAAAGTGATTAACACTGACAAAATATGATTGTGTTATAATAGTTATTGCTATATAAGTGATTTTTTTTGTGTGTATTCAAGTATGAATGCAAGCACATGTTGAAATATTTCATTAATAAGTAGAATGGCCAGCAGAGGGCAGTAGAAGACCACTTATTGGCTCACTTTCACTTTAAACCAGTTTTCTGCACTAAAGCAAACCAGTTTATCTATGTTAACTCAATGCATGCTTACACACACACACACACACACACACACACACACACACACACACACACACACACACACACACACACACACACACAGAGCATAGTTAACCATGATTTACCATGATTTACCACATTACTAGCAATTATTTGAAGTGTCAGTGCAAATAAAGTGATTAACACTGACAAAATATGATTGTGTTATAATAGTTATTGCTATATAAGTGATTTTTAGTGTGTATTCAAGTATAAATGCAAGCACATGTGGAAAAATTTAATTAATAAGTAGAATGGCCAGCAGAGGGCAGTAGAAGACCACTTATTGGCTCACTTTCACTTTAAACCTCATGATTTTGACCAGTTTTCTGCACTAAAGCAAACCAGTGTTTCCATGTTAACTCAATAATGCATAATTGCTACATATGCTACACACAATAATGCTACACACACACACACACACACACACACACACACACACACACAAATGTTTCAGTGATATTGGTGTCACATTCACCTTCATCACATTCACCTTCTGTCTTCATCACATTCACCATCTGTCGTCATCACCTGCACCTGCTCCTCATCACCCTCCTCATCATCACCTGCTCCTCATCATCATAACCGTCACCTGTTGTCCTTGTCTTGATCTGTGTATTTAAGTTCCCCTCTCATCCATTATCATTGTCGGTTATTGTTTGTGCACTAGCACTCTGTTATGTTTGTTTTCATGTTGGAAAATAAAACCTTTGTTATATTTGTACCACACACACACACACACACACACACACACACACACACACACACACACACACACACACACCATCATTTATCATGATTTACCATGGCTGATACCAATTCCAATATGAGAAAATGACTATTTTAAACAGCGGGGGGCAGTAAAATACCACTTATTGGCTTAACATGCCATTAATTCATATCATTTTCACCTTTTTAACTGTTATAGAGGCAAATTTTGTCCGATCTGTCTGAAAATTTTCATGCTTGTTCAGGGTGATATTTCACACGTTCTGACTTGTTTTTAAGAAGGTCTGAGCATTGATTAAAGAGATATAGGCTTTCGGGGACACTTGGTAAAGGCCAGATTTTGAAGTGAACCTATTATAGCTATCCAAATGAAGTAGTTCAACTTTTTCTGACAATTATTGATCTAGTGAGTCCAGAGAATTGTATTGCACTAGTTTTGAACATTATGATATGAAAATTATATGATCAGAGATGGAAAAGACCATTTACAGCCAATACAGGCAGTTTACCATAGGAAATATATGATTTTAAAGCTTTTTAACAGTTATAGCGCCACCTATCGTACGATCTCCATAGAATTTTTCATGCTTGTTAATGATGTTATGTCACATATGCTGACCACTTTTTGTGAAGTTCTGAGTTTTCATTTAGGATTTATAGGCTTTTGAGTGTATTTTGCCACACCCATTTTATAAATGACCCTATTACAGCCATACAAATACAAAAGTTCAACTTTTTTTTGATAATTATTGATCTAGAGAGTCCATAGAATTGTCCTAGACTGGTCTGGTTCCGATCGGGCAAAAAACCAGGGACTAGTTCGCAAAAGTAGGTTTTTAACATATTCATGAATATTTAATGAACGGTTTGATTGACAGCAATGGTTCTAGAGGCAAAGTTGTTCAGCATGAGCAGATCTATCAAATGATATGCATTTTGTGACAATATATCTAACACCACGTGATTACAGAGCCATAAAACTCGTTAGCGCCAACTAGTGGCCGATTTCTTTCAAAATTCTTACAGACCTCTAGGGCCATGAGTCGAACATGCCCACCGAGTTTCGTTCCGATCGGCCTCCGTTAACCTTGTCTAATAGGTGCTCAACTTCATTGGCCAATGGCGGCCATGTTTTTTGAGATACACCAATGTCCTCATAGACATACATGGCACCTTGGACCAAGACACTGCATACCAATTTTCAAGTCAATCGGACTAACGGTCAGGTGGTTATAGCCTGTTTTATGTTTTTTTCATGTTATAGCGCCACCATGTGGCCAATCGCCGCGATTTTTTTACCGTGTCCTCAGATTGACCTCTTACATATGTGTACCAAGTTTGTTGAAAATACCTCATTTACTTCTGGAGTTATAGCCATTTTAGTAAAATAGGCTCCGCCCACAACGTTAATTTTGCGCCCCCTAGCGACCCTGAATCGAAATTTCAACTTTTTTTCGATAATTATTGATCTTCAGTCTCCAGAGAACAATTCTGCACTGGTTTGGTTCCGATCGAGCAAAAAACCAGGGACTAGTTCGCAAAAGTAGGTTTTCGACAAAATTCAAAATGGCGGAAAATCTATCATGACGGAAATGAAATCGGAGATATACGTTTTGTTCGTCAGACGACCAGCTTTCCAATGATATAAGACACTTGTGTCTACGACATACGGTCCAGGAGTTATGACCACTTTCGCGCTTTTGGTTGTTATAGCGCCACCTATGGGCCAATCGAGGTCATAATTTGATAACCTCTCCTCGATTTTTGTACTACCATCTGGCAAAGTTTCAAAGCTCTAGCCCTTACGGTTTGGGCTGCACGATGCGTTTTACGGCAGAATAATAATAATAATAATAATTAAAGCTGCAAGCAGCATTTATCGGGGTTCAAGCATTTAAGGCCTTTAGGCACATAAGCATTTAAGACATTAAGATTTATTTAGAAAGCTTTTAACCACTGAAATAATAGATGGAAAAGTCCATTTAAAGCCAATACAGGCAATTTACCATAGGAAATATGTGTTTTTTAAAGCTTTTTAACAGTTATAGCACCATCTATAGTCCGATCTCCATGAAATTTTGCATGCTTGTTAATGATGTTATGGCACATAAGCTCACCAATTTTCGTGAAGTTCTGAGTTTTTGTTTAGGATTTATAGGCTTTTGAGTGCATTTTGCCACGCCCATTTTCTTTATGACCCAATATACCCATGCGAAAAATGCAAAAGTTCAACTTTTTTTTGATAATTATTGATCTTGAGAGTCCATAGAATTGTCCTAGACTCGTTTGGTTCTGATCGGGCGAAAAACCTAGGACTAGTTCGCAAAAGTAGGTTTTTAACATAATTACGAATATTTAATGAACGGTTTGATTGACAGCAATGGTTCTTGAGGCAAAGTTGTTCAACAAGAGGAGATCTATCAAATGGTATGCATTTTGTGACAATAAGTGTAACACCACGTGATTACAGAGCCATAAAACTCGTTAGCGCCAACTAGTGGCCGATTTCTTTTAAAATTCTTACAGACCTCTAGGGCCATGAGTCGAACATGCCCACCGAGTTTCGTTCCGATAGGCCTCCGTTAACCTTGTCTAATAGGTGCTCAAACTTCATTGGCCGATGGCGGCCATGTTTTTTGAGATACACCAATGTCCTCATAGACATACATGGCACCTTGGACCAAGACACTGCATACCAATTTTCAAGTCAATCGGACTAACGGTCAGGTGGTTATAGCCTGTTTTATGTTTTTTTCATGTTATAGCGCCACCATGTGACCAATCGCCGCGATTTTTTTACCGTGACCTCATATTGACGTCTTACACATGTGTACCAGGTTTGGTTAAAATACCTCTTTTACTTCTGGAGTTATAGCCATTTTAGTAAAATAGGCTCCTCCCACAACGTTAATTTTGCACCCCCTAGCGACCGTGAATCGAAATTTCAACTTTTTTTTGATAATTATTGATATTCAGACTCCAGAGAACAATTCTGCACTGGTTTGGTTCCGATCGGGCAAAAAACCAGGGACTAGTTCGCAAAAGTAGATTTTCGACAAAATTCAAAATGGCGGAAAATCTATCATGGCGGAAATAAAATCGGAGATATACGTTTTGTTCGTCAGGCGTCCAGCTTTCCAATGATATAAGACACTTGAGTCTATGACTTACGGTCTAGGAGTTATGAGCAGTTTCGCGCTTTTGGTTGCTATAGCGCCACCTATGGGCCAATCGGGGTCATAATTTGATAACCTCTCCTCGATTTTTGTACTACCATATGGCAAAGTTTCAAAGCTCTAGCCCTTACGGTTTGGGCTGCACGATGCGTTTTACGGCAGAATAATAATAATAATAATAATAATAATTAAAGCTGCAAGCAGCATTTATCGGGGTTCAAGCATTTAAGGCCTTTAGGCACATAAGCATTTAAGACATTAAGATTTATTTAGAAAGCTTTTAACCACTGAAATAATAGATGGAAAAGTCCATTTACAGCCAATACAGGCAATTTACCATAGGAAATATGTGTTTTTTAAAGCTTTTTAACAGTTATAGCACCATCTATAGTCCGATCTCCATGAAATTTTGCATGCTTGTTAATGATGTTATGGCACATAAGCTCACCAATTTTCGTGAAGTTCTGAGTTTTTGTTTAGGATTTATAGGCTTTTGAGTGCATTTTGCCACGCCCATTTTCTTTATGACCCAATATACCCATGCGAAAAATGCAAAAGTTCAACTTTTTTTTGATAATTATTGATCTTGAGAGTCCATAGAATTGTCCTAGACTCGTTTGGTTCTGATCGGGCGAAAAACCTAGGACTAGTTCGCAAAAGTAGGTTTTTAACATAATTACGAATATTTAATGAACGGTTTGATTGACAGCAATGGTTCTTGAGGCAAAGTTGTTCAACAAGAGGAGATCTATCAAATGGTATGCATTTTGTGACAATAAGTGTAACACCACGTGATTACAGAGCCATAAAACTCGTTAGCGCCAACTAGTGGCCGATTTCTTTTAAAATTCTTACAGACCTCTAGGGCCATGAGTCGAACATGCCCACCGAGTTTCGTTCCGATAGGCCTCCGTTAACCTTGTCTAATAGGTGCTCAAACTTCATTGGCCGATGGCGGCCATGTTTTTTGAGATACACCAATGTCCTCATAGACATACATGGCACCTTGGACCAAGACACTGCATACCAATTTTCAAGTCAATCGGACTAACGGTCAGGTGGTTATAGCCTGTTTTATGTTTTTTTCATGTTATAGCGCCACCATGTGACCAATCGCCGCGATTTTTTTACCGTGACCTCATATTGACGTCTTACACATGTGTACCAGGTTTGGTTAAAATACCTCTTTTACTTCTGGAGTTATAGCCATTTTAGTAAAATAGGCTCCTCCCACAACGTTAATTTTGCACCCCCTAGCGACCGTGAATCGAAATTTCAACTTTTTTTTGATAATTATTGATATTCAGACTCCAGAGAACAATTCTGCACTGGTTTGGTTCCGATCGGGCAAAAAACCAGGGACTAGTTCGCAAAAGTAGATTTTCGACAAAATTCAAAATGGCGGAAAATCTATCATGGCGGAAATAAAATCGGAGATATACGTTTTGTTCGTCAGGCGTCCAGCTTTCCAATGATATAAGACACTTGAGTCTATGACTTACGGTCTAGGAGTTATGAGCAGTTTCGCGCTTTTGGTTGCTATAGCGCCACCTATGGGCCAATCGGGGTCATAATTTGATAACCTCTCCTCGATTTTTGTACTACCATATGGCAAAGTTTCAAAGCTCTAGCCCTTACGGTTTGGGCTGCACGATGCGTTTTACGGCAGAATAATAATAATAATAATAATAATAAAAATCAGCACAATTACAATAGGGTTTCAGCACTTCGTGCTTGAACCCCTAAAAATCAGCACAATTACAATAGGGTTTCAGCACTTCGTGCTTGAACCCCTAATAATAAAAATCAGCACAATTACAATAGGGTTTCAGCACTTCGTGCTTGAACCCCTAATTAAAGCTGCAAGCAGCATTTAGCGGGGTTCAAGCATTTAGGGTCTTTAAGCACATAAGGCAGTCTAGTGAGTTGTCTGAGTTTTTGTTTAGGATTTACAGGCTTTTGAGTGTTTTTTGCCATACCCATTTTCTAAATGATCCTGTTATGGCTACCCAATGGGTAAAGTTAAAGTTTTTTATATAATTAATAATCTAGAGCTTCCAGAGAATTGTACTGCACTGGTATATTTCCGATCGGGCGAAAAACCTAGGACTAGTTCGCAAAAGTAGGTTTTTAACATAATAGCAAGTATTTAATGAACAAATTGATTGACAGCAGTAGTTCTTGAGGCAAAGTTGTTCAGTATGAGGAGATCTATCAAATGATATGCATCACGTGATTACATAGCCGTAAAACCTGTTAGCGTCAACTAGTGGCTGATTTTTCAAAATTCTTACAGACCTCTAGGGCCACGAGTCGAACATGCCCATCGAGTTTCGTTCTGATCGGCCTCCGTTAAGAGCAAACTAACAGCTTTGAATTAAAATGGTGAGGTATCCTGTTGTAAACATCAACCATGCCTGTTGACAGTTTTGTGGGAAGGGAATGAAAAGTTCTCAAATCCACAGCACAGCCTCAGACATAACATTTATATCCATGATCTGCCATTTTCACTATTGTCCTTGCTTGCTTCTTCACAATACCTGCAGATCTTCTGATGATTCGGCTGTGCAGGTCCACATTAACACTGCCTGGCCTAGAACATGGACTGGAAAATGCAAATTTGGGGGGTATAAATATTAATGATCCTGACTCCAACGTCACAGTCGGTGTTATGGTGGGATTCACTCATTTTTCAGCGGTCTTTTGCAAACAGGAGATTTACACAAGAAGGAGGAAACAATGGTGTTTGAGGCTCACGGTATGTCAGTTCCATGTCCAGAACTCTTATCATTCAACTATGCCAAGATAAATACAGTTTTCAATTGTATGGCACCTGTAAAATAGATGATTAGTAATATAATGCTTACTTGGAGTCTGAAATGGCTTTAACAAAAGAAGAAAAATAGTCTTAGATTTCTGTTCATTCTAATCATGTACAAATAAAGTAGCACAGTAAGATTACATTTATTTGAATGCATTAGTGAGTGTGTGATTGTGCTGTGTGTGCAGCGTGTCAATACTAAAAGTGAAGGTGTAGTTGATATCTTTGGTGATAATATCTGTAGTAATCATAAAAAAAAACACTTAAGAAATAAAGAATTAAAATTACAAATAATATTCTATTAAGATATGAGTTACAATAACATGATTTGCAATAGTAATAATATCAATAATATATGCACAATACACACAGATTAGACTATCAGGTCTGTGTTTTACAAAAACATTAGTATTGCAGCCAATGTGAGTCTGTGGGATTTATAAACAGACAAAATATGATTTGAAATGTTATTTTAATGATTTTATTAAGTTTAAACAATATTTCAAATGGAAAAAAAAATTAAAAATAATATTTTAGTGAGCAGAATGAACCAATGAGTGTTCTTCTTCTGGTGGTTAAAATGTAAATGAAAACAATAATACTTAAACAATAATACTTAATACACTAACCATGCTTGAACACACACATGCACACACATTTTGTTGTAGATGGAGATATTTAAAATAAAAGATAGGTAACAAAATGATAATTGCAAATCTCCTCTGTATAACACCATTTTCAGATTTCAAATTAATCACTGAGAGGCAGAATTGTTCAAACTGAGAGCTCAGTAAAAATGAAGTGATAAACTTTGACAAAACATGACTGTGTTATAATAGGTGATTTTCATGCAAGTAATTTGATATAGTCCAAAAACTAATGCAAAAGCACAGATGAAAATATTTTATTAAGTAGAATGTCCTGCAGAGGGCAGTAGAAGACCACTAATTGACTCACTTTCATTTGAAATACTTTTTTATCCACCAGTAAAACAAAGCAGTTTCTTCATGTTCTTTCCATTAAGCATGCTTACACACACACAGACACACACACAAACCCCCACACACACACACACACACACACACACACACACACACACACACACACACACACACACACACACACACACAAAGACAAATATGTTTTCAATGTTTTTAGGATGTGATATTGTGAAAATATCTTCATCTCCTCATCTTGAACAACTTTGCCTCAAGAATCACTAATGTCAATCAAACCGTTCATAATCATAATAAAAAAAAAAAATATATATACAAATATCATAATAATAAAAAAAACATCATAATAAAAAAGATTGCTTCTTAAAGCATTTGTTTATTTCCAATACTGAAGCGAATTAAAAGATCATGCGTAATCCTGCTGCTCCCTCTAGTGGACAACAGTGGTATTATAGCTTACATTTTACAGTTGAAGTGTTTGAATGAATGGGAATTTGTTTTTTTACTTATATCTCAGGAACCAAAAGGCGAAAAATTCTGAAACTCAGAGCATAGATAGTGCTTGAGGAGCCCTGTTGAATGAGACCATCAATGTGTTTTTGGGCGATTGGGGCTGGGAGTTATGACTGTTATAAGGCATATCTGTTCGGGCTATTATCTCTGGAATGCCCAGGGCAAATAACACCACATTTGAATCGAAGCTAGCCAAGGACGCGCCCTTTCCAACGAGCTCTCACACAATGTTCGGGGTGGTCTGGGTCGGGAGTAATGGCCGTTCAAAATCGGGGGTCCCGCGGATTCGCGATGCGCGGGGGGCGCGCTCCCGAGGCCCGCGACGACACGTTTCGATCAAGAGCCCGGAGAGGTCCTCACCATCAAAATTTGAGCGCGCAACGACTTTCCGTTTTCGAGTTATGAATGGATTTGTATTCGGGGGCGTGGCTTAAATGCCGTTATACTTTCGTTTCATTTCATTCATTTACTTTCGTCCATTTCCATATCTCAGTGTAACACAATTGTCAATAGTAATACTCAATAGATGAGTTTTGACAAAATGTGATTGTAAATGTTAAAATAATGATTTTAAAAAGTCTAAATATGAATTTTATAACAATATTAGGGAGTAGTATGATGAAATGACAGCAGGGGGCAGTAAAATACCACTTATTGGCTTAATATGTCATTATATTCATATAAAATCACCTTTTGAAGAAGTTAAACTTTTTTTCTGATAATTATTGATCTAGAGAGTTCAGAGAATTGTGCTGCACTGGTTTTGAACATTATGATATGAACATTATATGATAAAAGATAGAAGACATCATTTACAGCAAATACAGGCAATTTACCATAGGAAATATATGGTTTTAAAGCGTTTTAACAGTTATAGCGCCAACTATCGTCCGATCTCCATAGAATTTTTCATGCTTGTTAATGATGTTATGTCACATATGCTGACCAATTTTTGTGAAGTTCTGAGTTTTTATTTAGGATTTATAGGCTTTTTAATGTATTTTGACACGCCCGTTTTATAAATGACCCTATTACAGCCATCCAAATGCAAAAGTTCAACTTTTTTTTGATAATTATTGATCTAGAGAGTCCAGAGAATTGTCCTACACTGGTCTGGTTCCGATCGGGCAAAAAACCTAGGACTAGTTCGCAAAAGTAGGTTTTTAACATATTAATGAATAATTAATGAACAGTTTGATTGACAGCAATGGTTCTTGAGGCAAAGTTGTTCAGGATGAGGAGATCTATCAAATGATATGCATATTGTGTGGATATTTGTAACACCACGTGATTACAGAGCCGTAAAACTCGTTAGCGCCAACTAGTGGCCGATTTCTTTCAAAATTCTTACAGACCTTTAGGGCCATGAGCCGAACATGCCCATTGAGTTTCGTTCCGATCGGCCTCCGTTAACCTTGTCTAATAGGTGCTCAAACTTCGTTGGCCGATGGCGGCCATGTTTTTTGAGATACGCCAATGTCCTCATACACATACATGGCACCTTGGACCAAGACACTGCATACCAATTTTCAAGTCAATCGGACTAACGGTCAGGTGGTTATAGCCTGTTTTATGTTTTTTTCATTTTATAGCGCCACCATGAGGCCAATCGTCGCGATTTTTTTACTGTGACCCCAGAGTAAGCTCATACACATGTGTACCAAGTTTGGTGAAGATACCTCATTTACATCGGGAGTTATAGCCATTTTAGTAAAATAGGCCCCTCCCACAACGTACGTTTTGGCGCCCCTTAGCGACCGTGAATCGAAATTTCCACTTTTTTTCGATAATTATTGATATTCAGTCTCCAGAGAACATTTCTGCACTAGTTTGGTTCCAATCGGGCAAAAAACCAGGGACTAGTTCGCAAAAGTAGATTTTTGACAAAATTCAAAATGGCGGAAAATCTATCATGGCGGAAATAAAATCGGAGATATACGTTTTGTTCGTCAGGCATCCAGCTTTCCAATGATATAAGACACTTGAGTCTACGCCATACGGTCTAGGAGTTATGAGCAGTTTCGCGCTTTTGGTTGTTATAGCGCCACCTATGGGCCAATCGGGGTCATAATCTCTGAACCTTTCCTCGATTTTTGTACTACCATCTGTCAAAGTTTCAAAGTTCCAGCTCTTACGGTTTGGGCTGCACGATGCGTTTTACGGCAGAATAATAATAATAATAATAATAATAATTAAAGCTGCAAGCAGCATTTATCGGGGTTCAAGCATTTAAGGCCTTTAGGCACATAAGCATTTAAGACATTAAGATTTATTTAGAAAGCTTTTAACCACTGAAATAATAGATGGAAAAGTCCATTTACAGCCAATACAGGCAATTTACCATAGGAAATATGTGTTTTTTAAAGCTTTTTAACAGTTATAGCACCATCTATAGTCCGATCTCCATGAAATTTTGCATGCTTGTTAATGATGTTATGGCACATAAGCTCACCAATTTTCGTGAAGTTCTGAGTTTTTGTTTAGGATTTATAGGCTTTTGAGTGCATTTTGCCACGCCCATTTTCTTTATGACCCAATATACCCATGCGAAAAATGCAAAAGTTCAACTTTTTTTTGATAATTATTGATCTTGAGAGTCCATAGAATTGTCCTAGACTCGTTTGGTTCTGATCGGGCGAAAAACCTAGGACTAGTTCGCAAAAGTAGGTTTTTAACATAATTACGAATATTTAATGAACGGTTTGATTGACAGCAATGGTTCTTGAGGCAAAGTTGTTCAACAAGAGGAGATCTATCAAATGGTATGCATTTTGTGACAATAAGTGTAACACCACGTGATTACAGAGCCATAAAACTCGTTAGCGCCAACTAGTGGCCGATTTCTTTTAAAATTCTTACAGACCTCTAGGGCCATGAGTCGAACATGCCCACCGAGTTTCGTTCCGATAGGCCTCCGTTAACCTTGTCTAATAGGTGCTCAAACTTCATTGGCCGATGGCGGCCATGTTTTTTGAGATACACCAATGTCCTCATAGACATACATGGCACCTTGGACCAAGACACTGCATACCAATTTTCAAGTCAATCGGACTAACGGTCAGGTGGTTATAGCCTGTTTTATGTTTTTTTCATGTTATAGCGCCACCATGTGACCAATCGCCGCGATTTTTTTACCGTGACCTCATATTGACGTCTTACACATGTGTACCAGGTTTGGTTAAAATACCTCTTTTACTTCTGGAGTTATAGCCATTTTAGTAAAATAGGCTCCTCCCACAACGTTAATTTTGCACCCCCTAGCGACCGTGAATCGAAATTTCAACTTTTTTTTGATAATTATTGATATTCAGACTCCAGAGAACAATTCTGCACTGGTTTGGTTCCGATCGGGCAAAAAACCAGGGACTAGTTCGCAAAAGTAGATTTTCGACAAAATTCAAAATGGCGGAAAATCTATCATGGCGGAAATAAAATCGGAGATATACGTTTTGTTCGTCAGGCGTCCAGCTTTCCAATGATATAAGACACTTGAGTCTATGACTTACGGTCTAGGAGTTATGAGCAGTTTCGCGCTTTTGGTTGCTATAGCGCCACCTATGGGCCAATCGGGGTCATAATTTGATAACCTCTCCTCGATTTTTGTACTACCATATGGCAAAGTTTCAAAGCTCTAGCCCTTACGGTTTGGGCTGCACGATGCGTTTTACGGCAGAATAATAATAATAATTAAAGCTGCAAGCAGCGTTTATCGGGGTTCAAGCAATTAAGGCCTTTAAGGCCTTTAAGCATAAAAGCATCAAAAGTTATTAAGATTTATTTAGCAAGCATGTAACTACTGACATAATAGATGAAAAAGACCATTTACCATAGGAAATATATGGTTTTAAAGCTTTTAACAGTTATAGCGCCACCTTTGGTCCGATCTCCATAAAATTTGGCATGCTTGTTAATGATGTTATTTCACATATGTTCACCAATTTTTGTGAAGTTCTGAGTTTTTATTTATGATTTATAGGCTTTTTTATTTATTTTGCCCCGCCCATTTTATAAATGACCCTATTACAGCCATCCAAATGCAAAAGTTCAACTTTTTTTGATAATTATTGATCTAGAGAGTCCAGAGAATTGTCCTAGACTGGTTTGGTTCCGATCGGGCGAAAAACCAGGGACTAGTTCGCAAAAGTAGGTTTTTAACATATTCATGAATATTTAATTAACTGTTTGATTGACAGAAATGGTTCTTGAGGCAAAGTTGTTCAGCATGAGCAGATATATCAAATGATATGCTTTTTGTGACGATAAGTGTAACACCACGTGATTACAGAGCCAAAAAACTCGTTAGCGCCAACTAGTGGCCGATTTCTTTCAAAATTCTTACAGACCTCTAGGGCCATGAGTCGAACATGCCCATCGAGTTTCGTTCCGATCGGCCTCCGTTAACCTTGTCTAATAGGTGCTCAACTTCATTGGCCAATGGCGGCCATGTTTTTTGAGATACGCCAATGTCCTCATAGACATACATGGCACCTTGGACCAAGACACTGCATACCAATTTTCAAGTCAATCGGACTAATGGTCAGGTGGTTATAGCCCTTTTCATGTTTTTTTCATGTTATAGCGCCACCTAGTGTTCAATCGTCGCGATTTTTTTACTGTGACCCCAGAATGAACCCATACACATGTGTACCGAGTTTGGTGAAGCTATCTTATTTACTTTTTAAGTTATAGCCATTTTAGTAAAATAGGCTCCTCCCACAACGATTATTTTGCGCCCCCTAGCGTCCATGAATCGAAATTTCAACATTTTTTCGATAATTATTGATCTTCAGACTCCAGAGAACATTTCTGCACTGGTTTGGCTCCGATCGGGCAAAAAACCAGGGACTAGTTCGCAAAAGTAGATTTTCGACAAAATTCAAAATGGCGGAAAATCTATCATGACGGAAATGAAATCGGAGATATACGTTTTGTTCGTCAGGCGTCCAGCTTTCCAATGATATAAGACACTTGAGTCTGCGACATACGGTCTAGGAGTTATGAGCAGTTTCGCGCTTTTGGTTGCTATAGCGCCACCTATGGGCCAATCGGGGTCATAATCTCTGAACCTCTCCTCGATTTTTGTACTACCATCTGGCAAAGTTTCAATGCTCTAGCCCTTACGGTTTGGGCTGCACGATGCGTTTTACGGCAGAATAATAATAATAATAATAATAATTAAAGCTGCAAGCAGCATTTATCGGGGTTCAAGCATTTAAGGCCTTTAAGCACATAAGCATTTAAGACATTAAGTTTTATTTGTAAAGCTTTTAACCACTGAAATAATAGATGGAAAAGACCATTTACAGCCAAAACAGGCAATTTACCATAGGAAATATATGGTTTTCAAAGCTTTTTAACAGTTATAGCGCCACCTATCGTACGATCTTCATGAAATTTTACATGCTTGTTTAGACTGTTATGGTACATATGCTCACCAATTTTTGTGAAGTTCTGAGTTTTCGTTTAGGATTTATAGGCTTTTAAATGCATTTTGCCACGCCCATTTTCATTATGACCCAATATACCCATGCGAAAAATGCTAAAGTTGAACTTTTTTTGATAATTATTGATCTAGAGAGTCCAGAGAATTACCCTAGACTGGTCTTGTTCCGATCGGGCAAAAAACCTAGGACTAGTTCGCAAAAGTAGGTTTTTAACATAATTGCGAATATTTAATGAACGGTTTGATTGACAGCAATGGTTCTTGAGGCAAAGTTGTTCAGCATGAGCAGATCTATCAAATGATATGCATTTTGTGACAATAAGTGTAACACCACGTGATTACAGAGCCATAAAACTCGTTAGCGCCAACTAGTGGCCGATTTCTTTCAAAATTCTTACAGACCTCTAGGGCCATGAGTTGAACATGCCCATCGAGTTTCGTTCCGATCGGCCTCCGTTAACCTTGTCTAATAGGTGCTCAAATTTCATTGGTCGATGGCGGCCATGTTTTTCGAGATACGCCAAAGTCCTCATAGACATACATGGCACCTTGGACCAAGACACTGCATACCAATTTTCAAGTCAATCGGACAAACGGTCACGTGGTCATAGCCCTTTTCATGTTTTTTTTCATGTTATAGCGCCACCTAGTGATCAATCGTCGACATTTTTTTACTATGACCCCAGATTGAACTCTTACACATGTGTACCAAGTTTGGTGAAGATATCTCATTTCCTTTTCGAGTTATAGCCATTTTAGTAAAATAGGCTCCTCCCACAACATTAATTTATCACCCCCTAGCGACCAGGAATCGAAATTTCGACTTTTTTTCGATAATTATTGATCTTCAGACTCCAAAGAACATTTCTGCACTGCTTTGGTTCCGATCGGGTGAAAAACCAGGGACTAGTTCGCAAAAGTAGGTTTTTGACAAAATTCAAAATGGCGGAAAAATTTGCATACCTGAAATAAAATCGGAGATATACGTTTTGACCTTCAGGCGTCCAGCTTTCCAATGATATAGGACACTTGAGTCTACGACATACGGTCTAGGAGTTATGAGCAGTTCCGCGCTTTTGGTTGCTATAGCGCCACCTATGGGCCAATCTGGGTCATACTTTGATAGGTTCTCCCCAAATTGAGGACTACCATTTGGCCAAGTTTCAAGGTTCCAGCTCTTACGGTTTGGGCTGCACGATGCGTTTTAGGGGAGAATAATAATAATAATAATAATAAAAATCAGTACAATTACAATAGGGTTTCAGCACTTCGTGCTTGAACCCCTAAAAATCAGCACAATTACAATAGGGTTTCAGCACTTCGTGCTTGAACCCCTAATAATAATAAAAATCAGCACAATTACAATAGGGTTTCAGCACTTCGTGCTTGAACCCCTAAAAATCAGCACAATTACAATAGGGTTTCAGCACTTCGTGCTTGAACCCCTAATAATTAAAGCTGCAAGCAGCATTTATCGGGGTTCAAGCAGTTAAGGCCTTTAAGGCATTTAAGCACAAAAGCATCAAAAGTTATTAAGATTTATTTAGCAAGCATGTAACCACTGACATAATAGATGGAAAAGACCATTTACAGCCAATACAGGCAATTTGCCATGGGATATATATGGTTTTAAAGCTTTTTAACAGTTATAGCGCCACCTATGCTCCGATCTCCATAGAATTGTTTACTGTGACCTCAAATTGAACCCATACACATGTGTACTGAGTTTGGTGAAGATATCTCATTTACTTCTTGAGTTATAGCCATTTGAGTAAAATAGGCTCCTCCCACAACGATTTGCCACATTCTAGAATTATTTAATATGATTCTAGCATGATTTACTATCATATACCATGTTCCAGAATGATTTATTAGGATTCTAGCATGATTTACCTTGATACACCTCATTTCAGTATTATTTACTATGATTTACAATGTTTCTAGCATGATTAACCACATTACTAGCAAATATGTGAAGTGTCAGTGCAAATGAGGTGATGAACACTGACAAAATATTATTGTGTTATAATAGTTAGTTATATACGTGATTTTTAGTGTGTGTCCAAGTATGAATGCAAAAGCACATGTAAAATATTTCATTATTAAGTAGAATGGCCAGCAGAGGGCAGTAGAAGACCACTTATTGGCTCACTTTCACTTTAAACCAGTTTTCTGCACTAAAGCAAACCAGTTTTTCCATGTTAACTCAATGCATACTTACACACACACACACACACACACACACACACACACACACACACACACACACACACACACACACACACACACACACACACACACAGCATAGTTAACCATGATTTACCATGATATACCACGTTCTAGTATTATTTACCAGGAGATAAACGACAATCTAGGATTATTTACTTTGATTTACCATGTTTCTAGCCTGATTTATCACATTACTAGCAATTATTTGAAGTGTCAGTGCAAATAAAGTGGTTAACACTGACAAAATATGATTGTGTTATAATAGTTATTGCTATATAAGTGATTTTTTTAGTGTGTATTCAAGTATGAATGCAAGCACATGTTGAAATATTTCATTAATAAGTAGAATGGCCAGCAGAGGGCAGTAGAAGACCACTTATTGGCTCACTTTCACTTTAAACCAGTTTTCTGCACTAAAGCAAACCAGTTTATCCATGTTAACTCAATGCATGCTTACACACACACACACACACACACACACACACACACACACACACACACACACACACAGACACACACACACACACACACACACACACACACACACACACACACACACACACACACAGCATAGTTAACCATGATTTACCATGATTTACCACATTACTAGCAATTATTTGAAGTGTCAGTGCAAATAAAGTGATTAACACTGACAAAATATGATTATGAGAGCTCAGTAAAAATGAAGTGATAAACTTTGACAAAACATGACTGTGTTATAATAGGTGATTTTCATGCAAGTAATTTGATATAGTCCAAAAACTAATGCAAAAGCACAGATGAAAATATTTTATTAAGTAGAATGTCCTGCAGAGGGCAGTAGAAGACCACTAATTGACTCACTTTCATTTGAAATACTTTTTTATCCACCAGTAAAACAAAGCAGTTTCTTCATGTTCTTTCCATTAAGCATGCTTACACACACACAGACACACACACAAACCCCCACACACACACACACACACACACACACACACACACACACACACACACACACACACACACACACACACACAAAGACAAATATGTTTTCAATGTTTTTAGGATGTGATATTGTGAAAATATCTTCATCTCCTCATCTTGAACAACTTTGCCTCAAGAATCACTAATGTCAATCAAACCGTTCATAATCATAATAAAAAAAAAAAATATATATACAAATATCATAATAATAAAAAAAACATCATAATAAAAAAGATTGCTTCTTAAAGCATTTGTTTATTTCCAATACTGAAGCGAATTAAAAGATCATGCGTAATCCTGCTGCTCCCTCTAGTGGACAACAGTGGTATTATAGCTTACATTTTACAGTTGAAGTGTTTGAATGAATGGGAATTTGTTTTTTTACTTATATCTCAGGAACCAAAAGGCGAAAAATTCTGAAACTCAGAGCATAGATAGTGCTTGAGGAGCCCTGTTGAATGAGACCATCAATGTGTTTTTGGGCGATTGGGGCTGGGAGTTATGACTGTTATAAGGCATATCTGTTCGGGCTATTATCTCTGGAATGCCCAGGGCAAATAACACCACATTTGAATCGAAGCTAGCCAAGGACGCGCCCTTTCCAACGAGCTCTCACACAATGTTCGGGGTGGTCTGGGTCGGGAGTAATGGCCGTTCAAAATCGGGGGTCCCGCGGATTCGCGATGCGCGGGGGGCGCGCTCCCGAGGCCCGCGACGACACGTTTCGATCAAGAGCCCGGAGAGGTCCTCACCATCAAAATTTGAGCGCGCAACGACTTTCCGTTTTCGAGTTATGAATGGATTTGTATTCGGGGGCGTGGCTTAAATGCCGTTATACTTTCGTTTCATTTCATTCATTTACTTTCGTCCATTTCCATATCTCAGTGTAACACAATTGTCAATAGTAATACTCAATAGATGAGTTTTGACAAAATGTGATTGTAAATGTTAAAATAATGATTTTAAAAAGTCTAAATATGAATTTTATAACAATATTAGGGAGTAGTATGATGAAATGACAGCAGGGGGCAGTAAAATACCACTTATTGGCTTAATATGTCATTATATTCATATAAAATCACCTTTTGAAGAAGTTAAACTTTTTTTCTGATAATTATTGATCTAGAGAGTTCAGAGAATTGTGCTGCACTGGTTTTGAACATTATGATATGAACATTATATGATAAAAGATAGAAGACATCATTTACAGCAAATACAGGCAATTTACCATAGGAAATATATGGTTTTAAAGCGTTTTAACAGTTATAGCGCCAACTATCGTCCGATCTCCATAGAATTTTTCATGCTTGTTAATGATGTTATGTCACATATGCTGACCAATTTTTGTGAAGTTCTGAGTTTTTATTTAGGATTTATAGGCTTTTTAATGTATTTTGACACGCCCGTTTTATAAATGACCCTATTACAGCCATCCAAATGCAAAAGTTCAACTTTTTTTTGATAATTATTGATCTAGAGAGTCCAGAGAATTGTCCTACACTGGTCTGGTTCCGATCGGGCAAAAAACCTAGGACTAGTTCGCAAAAGTAGGTTTTTAACATATTAATGAATAATTAATGAACAGTTTGATTGACAGCAATGGTTCTTGAGGCAAAGTTGTTCAGGATGAGGAGATCTATCAAATGATATGCATATTGTGTGGATATTTGTAACACCACGTGATTACAGAGCCGTAAAACTCGTTAGCGCCAACTAGTGGCCGATTTCTTTCAAAATTCTTACAGACCTTTAGGGCCATGAGCCGAACATGCCCATTGAGTTTCGTTCCGATCGGCCTCCGTTAACCTTGTCTAATAGGTGCTCAAACTTCGTTGGCCGATGGCGGCCATGTTTTTTGAGATACGCCAATGTCCTCATACACATACATGGCACCTTGGACCAAGACACTGCATACCAATTTTCAAGTCAATCGGACTAACGGTCAGGTGGTTATAGCCTGTTTTATGTTTTTTTCATTTTATAGCGCCACCATGAGGCCAATCGTCGCGATTTTTTTACTGTGACCCCAGAGTAAGCTCATACACATGTGTACCAAGTTTGGTGAAGATACCTCATTTACATCGGGAGTTATAGCCATTTTAGTAAAATAGGCCCCTCCCACAACGTACGTTTTGGCGCCCCTTAGCGACCGTGAATCGAAATTTCCACTTTTTTTCGATAATTATTGATATTCAGTCTCCAGAGAACATTTCTGCACTAGTTTGGTTCCAATCGGGCAAAAAACCAGGGACTAGTTCGCAAAAGTAGATTTTTGACAAAATTCAAAATGGCGGAAAATCTATCATGGCGGAAATAAAATCGGAGATATACGTTTTGTTCGTCAGGCATCCAGCTTTCCAATGATATAAGACACTTGAGTCTACGCCATACGGTCTAGGAGTTATGAGCAGTTTCGCGCTTTTGGTTGTTATAGCGCCACCTATGGGCCAATCGGGGTCATAATCTCTGAACCTTTCCTCGATTTTTGTACTACCATCTGTCAAAGTTTCAAAGTTCCAGCTCTTACGGTTTGGGCTGCACGATGCGTTTTACGGCAGAATAATAATAATAATAATAATAATAAAAATCAGCACAATTACAATAGGGTTTCAGCACTTCGTGCTTGAACCCCTAATAATAATAAAAATCAGCACAATTACAATAGGGTTTCAGCACTTCGTGCTTGAACCCCTAAAAATCAGCACAATTACAATAGGGTTTCAGCACTTCGTGCTTGAACCCCTAATAATTAAAGCTGCAAGCAGCATTTATCGGGGTTCAAGCAGTTAAGGCCTTTAAGGCATTTAAGCACAAAAGCATCAAAAGTTATTAAGATTTATTTAGCAAGCATGTAACCACTGACATAATAGATGGAAAAGACCATTTACAGCCAATACAGGCAATTTGCCATGGGATATATATGGTTTTAAAGCTTTTTAACAGTTATAGCGCCACCTATGCTCCGATCTCCATAGAATTGTTTACTGTGACCTCAAATTGAACCCATACACATGTGTACTGAGTTTGGTGAAGATATCTCATTTACTTCTTGAGTTATAGCCATTTGAGTAAAATAGGCTCCTCCCACAACGATTTGCCACATTCTAGAATTATTTAATATGATTCTAGCATGATTTACTATCATATACCATGTTCCAGAATGATTTATTAGGATTCTAGCATGATTTACCTTGATACACCTCATTTCAGTATTATTTACTATGATTTACAATGTTTCTAGCATGATTAACCACATTACTAGCAAATATGTGAAGTGTCAGTGCAAATGAGGTGATGAACACTGACAAAATATTATTGTGTTATAATAGTTAGTTATATACGTGATTTTTAGTGTGTGTCCAAGTATGAATGCAAAAGCACATGTAAAATATTTCATTATTAAGTAGAATGGCCAGCAGAGGGCAGTAGAAGACCACTTATTGGCTCACTTTCACTTTAAACCAGTTTTCTGCACTAAAGCAAACCAGTTTTTCCATGTTAACTCAATGCATACTTACACACACACACACACACACACACACACACACACACACACACACACACACACACACACACACACACACACACACACACACACACACACACAGCATAGTTAACCATGATTTACCATGATATACCACGTTCTAGTATTATTTACCAGGAGATAAACGACAATCTAGGATTATTTACTTTGATTTACCATGTTTCTAGCCTGATTTATCACATTACTAGCAATTATTTGAAGTGTCAGTGCAAATAAAGTGGTTAACACTGACAAAATATGATTGTGTTATAATAGTTATTGCTATATAAGTGATTTTTTTAGTGTGTATTCAAGTATGAATGCAAGCACATGTTGAAATATTTCATTAATAAGTAGAATGGCCAGCAGAGGGCAGTAGAAGACCACTTATTGGCTCACTTTCACTTTAAACCAGTTTTCTGCACTAAAGCAAACCAGTTTATCCATGTTAACTCAATGCATGCTTACACACACACACACACACACACACACACACACACACACACACACACACACACACAGACACACACACACACACACACACACACACACACACACACACACACACACACACACACACACAGCATAGTTAACCATGATTTACCATGATTTACCACATTACTAGCAATTATTTGAAGTGTCAGTGCAAATAAAGTGATTAACACTGACAAAATATGATTATGTTATAATAGTTATTGCTATATAAGTGATTTTTAGTGTGTATTCAAGTATAAATGCAAGCACATGTGGAAAAATTTAATTAAGTAGAATGGCCAGCAGAGGGCAGTAGAAGACCACTTATTGGCTCACTTTCACTTTAAACCTCATGATTTTGACCAGTTTTCTGCACTAAAGCAAACCAGTGTTTCCATGTTAACTCAATAATGCATACTTGCTACATATGCTACACACAATAATGCTACACACACACTCACACACACACACACACACACACACACACACACACACACACACACACACACACAAATGTTTCAGTGATATTGGTGTCACATTCACCTTCATCACATTCACCTTCTGTCTTCATCACATTCACCATCTGTCGTCATCACCTGCACCTGCTCCTCATCACCCTCCTCATCATCACCTGCTCCTCATCATCATAACCGTCACCTGTTGTCCTTGTCTTGATCTGTGTATTTAAGTTCCCCTCTCATCCATTATCATTGTCGGTTATTGTTTGTGCACTAGCACTCTGTTATGTTTGTTTTCATGTTGGAAAATAAAACCTTTGTTATATTTGTACCACACACACACACACACACACACACACACACACACACACACACACACACACACACACACACACACACACCATAATTTATCATGATTTACCATGGCTGATACCAATACCAATATGAGAAAATGACTATTTTAAACAGCAGGGGGCAGTAAAATACCACTTATTGGCTTAACATGCCATTAATTCATATCATTTTCACCTTTTTAACTGTTATAGAGGCAAATTTTGTCCGATCTGTCTGAAAATTTTCATGCTTGTTCAGAGTGATATTTCACACGTTCTGACTTGTTTTTAAGAAGGTCTGAGCATTGATTAAAGAGATATAGGCTTTCGGGGACACTTGGTAAAGGCCAGATTTTGAAGTGAACCTATTATAGCTATCCAAATGAAGTAGTTCAACTTTTTCTGACAATTATTGATCTAGTGAGTCCAGAGAATTGTATTGCACTAGTTTTGAACATTATGATATGAAAATTATATATTCAGAGATGGAAAAGACCATTTACAGTCAATACAGGCAGTTTACCATAGGAAATATATGGTTTTAAAGATTTTTAACAGTTATAGCGCCACCTATCGTCCGATCTCCATGAAATTTTGCATGCTTGTTAATGATGTTATGTCACATAAGTTCACCAATTTTTGTGAAGTTCTGGGTTTTTATTTAGGATTTATAGGCTTTTTAATGTATTTTTCCATGCCCATTTTATAAATGATCCTATTACAGCCATCCAAATGCAAAAGTTCAACTTTTTTTTGATAATTATTGATCTAGAGAGTCCAGAGAATTGTCCTAGACTGGTCTGGTTCCGATCGGGCAAAAAACCTAGGACTAGTTCGCAAAAGTAGGTTTTAAACATATTCATGAATATTTAATGAACGGTTTGATTGACAGAAATGGTTCTTGAGGCAAAGTTGTTCAGCATGAGCAGATATATCAAATGATATGCTTTTTGTGACGATAAGTGTAACACCACGTGATTACAGAGCCAAAAAACTCGTTAGCGCCAACTAGTGGCCGATTTCTTTCAAAATTCTTACAGACCTCTAGGGCCATGAGTCGAACATGCCCATCGAGTTTCGTTCCGATCGGCCTCCGTTAACCTTGTCTAATAGGTGCTCAACTTCATTGGCCAATGGCGGCCATGTTTTTTGAGATACGCCAATGTCCTCATAGACATACATGGCACCTTGGACCAAGACACTGCATACCAATTTTCCAGTCAATCGGACTAACGGTCAGGTGGTTATAGCCCTTTTCATGTTTTTTTCATGTTATAGCGCCACCTAGTGTTCAATCGTCGCGATTTTTTTACTGTGACCCCAGAATGAACCCATACACATGTGTACCGAGTTTGGTGAAGCTATCTTATTTACTTTTTAAGTTATAGCCATTTTAGTAAAATAGGCTCCTCCCACAACGATTATTTTGCGCCCCCTAGCGTCCATGAATCGAAATTTCAACATTTTTTCGATAATTATTGATCTACAGACTCCAGAGAACATTTCTGCACTGGTTTGGCTCCGATCGGGCAAAAAACCAGGGACTAGTTCGCAAAAGTAGATTTTCGACAAAATTCAAAATGGCGGAAAATCTATCATGACGGAAATGAAATCGGAGATATACGTTTTGTTCGTCAGGCGTCCAGCTTTCCAATGATATAAGACACTTGAGTCTGCGACATACGGTCTAGGAGTTATGAGCAGTTTCGCGCTTTTGGTTGCTATAGCGCCACCTATGGGCCAATCGGGGTCATAATCTCTGAACCTCTCCTCGATTTTTGTACTACCATCTGGCAAAGTTTCAATGCTCTAGCCCTTACGGTTTGGGCTGCACGATGCGTTTTACGGCAGAATAATAATAATAATAATAATAATAAAAATCAGTACAATTACAATAGGGTTTCAGCACTTCGTGCTTGAACCCCTAATAATAATAAAAATCAGCACAATTACAATAGGGTTTCAGCACTTCGTGCTTGAACCCCTAAAAATCAGCACAATTACAATAGGGTTTCAGCACTTCGTGCTTGAACCCCTAATAATAAAAATCAGCACAATTACAATAGGGTTTCAGCACTTCGTGCTTGAACCCCTAATAATAATAAAAATCAGCACAAATACAATAGGGTTTCAGCACTTCGTGCTTGAACCCCTAATAATAAAAATCAGCACAATTACAATAGGGTTTCAGCACTTCGTGCTTGAACCCCTAATAATAATAAAAATCAGCACAATTACAATAGGGTTTCAGCATTTCATGCTTGAACCCCTAATAAGAAGAGACGTTTTGGACAGTTATAGCGCCACCTATTGTCCGATCTTCACGAAACTTGGCATGCTTCTTCACCATGTTCTGACACATCTGCTCATCGATTTTTGTGAAGTTTGGGGTTTTCCCTTAGGTTGTATAGGCTTTTGAGTGTTTTTTTGTCCCACCCCTTTCCTAAATGACCCTGTTACAGCCAGGCCAATGCAAAAGTTCAACTTTTTTCCGATAATTATTGATCTAGAGACTCCAGAGAACTGTGCTAGACTGGTCTGGTTCCGATTGGGCCAAAAACCTAGGACTAGTTCGCAAAAGTAGGTTTTTCACTAAATTGCCCATAGAATTTTTTTTTTTTGCTCGTAGAGCAATTTGGAGATAGCCATTTTGTCCGTCTGGATCCAGGGATCACAGTGATGCTAAAATTGAGACTCTAGGACAAACTGTCTAGGAGTTATGAGCAATGTAGTAAATTTGGTCATTATAGCGCCACCTATGGGCCAATCGGGGTCATATTTTGATAGGTTCTCCCCAAATTGAGGACTACCATTTGGCCAAGTTTCAAGGTTCCAGCTCTTACGGTTTGGGCTGCACGATGCGTTTTAGGGCGGAATAATAATAATAATAATAATAAAAATCAGCACAATTACAATAGGGTTTCAGCATTTCATGCTTGAACCCCTAATAATAAAAATCAGTACAATTACAATAGGGTTTCAGCACTTCGTGCTTGAACCCCTAATAATAATAATAATAATGCATTTTATTTGGTTGCTCAAACAATGATAAAACTACTTCAGCATTTGCAGTCCCCAAACTCTAGAATACAGAGAACGGAGAGCAATGAAAATGATGAATTACATATTCAACTAAAACAAAAATGAGGAATCCTGCAGATTATCAAGTGAATGAAAAAACTACAACAAATATCAGGCTGTCATGGAATTAAGTGTGAATACTGGCAGGCGCACACCCTCATACAAGAACCCACACTGAACAAAACCCACAGGCTTGAGAGAGTAACACGTTTAGCCTTGAAGCTCCTAATGGAACACACAGCAGCCAAAGTGAACATCTGGCCCTCATCAGGAGCCATCGACAGGGAGCCACACGCTCATCCTGCAGATGGTGGAGAGGTTCACACACAATGAGAGCTACCTCACATCCACTCCATGTTTCTCCTCCTTTCTGTTTCGCTCTCACACACACACAGGCTATGCAACACACTAACAAAGACCCATTATAACCTATGAGCATCTGCATTTACTGACTCCAAAAATGAAGAGCCTGACACAGTCATACATCAATAAAAGCTCATACACACCAGATGACAGTTGGAATGGAAATACGCCTCAGCTGAAAAAAAGAGCGCTCGGCTTCCAGGAATATTAATGCGGTTTTTCACTATTAATGCATGAAACAAATGAGGAGAGAAATGCACACATTTGGGTGCAGCACACATACGAGGGCTTTAAAGCAGTTCATAAGATTTAAACAGTGTGGTTTAGAAAGAGTTATTGATGAGAAATGTACGCAATGCTTATGCAGCGAGGGATATTCAACCATTTAGACTGTTCTCTCATAGCCTACACCATAAAAGAAAAAAACACCCACGCTGCAATCAAATATTGAACCACTCTGAAGGTTTGTTTATTTTTTTTTATATTTATTTTTTTTAAGATATAAACCTAGAAAGTCAAATACCCTGAGCTGACTGAAATGAAGCACCTCTAAAAAAAAAAAAAAAAAACTCTCTATCTCTTTCTTCTCATTCACACGGTCATCATCCAAGGGGCTATTCAACCTACAGAATGAGCCGCAGCTTTCGGGCTGCCAGTATCTCTTATTGTCACATGTCAGAGACTCCTGCTTCAATAAGTATTGGAAGGGCCAAAAGCAATTGGTTTGGGCACGTAATCTGCAAGGCATCCGCAGGATCCGGCGGGGAAATGAGAGCAGGGGAGACCGCGGACGGCCCGTGCCTCCAGCCAGCCGCTTTCAGTATTCCAGAGCCGAGCCAGAGCAATTAACAGTCCTATTGCCTTCCCTCCGCACTGCTCCGTGTTTGCCGTGTGCTATTAGGCACCGGGTAGCACCTGTCAATGGCCGGCCGTTCTCCCAGGCCCCCAGCATGCCGGCCGTGATTGATGACAGGTCACCCGCAGACAGTCCCTTTGAATTTTCAATTCTTCCATGGGGAAATTGCTCATTTCTTAGAAGTACATTTTCATTTTTGCAACAAGACAGCCTCCTAAGTTTATATATTACTCTGGGCCGGCTGTGGAATTGTGATGTATTGCGGCATGCATTGGACACGAAAAATGTTCATTTGCACTGACTTTATTACGTTCTATTTTTTCCTCCGTCATTGACGTGCCAAGTTACCACGGAATACAGATTTAAGCGGGCGTGACGTTCTTATTCAGATAAGCGTGGCAAACACCCTCACTCCTCATAGCTACAGAGTTGAGATTGTCACTTTGACATTGTACGGTGCTTTTTTCAGCCATTGGGGCATTTTTATAATACAAAAACTTGTATCCTATTGGACGCGGCATTGACTTCAAAGGAGGCTATTTGTCATCGTACAGATTTACGCTGTCACTCAAAAACATTTATATCACTTTAAGCTCCTCGGGTGTTCTCGGTCGAGGATGGCAGAGGAGTGGTGATGCCGTGTTCTGGCAGGGACACAAGCTCAGAAACACAGTGATTACGGCTGCGTTAAACACCTAATAAAATTCCTGTATTTCAACCACACTTGTACAAAAGAGCATCTGCTTCTGAGAGGTGGTTAAGGCTGACTGTATTAAGACTTCACAGATTCTGTGAGCTTGGGCCTGACCCAAGGGGCTAAGACCTGCACCGTGAGTGTTCGGGTGTGTAAATATTTGGAATGCTTATAAAGTGTTTCCTTTTTGGACAGATGATTAACTGGAACATCTGGAGGAGAATCAAGCCCACATCTTTTAATAGGAGCTCCAGATGCCAAAAAGAGTGAGTTCTGCAAGCGGTGTCAGAAAATGGAAAGACAGGAGAAATGGGAAGAGGACTTTAATAACAGCAATTACGCTTTTAATTAACCCCTGTGGTCCGCCGGCTTTCGCAAACATAAATCGAAAAGTCATGGTTGGTCTCTGCTCCACAGTGGCCCTTTTTACGACGCTAAAACATTAGAAGAATAGAAATGAGGAAATGGTGGCACAAAGTGTAAAAACACTCAAATTGAAATGGCCAAAAACATTTTTTGCATGCAGTATAGAACTGCTACTACAGAGGTTGAAAGTTGTGTAGCACAGGCCACAGAATTGCAGCACATGTATAAAACTCCTGTTACCATCTCTGAAAACAACCACAAGCATAAAATACAGTACAGAACATAGTATTTAGTAATACATATAAAAATGACAATTATTATTATTACTATATATTTATTTACTATTATTTAATATTATATTTATTATAATGTCTTTCTTTTCTATTTTTTAAACCCAAAATAAGGTGTTGAGAGCATTAGTGAGTTCACACGCAATAATGTCTGTTTCATACTCAAAAGTCCAAAAGTGAGACTAGTAATAAGAGACAGAGTAATAAATCTAATGAAGTTCCAGTAAATCTCTTGTGTGAAAAAAACATTCCGGCTATCGCTGTAACAGCAATGCTAATTGACCGCCTTTATCGCTGTACAGAGTATTATAAAATAATATTAATTTCTTCTAAATTCTGTGATGTCAGATCACAAAGAACGTTATTTCAAACATTCAATTAAATGTTCTCTTTTGTTGGACGACACTTCTCATTGCAAGTTTGGAAATATGTTTAGCACCAGTTCCTTTTTCAAATGCACATTATACTGTAAATGACTCAATTTCACAGCGATTGAAGGGACAGACCAGCATTTACTGCGAACATTTATTTATTTTAAATTATTTCATAATTTCACTCAGAAATCACAAATTGCGCTTTTGGTTTAATTTCAGTCAATTGTGCAGCCCTAGATTAACCTCACATAAGCATAAAACATATTCTCACTTTGCACAAACAAACTCTCTCACATGCTTAACCGTACTATTACGCGTGCTACTGTGGTAAATGTATTCATCGTACAGACAGTTTTTTTCCATAGCACGTGCAACATATATGTCGCACTGTACATCCCTGCCTAAAAGAGATATGCAGACAACTGCAAGCAGTTGCTGACTGGGTTGTTTTACAAAATGGCACTGATGGGCAGTTATAAGAAAGCTGCACTGTCTGCATGTGTGCCTTAACTCCCACAACTCCTCCTTTTTTCAGCCTTAATTAGACAGACTTAATGTGAAGTGAAGTGTGACTGATACTGTGATATTTGTGTCCCTGATGGAGGCAAATGTGATGCTAACACCTCTACCAGCAGTGGCCCATCAGCGGGCATCTGCAGAATGCACAGGGGACGCGAAACCTCACAGCTTCCACCACCTAATGAAGCCATGCTTGGTTACCGGACTCCAAACAAACAGCCAAACCAACAAAGCAAATCATATAGTCTGGATGTAATTTAGCTGTTTACACATTTCAGACCATGGCTTTCACCAGAAAATTGTATGTTTCTTTGGTGGGCCTGCAGTGCCCCAGAGGAAGTCAGGGCAGCACGTGACATTTAAATATCATATAGAGAATATTACTCCATAAGAAAGGTCCACTGTTTGGTTATAAAGGGAGACACAGCTTCTCTCTCTTCTCCTTTTGAGCTATCAAATGAAGCTAAGGTAATAAATAAAACTATATGAGTCATAGGGCTTTTCAGTCTTGAAATAGTTAAACAGAATCCTGGGTTATCTTGCTTCATATTTCACATTGTTCATCTTCTTTACTCCAACTGATGTTTTCCATCACCATTTGAAATGTTTCCTGATCAAAAACTGAAACGAATGTTTATACAATGTACACAAATATGAGGTACACGATTGGTCTGTCTGTTGCTAAGCATCTAGTCATAACATTCTAACACCGCTTTGTTTCAAACTGGACAAGTTTGGCACCGCAATGTGGGTTAACACTGCAAAAGCGGTGCTATCAGCTTCATAATCTATTTAATGGCAGATACAGATTCAACATACAAAAGTAGGTATAATTTAAAAAAAGAAATCAAACATTTAATTTAATTAAAAGTTTTTTTTTTCTGGGTGTATCTTACAAAATAAGTCCTTCAAATATAATGATAAAATAATGATAACTACTGAAATGAAAATGATAAAAATTGTTGTCTCGTAAAAAATTGGGCAGATCCAAAATATTAGTTACAATAATGATGTTTTGGTAGTTTTTGCCCTTCAATAAATATCAATGAATCATGAATCATAGTTTAGTATATAAGGTTATTTGTGTTTGTATTTCTTCCAAAAGTATTTGAAATCAATATAAATACATTAATTAATACATTCCTAAGAACTTGGCACATGTGATTAAAAGACCTTTCGTCTGGACACCTTTGTATGTTATTGATAAAAATATGTTGACATTTTTGATTTGAAACAGTTTTAAGATTTCTCCAGGTTAGAGCTGAACATATACTCGAACATCTCTCTCTCTCTCTCTCTCTCTCTCTCTCTCTCTCTCTCTCTCTCTCTCTCTCTCTCTCTCTCTCTCTCTCTCTCTCTCTCTCTCTCTCTCTCTCTCTCTCTCTCTCTCTCTCTCTCTCTCTCTCTCTCTCTCTCTCTCTCTCTCTCTCTCTCTCTCTCTCTCTCTCTCTCTCTCTCTCTCTCTCTCTCTCTCTCTCTCTCTCTCTCTCTCTCTCTCTCTCAGACACACACACACACACACACTCAAGTTTCATTGCAAAGGCTGAGAGAGTGCCATTCCCCCGCCCCCTGTGCGCCCTTGCAAGTCATTCTGTCAGGACGCTTTACTGTTCTCTGGCCTGAGAAGGCCACCCAGCTTTGTCACCTGAAGAAATAAAAGTCAGTCCTGATTTACCTGATGAGGGGCTTTTGTCTGGTCTCTCCTTGACCGCAAACTCTACCTTGTCTTCCATGCCAACCCCCAATTTTTTTCCCATTCAAAATCAGTGCATTTGGCAAGAACTCAACCCCAGCAGCATTCAATCTAATTAGATGCCACTGCTCATTTTCAGGAAACATTTTTCCTGGTTGTCCACTTTCCTGTGCCATGAGGACAATGGGATATCATTGGTAGTCCCGCAACCTGATAATTAACAACACATCACAGATTAAAACCCAGACATAAGATTAAAGGTCACCTCACTATTTACAACATTTATGTGCCCATCACGTGTCAGTAGTCTCACCACCAATAAGTAGTAGTCCAATAAGTTTGGTTGTATTTGATCAATGCATCTTGTATGCGAGTCACTCCATATCATACGTTATTACAACATGCTAGTGAAAGCTAATTGATTGTAGCGCTACAAACGTGAATAAATGCAATTTCACAGGCAATCAAGTAATGTTCTACTGTTTGCGTTGTGATTAAGAGTGGCTAATAGACTTCAGCAAGCACAAAAATGACAGTCAAAGCACATTTTCATCTATTGGACATTCATCTGGACCCCTAACCACTCCACCATCCTCTAATCACTTGTGCATCCGCCTGATACAGCATGTTATACAGCATAGTGTTTTATCAATTTTTTTTCACCCTGGACACATGGATAGTGCTCAAAATGGCTCACTCAGTGAACTGAAAGGAATATTTCAATAGAAAAATCATTCAGAGCTGCCACTGGTTGCTCATCTTGACTTTTATAAGTTAATCTCCTCTGCTAGCATTATCGATTCGCTCAGCAGTAAGGCTAATTTGGTCTCGCATACTAAAGTTGAGTTTGTTCCCAAGATATATTTGTGCACCGCAGGAGGCCAGCGTTCATCGCAACAAAAAGCCAATAACGGCCATTCACAACTTTGAAGATCAAAAATCAAATATTAGAGTGAGTTTAATTTAAAATGTATTTATTTGGAGAGCGATTTCTCAATTTCACCTTATAGATTGACTAGCACTCAGTGACAATGGCATGTTCATGAGCTCAGCATGAGAGAAAGTTAAAACAAAATCTTTCTTGAAGCTGTATAATGATTAAAGTGCTATTCAAACATGAGACAATCTTACTGTAGACTATCCTAATTTCTCCTTTGCCAGTGAATCTGAATTAAAAAGTCATTTCATATCAGGTCATCTTTTTCTTCCCTACTTTTATCTGTCTTTCAAGCTGCTGTTGGATTCATTTGTGGAAAACGTGGTCTTTTTGAGCGAAGTGTCTGGCCTTCCACATGGTGTGGAAATCTTTTGAACCAGCATCCTTCAGTCTCTCTGCCTCCACACATCAGTGAGGCACATCTTGAAAGTACTCACACATCACTAAAAGGAAGCCAGAAAACGCTGTGAGGTCAGTTTGGGAAACAGGTGTGTTTGAGTCCTTGTGTGAGTGAATGCATCATTGTGTGCTCTTCCTCGAGGTAACGCAAAAACAATGTGAAGTGACAGCCATGACACACAGGCCATTAATAATAAATGGGAGTCCCAGTGCTCACAGTGCTATCAACTGTCATCCAGACAACATCAACAACAACAACTCAAGAGGAACTCCCACAGCCACAAACCTTAATATTCCATCACTGGAAGTTAACTTGCACCAGTGTTTACCTAAACTGCATGCTTCACTGTCCACATTCTCCAACTAGAGATACAAATAACTGTTGCAAAGTAATTACTGTAAAAAAAAAAAAAAAATTATAATAATAATAGTTATATAATAATTCAACCAAGCAAACAACCCAAAAATGTCAATTCTGTCATCATTTACTCACTCTCATGTCATTCCAAACCTGTATGACTTTATTATGTTATGCAGAACACAAAAGGACACTTTGTTTAATGTACCAGGCACTTGCCCATACAAAGATGGTGGACGGATACAAATGCTTCAAAAAGCACTATAAACATCTCATGAAACTATACATTCAACTCCTGTTCTAAATTTGAAGTTTTCTGAAGCTGTACGGGTTCTGGTAAGATGCAAACTGAAATTTTCTGTTGCTGTAGCTCAAACAGTAGAGCATAGCAGGCATCGCTAAGATCATGGATTCGATTTCCAGTGAGTGCAATGTGTATACCTAGATAAAGCATTTACCATATGTAAAAACATCAATTTAAATCATTATTTAAAGCTGCAGTCTGCAGTTCTTCCTCTTTGTCGCCATCTCTGTTTGAAATCTGCAATTGCAGTTATTTGTGGATTTATCAACTTTACGTTGGTTGTGCCTCGGCACGACACAGCGCGGATGAATCCAATGTTTTGAGGAGAATGTGCAGCTGTCAGTCACTGCGCCGGTGTGGATAATGTCATTCGCAATCACAGATTCTACTTTTTGGAAGTATGACCAACATAAGAATTTTCACCGAAAAATGTCTTCTGAAGAAGTAAGTAACATTCATTTTTGTTTTGACCAACTAAGGGAAAAAAGCATTGCAGTAAATTGCGCTGATTTAATCTAACGATCGCTTGTATCACGTCAAACCATGCAAATTATACTTTGTTCTCAAGTTGTTAATGTTAACAACATCAGCACTGCGTCAATACAGTTAATGCCCTTCCGATATTTATCCTTGTATTCGCATGGGCCCGGATGCAATCTCTTTTTTTCTGTAGCCAGTCCGAAGCCCAAAGTATTTCGCATTTTACAACGGGTGAATCGCCAGTTTTCACTGGTGATTGTCGTTTGAACCTTTCTGGATCCACCATCAAATTGATAAGCTTAATTATATCAAGTGCTGTGAGAAAAGGCTATAAATCTCCACCTCCAACATCCTCACACGCAATATTGCCTACTAGCCGAGACGTCTTCTTTGTGCGTACAGATGTGACATAATGACGTAATACATGCCCAAATTTCCTGCGGAAATCCACCAGTACCACTGGAATTAAAAACATTATTACAAGCTTACCGTTTTGAATTGAAGGCAAGCAGATAGTTTTGAACACTGGCTGGTTATGTACTTGCTAAAAAAATTATTTCGGAAAATGTTTAACCCAAAAAAGTTACGGACTGCAGCTTTAATTAAGTTACCACTTTCTGTTCCACAGAAGACAGAAAGTCATGCAGGTCGAGTAAATAATGACTGAACTTTCAACTACTGCTTTAAATCACCATACGCCAAAAAAAAAAAAACATACACGCAGACACACACACACACACACATTTAATCAGTATTTTTTTTTTCCAGTAAAACATCTAAACATTTGTGAAACAATACTTCCAAATTTACAGGAGAAGCCAAATTGCAAAAGATATTATGGTTCGGTTTCATTATTCAATATATTATATTCAATTGGATTTTTTTTTTTTTTATGCATGAATCTAAAACAATGTTGTGGTTGATACATAAAACAAGATAAACAATTCATCAATGAGATAAGAAAAAAACTTCTTATTCTCTGAAAATACGTTTTAATAATATAATAATTTATCTGAGACAGTTTAGCTTCTTTTATATGGTGATTTTTTTATATAGAGAAATGAATTCTGTTGCCGTGACGTGTGCTAGAATCTTCTCATTGTTCTCCCCTCACTTGCAGGCGAAGACTGAGAGTGATGTTATATATTCTCACCAGTAAATGAGATTGTCCCATAGAGTGCCTTAGGGTCTCTGATAGTGCAGTCAGGGTGAAAAGTGGTGTGGCAGCATAAATTAGCACCTGAGCCCTGAGAATTTTGCAAACAGCGGGCAGGAGAGGATTCAGATGGCACCTGTCCACTCTGTCTGGCTTTCTATTATCACACAGACAAGGCATCAATTAAACATGGCGGACACAGACAGCGGCACTGTCAGCTTGTTTATGCATGTGTGTACAAGTCTTGCGGCCTCTCGCTTGTTGAGTTTATAAAGTTGCAGGAAGGTCTCCCTGGCTTTGCGGCAGGTTTCCACGGCAACAGAGTGGCTCACAACATCAACTTTTTCCAGCTCAAACCGACTTCCATATGTTACTGTCCCTCCCTGGGAGACCAGTGAAGCTCATTTAAACTTATTCATCTCACCAATCACATAACCAATATTGATGTGTGTACAGAAGTACAGGACTAATATAATAAAATAAAATAAAATAGAAGGGTGGTGTGATTTACCTGACCGAAGGGGTCGTAAAGCACTGATTCATCTCATATCATTATCCAAAGTGTTACACTGGGGTGCCTTCATACTAGCACAGACATATTAGAGAGAAGAACATGAGTAATAGAAAGAAGACTGGAGTTTTTTCTTCTTTCTTTCTTTCTTTCTTTCTTTCTTTCTTTCTTTCATTTTTTGCTAACAGAGCACGCTGTGTTTCCTCCTGTTGTTATTGAGTGGTTCATATTGGTAAGTGCTGTCGGACCTAATAGAGTTGGAGCTGCTATTGGTCCCATAGGGAAAGTAGAGGCCATAATCGGAAAGTGAAGAGAGAACTGCTGCAACTAAGCCTGTGGTTTGCTGAGCGAAGGAATTCATGAGTAATTAGAGGCTGCATTTAGTGAATCCTTGCCCTCGTCCCGGCTGTTATCTGAACGAGTCCCTATTCTGCATTTAGGGGATCAGAAAAACAAGACACTTCACATTTAGAAAAGAACGACGAAAATTATGGTGAAAAAAAATGTAGACAGATTTGCTGCGGTGGCACATTGGAAACATTTGTAATTTTGCTGTGGGTTTACAATGAAGTTTTATTACCTTAATTGTGGATTTCAGTGGTGTCTCTTCCCAGAATTGTCGCTGGGATATGTGTCAGGGGAATAAAACGTCTCCGTTTTGACGGGAGGAAATCATATTGATGTGATAAAACACACGGCACAATCTGTATCCATCATGCCCGACAACGCTAAGGACATGAAATACAGCGTCAATGGCCCCTCCTATTTACATGAAATGATTGAATGTGTTGTCCTTTAAGGAGAATGTCAAGCCGTTGGACAGTCCCTATTGAATTTCCCCGACTCGGCCGTGCCAACTACACTTGGTGATGTCTAAATGTTGGCTTGATGGATTGGAGTCAGAGAGTTTGTGATGGAAAGCATTCAGGAGTGTCTGGGTAAACACTTGTAGGGCTGCGTTTTCACATGAAGGACGGAGGTGATCGGTGGAGGGGCATGCCCACTTTTTGCCTTTGCCCTCGAGTGAGGTGAAAGAACAGCAGGCTGGAGCATGAACACAAAAAATTGCAGGATTGGAATAATGCATGCATCTTGTGTTTTGTTCATATTAAAGGGTAACTCTCGCCAAAATTGAACCTAGGCTCTTTTTGTTGATCTACCTGAGCAGAGAACTTTCGTGTAAAAGCATAATTAGAATGAAAACGCCACTTTTAAGATTGACCGTATTTTCGTTCTAGGTCAAAATGCCGTTTGAATGGGAGTGCATGGGGCACTTCTATGATAGCATCAAAATCGCTATTTTTAAAACGCTAAGACGGCTCGACACAACATGAAACTTTGCTCGAAGTATCACCAGGGGCTCTACACATGAACTTGAGCATTGACTACATTGTGTACACAAAGTTAACTAGAAAGAAAGGTTTTGTACAACTCACTTTATAAGTTAGTGGCTGGAATTTTGTCAGTCAAAAGTAGTCGATCTCCGAATGCATATGAGGAAATGTCATGAACTTGTAATTTCAATGAAAAGCATGATAACTTGTGATCCGTGAATTTATATGGAAACCAGCTTTAAGAGCTTTTCATGTTATGTTGCATTCGGAGATCGACTACTTTGACTCGGGTAAATTAACAAAAAGAGCCTAGGTTCAATTTTGGCGAGAGTTACCCTTTAATATTGTTAAAGTAATTGAACAAAACAGTGGTTTTGAGAAGTGGCAGCAAAGAAAGTGGCGAAAGAAAAATAGTTGTATTGTTTTTCAAAGGATGATTTAGCACTCCTGGAAGTGTAAGGAGAGTATTTTCTGTTCACTCATCTTTCTTGTCTAGCAGGTACAAGGCTTTGTGATTAATGAAAATTTGCTGTGATCACTGCTATGGCCTGAGCAATGATGGTTGTGTATAGAAAGAGTTGATTTGTCTATTTCTTGTGGCTTGAGGCTTCAGCAGGAACCCTGCTGTCTATATTAGCAGTTCAACAACTGCAGAAAAAGGCCCTCAAAATAAAGTATGACCCTCAGGACACGTTTACGAATTGTTACACAAGAAGTGTTTATTGTTCTCTGTCAGGGATGTTGTTTTACCGTCTGGGGACTGGCTTGCTGAATTGACAGTGAAGCAGTGCCTTGTTCCTCTCCAATTACCAGGCTCAACAGCATTTTTTTTGCTGCACTCCCTCCTGTTTTAGTTTGACATTTACAAGATGGCTTCCCAAAGTAAAACAAACAAGTGTCTCTTTGATTCTCAAAGGCATAAAAGGATGGCCAAAATGTTAGCCTGATGTTCATAATTCAACATCTCTGTACATGTCGTGCAACGAGGATGCATTTTTTTGATGAGCAATATAACCTTGCTGTTTCTTTGTTCTATGAGGAAGGTGTTGCATTATGCATCAATATGTATTAAACATTCTTATTCATTATGTCTCATTTCTGTAATGATATTGTATAATGATGGTACACAATCTATAATGAAGTATAAACTCATGATGCGTAATGAATCTAAACAATTAAATGAATGTATGTTATACTGCACACATTCAGAATCCTTAATTATTTAGAAACATTTGCATTACCCATTTACCTATTTATCTCCAAATATTTAGCTGCAGGGAAAGCATTACAGAGCGTACAGAAACAAAAGTCATGTCACTGATTATGTTTGTAAGCCATGAAGGAATTACACTTCTAGCCACTTCATTGTGGCAGATAACTCTCTGACAAAGAGAAGGCTAAATAAACACAATAAACCCCGTAGGGCTGTGCCACTTCCTTTAAAAGGGATTATTGTATCTACCATCATCTATAGATTGTCTCTATGTGTAGAGAGAGAGAGAGAGAGAGAGAGAGAGAGAGAGAGAGAGAGAGAGAGAGAGAGAGAGAGAGAGAGAGAGAGAGAGAGAGAGAGAGAGAGAGAGAGAGAGAGAGAGAGAGAGAGAGAGAGAGAGAGAGATACAATCATAACCCATAGGGTTGGACATGTAAGAGGGAAGGCACCACTGAAATAAATGGCCTCGCTTACTCTCCCTGCGGGGATTCTTAAAGATCAGGATCAAGTGTGCTCTACAATTAGAACACATCAATATGAACACTGATAGATGGTGATTGGCTTTGAAAGAAAAACTGTGGGGGCCACAGCACAAAATCTAAACCTTTAGCAAACAGACAGTCTTATGTGTTGAACAGCCTGCTCTTTCACATTAAAAGGCACTTGCAGAATTAGGATCGAAGTTTACTGTAACGAGAGAAACCTAAGATGAATGGAAACTTTTATATGACATTCCATTGAAATTTATGAAACTGATTTATTTAGCAATATGCAGTAACCCTTCTTTAATATTTAGAGTTGATATGTCAAAATTACCATTTCTTGCAAAAAAAAAAACCTGGAAAAGTCTCATAAAAGAACTCAATCAACAAACTGGCTGGCTACAATATCTGTCCTAATTTGTTTTTCAAGCATTATTTATGCAGGAACAGTTTGTAATCCTTTCACAGATGGTCTATTGAAGCTCAGTGTCCAATTTACAGGCTCTCCTTTTTTTTCTTCATGACCAATCGGTTCCTCACAATTGACGACTATAAATCCAAAGAATGATGCCTCGGTGCTGTTGGCATTCCACATGTGCTTTCATCCCACAAGAGCATCCCTTAGCCAAGTCCAACACATCTCAACATCCCAGGCCTAGTGTGTTTTTTTTTTTTTGGTAGGGCCGTTTGAAGGAGGCGCTAATGAGACGGTCTCTTGTGTATCAGCATGTAAACACTGACGGTGTATGAACTATGGCACTGCTGATTCCCATTTGGTTCAATTACAGCTGAAACCGAGAGCATCAGTGGCACCAGTCTTTATGCGTGTGCGCCTGTTAGCAATGACCACATGCTCTCCAGACAAAAATGGGAATAATCAAAGTTCGTAATTATTTGGCCAGCGAGGGGTGACGGTATGTTTTTTTCATGGCTGACGCAAGTGGATTGCTTTCAGACATGGCTATAGATGGCAAGAGAAGGCAAACTGTTATAACCTCAGTCCACACTGAAGTATGCTATCATACGGATGTTTTATGCTGGCTTGCATCAGATAAACAACAATTTACAACAAAAGTGAAATAATAACAGGGTCTAGTCTTTTAAGGTTGTAGACAAAGTGGGTGTTTTAGTGGCTTTCAGAATCTAGGGATGCGCAAAGTGAAAAATTGTGGCCAACAAGGCAATAGTTTTTAAATAACGATAAATGTCCAATATTAAATTCTCTATGGTTTTGTTTTAATAAAAACTAAAATACAATCATTAAAACGTTGTAAATGCTATAAGTGAATTTAGGTGCATTGACAAATGGATATTCATTCAAATTTGAATTATACAAATATTCAAAATATATTATTATATATTTTATATAATATATCAAGTAAAATGATACAATTATTCCTGTTTTATTTATACCTTTAAGTGAGCGTAATATGATGGCACAGTTAATCTAAATATAAAAGCAAGAGAAATAAGCACATTGATGATACAATATTGGCTGTCAATTATTATTATTATTATTATTATAAACATAATAAAATACAAAATAATAATGAGAATTATTGTCAATAATAATAATAATAATAATAATAAAATCAGCCAATAACCGAAATGGTACAAATATGCATACCTAAAAACAAAGGATATCAGAGGGATATAGTTTTGTTTCACTGTCTATAAATGTTCAGCCTGTCTTTAGTGACTAAGCTTAGTTACTTTAGTCTGTCCCTCTGCATTGTGTCCTTTTTGCTTTTCTTTTTTACTTTTCTTCAGCCCCAGTGCAGCTGGGATCATGGGCTCTGGGCCGGGCCGTCTGCTGTCACTACCCTGATGGTGATGTCTTGGTCTTGGATGAACCGGAGGAGTCTGACTGGGAGCCGGGGCAGGAGTGGGAGGAGAGAGCAGGTCATTCAGGTTCTGGTTGGTTTGCTTGTGGCATATTCTCAGAGGGGGGTAGGACTAATGATGGAGATGATCACGTATTCGTTAATCATTGCCATTGGGAGAGGGGAGCGCCCGAGGAGGCTGGATGGAGATCACAAAGTCAGCTTGGCAGATCTCAAACAGTTTAAGACCCTATGGAGCGACTCATCAACATAGATATATGCAGGCGATAGTGAAGGTGGACCAGAGTTGGATTACAAATAGGAGCTTTTTCAGTACTAAAGGAGGAATTTTACAGTCACATGAATAGTAATATACCTGCTCTGTCATCACAACCTTTCACTGCAACCTCATCACCTCAAACCGACGTTTTTCTTCACCTTTGAGTGATTCTGTTTAGCATAGTGAGGTTATGAAAGTGGCGGAGTGCTGCCATGATTCTGAGGGATGTGCCTATATGAGACATTTATGTACGGTATTAGAATTTATGAAGGTTAAATGTGCTATTCGAGGATTCGTTACGTCTTATCTTCCGCAAGAACCTTGAACAGATGGGCCATTTTCCTTGTGTAATGAACACTTATTAACAAGGGGTCAAAGTGTTTAACATCTTCATTTAGTCTGTCTTTTACCTCTATGCTGAATTAATGTCGAAACGACTGTATGTGTGTCAGAGCTCTCTCAGTTTTTAGTCTCGGTTTCCTCTTGACGGTCGGATATCACAGTAGGCGAGGCAGCTGGAAATTAAGCTTTGCTCTCTTTGACCTTTTAAGAGTCATCAGAACAAGGTAATATCACATACTTTTCTATGGAAATTACAAATCTGCTCAAATCTGCCCAATTACAGTAAAACTCACTCCGGTCTTCATTCACAACCACAAATGACTAAATCAGAAAAAATTCCTTTTTATCACTCCATAGCCTCTAGGTCACCAATAATTCTTTGAAAGTGTTTTATTTTGAAGTTAAAATGTGCAGATAACTAGTTCAATATGGCAGAGCCACTGTCCTTGTTTTGGTATTCTGCAGTTGGTTTGTTTATCTGTGAATATTTACACTTGTCAGATGAATTTTCGGTCTCTTCATCACTTGTATTCTCTAAACACTGCAGTCATGCCATTGCATCCATCTACATAGTCAATTTTTAATGAGTTCAGTCAAAATGACTTAGCAGTGATTGTTGTTCTTTTTTGCTCTTTTATTTTTGGTTTGTTGCTGACTTGTCTGTTCTCAAAATTTATAGCTGCATGTCTACTGGCGCTTACCTGAAAAGAAAAAAAAAATCCCCTGCCGCAGGGTTCTTCGTCAAACTATTGCCGGCCAGAAGAGAAAATAGGTCATCTGTTTTGATCACTGCAAAATGAATAGAATTCGAGTTATATATTTATTTATCTCTGTTACCCTGGAGCTCATTACTGCATGGCGAAACTATTAGTTGACCCAGAGCACTCAATGACCACTAAATTGTATTCTGCAGGTTACCACAGAAACTGTTCTCTCCTTTCCCACCCAGCATTAATTGCTGCAATGCCTAATAACAAATGCATACCATAATTTCTACATCTCATGTGTGCTGCTCCATTCTTCATGCTTGTGTGCATGTCTCAGATGTACTTTTTTAATCAGAGGGGATGGGAGGATGAGGTGGGGGGACAGTCTGGCGCAGGCATGTCATACATTTATAGCAGTACAGTGGGAGCGTATGGCTGTCATTTCTGCTGTTACTAAGCTGCAGCAATGCCTCTCCGACGCCACTGTACCCTGTAAACACATGCAGTGCTCCTCCGGGGACCTCTCTGTTTAACATGATCAAAGGGGGAATGGTACAAAACACAATTTGATGCGACAGACTCCTCGCTTTTGCACGCGTTAAAATTAAAGTGTGTGATAACACCACATACAGAGACTGATTCAGGCAGAGCGTGGTGTTTTCTCTTGTTTTGCCTAATTAAAGCTCTGCCTTTTTCACTTGCACTGACATAAAAGGGCCATCCTCAAACCTAATTCCATATGTATTTATTTTTGGTAACATTTTACAACAAGGTCCCATTAGTTAGCATTAGTTAATGCATTAACTAACAATGAGCAAGACATTTGTTACAGTATTTATTTATCTTATCTACATTGTTAATGTTAGTAAAATAAAATAAAATAGAAATGCAACTGTTTATTTTTAGTTAATGTTAGCTCAGATCTGTTAGTTTGTGGCAAAATGTTAGATCGGATGGATCTCCATGTCAGAAATATCAAATATATTAGATTCGACTGCGGAAGCTGAATCCCTGCCAGAAGATATAATTCTTAGGTAACACATTAGTTTAGGTTCCAATTCTCACTATTCAATAGTTGCTTATTCGCATACTAGGATATTGGCTGTTTATTAGTACTTATGAAGAGCATATCAATGCCTTATTCTGCATGACCATATCGTACATCCTTTAATCCCACCCAATACCAAAGCTTAACAATACCTTACTAACTATTAATAAGCAGTCATTAGGAGTTTATTAAGGCAAAAGTCGTAGTTAATAGTTTGTTAGTAGTGAGAATTGGACCCTCAACTAAAGTGTGACCAAGTCTTCAGCCAGACTATAGTGTGACCAAGTCATCAGCCAGAGAGGTTGAAAACCAGGGAAGAGCAGAAGCAGGAGACGAAGTAATGATGATAAAAAGAGTTTATTGAATAATCTTAGTTGAGTATGTTTCAATGTGCAGACTTTGTCTAGATGTTACACTACTCACTGCTCTGACTTTGTGTGACCAGTACATTTCCAAGTGTTATTATACCAAGGGGAAAACAATGGAAAATGACTGCTTCACAACATTGTACTGTCATTTTAAAAACCTTGAAATGGAGACATTATTTTATCTCCTACTTGTAAAGACAAACATAGGTACCATCGTGTAAAATGTAAAGTTTTTTTATTTATTTTTTAGCATGCTTTACAGAGAGATTGGGGGAAATCTCTTTAACCACCACCAGCATGTCCCGCATCCACCCAGATGATGAGACGGCAGCCATAGCGACATAGAACGCCCACTTCACTTCAGACAACCGCTTTAAGCAGACATTTAAAACTCGAATTCGCACTGCACCAGATTCCCTCCGATTGAACAGATGCCGAGTGACAGCACAGACGATTTAGTGTGTTAAACTGCACAACAAACTCAGCCCCCCGGTGTGCATCTGTAGGTCATTTCAATAATAACACAGAGAAAACAGTAAGTGCTTCCCTTAAGGAAGACTTCAAAGTTTTCAAATTAGTTCAACACTTTTGCGAAAGAAAAAAATAATGAGAGACAATGATCTCTGACCTTTACCCATGCTCCCATTCTCTACTGTGATTTGACAGAAATAGAGGAGGTGACTAGATGAAAAACTGTTGGCTGATTGCATCTACCAAGTGACAGCCAAAAATAAGGCTGCAGTCTGATAGACAGCAGAGGTTAGCACCTCTATTTCTTCAAAAGTGTGGCAAATGCACACTATCCTACATTGAAAAGGATTGATTGTGGTTTTGCATGTCCATCACATAAGCTATTTGTTCATTTCCAGTGCAGACTCTTCAGGTATGAGATTGCTGTCAAATGTGTGGCCAAACCGATTTTGAAAGCACTGAAAGGTTGCAAAAGACAGTTTGCTAAAGCGTTATTTTCAACAACAAAAAAAAATCTCATTGTACTAGAATTGTATTTCATCGCTTTTGCTAAAATTGGCCCTATTTCAAGCTGCAGAGGACTATGAAACCATCCACCACAGCAATTTGACCTATAAGCAACAAAAAACGAGTAGCGTTTGTGTTTGCTCCCAGCTGCACGGCTTAAATGTGTTAATTTGCAGACCTGCACTGTGTGTTTGAGCAGAGAGATGGCCCACAGCACAACTGTATCCCACATGATCTCACTGAAAAGAGTCAGTTATAGGGCTGCAAGCACTTGATCGTGGACCAGAGCTTTGGAGGTATCCAGAAAAAACATCAGTGGATTTTAGGTCAGTCCCTCTGCTGCCCCACATGGAGAGGAGGCCAAGAGCCTCTCTTGCCCTTTAATGTTTAATCAATAAAACCCACCCAGCTCATGACTACAGGCTAAAATATTTTGGCTGAAAAAACCTGCATGCATCTGAAAAATGTGACAGGGAAAGGTCAATAGATTTTCCTCTCTCTGCAGGTGTGATTGATTGTAACTGACCAGTGCTGGTGATACAGGACTAAAAGAGCTCAGCCATTCATTAAAGCATGTCAGGAGTCGAACATCTGGAATGAAAGAAGATGATAACCGATTAGACAGGAGGATCTTGCTACATCTGACCTTTTTCTGTGGCATATTTTGGACTCCCTTGTCTCCCTGGCTTTGCTGCCTGATTTTTTAACACTCTCCCTTTCATGTATTTCATTCTTTTCTTTCCTCTCCTCTCCGTTGCTTTCAGACATGTTTGCGCTTGGATGCAAACTTGTTTTCCTGCATAAGTAGTTCTTGGTTTGAACCATTTTGTGCTCGTACGTCATTATTAGCAGTTGAGAAACGGAGCTCAGAATAGAGGATTAATTATGGGCGTTTTGTAGTACTTTACTGAGCGCAGCAAGAGCCCATTTAAAGACTTAGCGAGCTGGGGACTTTCCAAAAGTCTCCCATTTAATCTTTTCCATGAGAATGCATTTTCTCCTTCAAATTTAACATGTACGTATATATTCTCGCTGCCTAATTATAACTATACAGCAACGAATGGGTTGCAGTCACCCACACAAACATACACACAAGAGAAAGCAATGATCAAAGCGAGCGTGTTGCTCTAAAAGGCCTGTGTTATACTCATTTCACTAAAGGCTCTTAAAACCTACTTAGCGTGGGGCGGGGGGGGGGGATGGGGGGTAGGAAAAAATACACAAAGCATTAGCTCTCAGAATGCCAGGCATATGTTATTGTTGTCTTGATTGTTTCTGCACGCATATGGAATGCTTTAAATCTGTTCAGCAGAACCAAATCTCAGTGATGCATTCTGGCACGACGTATATAAAGACGTTATCCCGTATATCCTATTTGTAACACTGACCCACATTGGACCCAATGTATCCGGTTCTACAACAACGTGATGCTAGAATTAAGGCAAAGAGAAGATACAGTCTCATTCTTTGATTTATTTTTGAAAACTGTTATAGCTAAACATAAATCGTGAGCTTAGAATTATAAGGTTCTATCTCCACTTTTGGTCGAAATTGAGTTTTTGGCATAATCTGATCCATTAGGTGTTTATTAATGCCTGTGGGGTGTTATTTTTGTAAAAAAATATTTTGTTAGTAGTTATTAATAAAATAAAAAGGTTCCATCTCAGTTTTGCCAGCTGGGATGTAAAAACTTTGATGCTCAATATTTCGGAACTACCCTAAACGGAGATAGAACCTTATAATTCTAAGCTCACGAAATCTTTAACCAGTTTTGTCATGCATGTGTCGCGTTAGACTTTCTCATTGTCCGTCACTTTGATGAACAGGATTGTAAAAATTCTGTCATAATCTAATATTACCTGTCATTTTAATTATCTAATTATGCCTCTGTGTAATCAAACACATCAACGGAGACTGATGCAGAGACAACTGACATTAGATTTTGTGCCCGAAAGCTTAAAAATGCTGCCTTCGGAAGATGCTTTGATATCCCACAATCCTGTGCTTTCCATTTGTGACAGTTGAGCTAAAAAATAAAGATGGCGTCTGAAAGTTGCAGTTGGTGGTCAGTTTGTGTGTAAATGTATGTTTTTGGCCAACGTTTCCACTTCTGATGTCATTTCTAGCAAGAAATTACTATTGTTAGCAATAAATTAAATATTTGCTTGGTTATCACTAAAGCTCTCTCTATATCAGTTAAACCGTTACACTGCCTCAGAAGACTGTGAGGTACCTTCATGCGCAAATGCTGCCTAAGTTTTCGGGATGCAGCCAACTTCTCGAGGCTGTTTTAATTTTGTTCTGGAGGCTGAATGTTGTTCACGATCTGCGCTGGAGCGCACTTGCCACCAACTGGACAGGTTTGGAATTACAGTTACAAGTTACAATAGATCACTCTCAATGTAATCTGTCAAAATGATGGACGGCCTTCAGATTTTTCTGACAATGTCAGTGATTAACGCGAACTCTGGTATGTTCAAATGTATATATCATCACTGTAGGAGGTAAAGGCACAATGCAACACTCGGTCTGCAGATAAAAATGTCAGTTTAGGAGCATCTCTAAATAATTTTGTTGGGCTACGCTCTAACATTTACCAAGAGCAGTACAGAAAGCCATAATAATCTAGTTTTAAAGGGATATGAACCTTGTCTCTTCATTATGACTTTTATTAGACTGTGTCTCAGTAAATTCCACAGGGTGATAGATCAGCCATGCAGAAATGCCCTTACTGAATTAATAGGTAAAAGCCCAATCTGAATTTCAAATATACAGTAAAAGTAACCAACATCAGTAACGAAACAGGCTGTACAACTATCTTCACTCTAATTGAGTGTTGCAGTACTTACTAGAATTGTCTTTCGCCTTTTCAAGTCAAACCGCAGTGCAAAATTTCAGGAAAGACAAAGTCGATGTGTTCAAATGACAAAATGACCCCATATGAAAAATGAAGAGTTACCGGAACTAAACGGTGTGAGTGTCACCAACAAACTAGCATTGAGAAATCCACCACGGAATCACTTTAACACCACAAGTGAAGCAGGGGACAGATTGACTTTCTCCATTTAGGTGTATTATCTTTCAAACCCATGGGCCGTATTGGGCAAGTTGCAGACATCAACGCTCTGAGTAGCTCTCAAATAGAAACCAACACCACAATTTACTTAACTGAGAAATGTAAAAAAAAAAAGTAATTTTGTCAGGACAATTCAATACTTCATAGGGGATTAAACTCATATGGCTCAAGGGGTATACTTTTACATTTTAACAGGTTTTTTCTGTTTGTTTCGATCAAATAATGGTGATAGCCTTCCTGTATCTCAATCACTAGAGCAAGGCGCTATAGCAATGCCAAGGTCATGGATTTTATTCCCTGGGAAAACAAATACTGATAAAATGTGTACCCTGAATGCAATGTGGGTCACTTTGGATAAAAGCCTCAGCCAAATGCATAAATATAAATGTAAATATACTTTTCTCAATACTTTTAGATGCAAGAGTATACTTCTGCAGTGAATGCTGCCTAAAGACATTATTTGTGTCAGTGGGTATGTGCCAGAATATCATGAAGAGTTGTGTCGAAATTTACTGCAGGTAAACTGATGTAACTTTGTAATGCAATGTATTGCATTGTTTTGTTTTTATTTTGTGCCCCATTAAGTTCACCAAAAATGAAAATTCTGTCATTTTTTATTTAACCTCAAACCTGTATGACTTTTTTCTGTGGAACACAAAGGAAGATATTTTGAATATGTTCCACATTTGTAACAAAATGAGGGTATGTTCATAAAACAATGAATTTGGGGTATGTACATAGCTGAGTTTTGCCTCAGCTGTACCAGTGACTTTGATAAGATAAGATAAGATAAGATAAGATAAGATAAGATAAGATAAGATAAGATAAGATAAGATAAGATAAGATAAGATAAGATAAGATAAGATAAGATAAGATAAGATAAGATAAGATAAGATAAGATAAGATAAGATAAGATAAGATAAGATAAGCTGTTGTTGTTTTCCAATGATATGAAGTCTGCATTATTTGGACACGTCATTTTGCATGTTGAGTTTTAAGACAAGAGCATATGTCCTATTTTTAGCACATGACGAGGTAAAAACTACAAGCTGACAGATCATTATCCTAAAACAGTGCTCGACTGAATAAGCTGACCTCAAAAACATGGCCTTGTCTTTGTTCTCTCATATTCCTGGTCAAAGACTCATCTCACCTGATCTCTCTGTCATTGTTATTTGATGTCTTTTAAACTATGCTGAGTCAAGAAAAAATATGTTTCTGAAAATACATTTTGACACATAACAGCATGCCGTTTTTAGCTGCGATGCTCAATGTTTTTCTGATCAAGAACAGTCTCTGGTCTTTTCAAACAATGCTGAAAGACTTGTAGTTACCAAAGACAGCATCACTCTCTGGATAAAATGAACGCATTTGACATCAAAAACAACACCCTATGAGCAATGTATCAGTTATGGGGCAAGAAACAGTGGGGGGGTTTCAAAGCAGGGGAGAACAACTGAGAGAGTGAGAGGAAGATATTTTACACTTAGAAGAAATGCTTAAGGAACCCAACCCAAGCCTTAGGATGCACCACAGAGTCAAATAAACTGGACAAATGAAGATGTCTAAGAATTGTCCAGTACACTTACTTACCATGATGCACAGTCACAGAGAAGTGCATGTTATGCCAAAGGAAGTTGTTGGTCTCATAATTACCCTATAAAATGTGACATTGACAAAGTAGGTTGTTAAGTCCATCTATCCATCCATCCATTCTTCAAACCGCCAATCCTCTGTAGGGTGTCAGCCTCTCCGCCAAAGGCGGGGAACACCCCGAACAGATAAAAATTGTTAATTGGTCATACATTTTCATGCTTTCAGCATTTAGGCAACTTTACCAGCTCCTATGTACTATTGATGACCTGCATGTATGACCCTGTTAAGCCCTGGCATGTATCCTTTTATATTATATTGATATGTGCATGCAAGCTTTATTTTAACTACTATATGCCATTTTCCTAATGTTTTTTTTTTTTGTACACATATTTTCATGTAAAAATATCAGGTCCAAAACATTTATTATTATTTTTTTTATTGTTGCAGCTCATTTTCTCAAATTGTTTTGTTTTAAACATACTTTTTATTTTTATTCAAAACTATCATTAAAAGTACAGTTCACCCAAAATGGAAATTCTGTCATTTACTCACCTTCTTTTATGTTCAGCAGAAGAAAGAAAGTCATGTCGATTTGTAACAAGAGTAAATGATGACATAATTTTCATTTTTGGTCTGGCTTTCTTTGCAATGTTCAGGTAATGCGTGTAAAAGAAAGATATTCTTGATAAATGTGGCATGAAATGGCTGAAGTTAGTTATTGTGTCTTTAAAGTCATTGTATTCATCAAAGCCGACTTCTTTCCCCTTAGCTGATCCCTTGCAGATAGGATCTCTGCCTGGAGCAGTCATCTCCCTCACCGAGGCGATGCAGTGCCATCTTGTGTAGAACATGCAGTTCACCTCTTAAGTGCCATTCTTACTGCTCTAGATGTAAAACCTGAAACCTCACAATAGGCTGAACGATGCGGAAACATCAAACATTTGGAGTTTTTTCGTAGTGCTGGTTTCTTTTTTATCTCATCTCGAGACATCAAACATTTTGTGATTTTCCTCTAATCTTGCCCCCATTCTCTCCTCCTTTATGAGGTTTTTATGAGAGAAATACTAGAGCTCTCTCTGTGTTTTGCAGAAATGGCAATAGCTGTGGCTAGGAAATGAGAAGATAAGGAGCGAAAGCATACATTAGTGCTGTGGTTATACAGTGCACATGTTTGGCTTGTTCTTTCAGGGCGGTGTTTCCCAATCATTATTCCGTAGTGTCTATGTGTGGTGATAAATAAGATGTATTGCGTTTCCTTGTAAATCAAGAGTGGGGAAAAACCCAACTGGAATTAGATCCGGAGTTATCAGGTTCCATTCAACAGGAAACGAGGGGATGTTAGGGCTTAAACATTTCCGACCCTTTCCATCTTCCCTCCATCCATTCCCCTCTCTCTCTCTCTCTCTCACTCTCTCTGCCCTGCATCTGCAGCACAGCACCTTCGTAAATCAGGCTTAAGGAGTCACGTCACTGATGGACTCTATCAAAATATTATCGCAGGCCTGCACACACTTTTACACAGGATTACGCTCTCCACCGTACTTAATGCTGCGACTACAGGGCCGTTTACATGAACAGCCTCATCCTGCCAGAGACAGGTCACATTTACTGCGCCCGCGTAAATATTTACGCCTTACAACAAATTCACTCCTTGGCAAGGCCCAATATTAAACGGATCCAAACCATCAAAACAAAATTAGGAAGAAGTGAAGAATCTCGCCAGGGCGTCGCAGTTTTCTTGCACTCTAAAATTTAGCCGTTTTGTTTTTGCTTCAGATCATGAAAGGAACGACCGCGACGAGATCATCAACTCAAGGTTAATGTGAAGAGGAGTTGGTGATACACAGCTCCAATCTAGGCCCACTCAGCGCTGCTGCCTTTTCATTTCTAGTGTTCATCTTGTTATCTGTAATTGTTAAGGGATGAGAAGACCAAGGTCGGGGCATTGCCTGATAAGCATTTGTGTGGCAGCTTTGCAAATTGATGCTTATGGTCCAGTGCTGAAGGCTGCCGGCTGAGGATTGTGGGTGGGAAAGTGAGTTGCCCGGGCATAAGACAATACAATTGTGAAAATGATCCATTTCATAATGTGTCTTTTAAACACTGACTGATCATATAGCTACAGCGGCGGTAGATGCAATAAGCAGACGGCAGAATGGGATCTATTTGCCCGGCAAACCTAAATGTAAATATAATGAAGAAAGTGTGCACACCGAGAGAGTGTGTTTAAAGAACATTGGTTTAAAATGTTCTCATTTCATTGCCACCTCATATATGCAATAAGCACTACCAATGATGTTTTATTCATCTACATAAGTGAGAGTCAAGCCAGGCCCTGTTGAAATATTACAAATTATCATTTATATTGCTTCATTTTGTTGGTGGTGGAGAGTGGCTCTCTTTAGATCTAGTGTAAAGGAGACTGGGTAGAACGGCTCAGGAGCTTTAGAGGTCACAGGAATGACAGCGGGTTGGTAGTGAGGAGATCGGCATGGTGTGTGTTTGAGTATGAGAACAGTATAGTACAGTTGTTCATCCATTTACAAGATACAGTGGCCCCCCACACACACACACACAAACATGTATGATACTTTAAATATGAACTAAAATTGCCAGTGGGTGGTGGCTAGTCACTTAATTAATGAGTCATTAAGTTATTAATTTAATCGACTGATTTGAACGGTTGATTCATTCAGGAATAAAACAAATGACCGTCTTTATAAATGAGCCACTGAATCATTGACTCACCTAATTCGTTTTCGAGAATTTTGAGGGCATAACTGCATGGTAGGCTATATCACACAGTGAAATCATGCACTGTTTAAAGGGTTAGTTCACCGAAAAATGAAAATTCTGTCATTAATTATTCACCCTCATGTTGTTCCAAGCTTCGTTCATCTTCGGAACACAAATGAAGATATTTTTGATGAAATCTGAGAGCTTTTAATCCCTCCATTGGGAGCAACACAATTTACACATTCAAGGTCCAGAACGATAGGAAAGACATCATTAAAGTAATCCATTTGCAATCCTCAATTTTATGAAGCGACACGGGTGCTTTGTTTGTACAAAAAAACATGATTTACCACTTTATTTACAAAAAAAAAAAAAAAAAACAATGACCTGCAATCCAGTAGGGGGGAACACCACAACACATGTGGTGTTGACTTCAGACCGGAAGTTGTTCCGTGAATGTGCTTTGCTTAATATTATTATGTAAATATATATATTTTTTTACTTGCATCACTTCATAAAATCGAGGTTAAACCACTGGAGTCATAATTATGTCTTTCCTATTATTCTGGACTTTGAGTGAGTAAATTGTGTTGCTACTAATGGAAGGACTGAAAGCTCATGGATTTCATCAAAAATATCTTCGTTTGTGTTCAGAAGATGAACGAAGGCCTTATGGGTGTGGAACAATGAGAGATTAATATCAGAATTTTCATTCTTGGGTGAACTAACCCTTTAAGGCTTGAGTGAGATATTGTTAAAACAACAATTGCAATATTATTGTATGCACAAAATCACTTTCACGGACCTTCAACTGGACTGTTCCCTGCTGGTGAAATGCTCCGCCTAACTCAACCCAAGCTGCTGAGTCCGTAGCCATTTTCAAGAAACGGCTGAAGATGCATATTTTTCGGCAATTTATTACACTTTCTTTTCTTTTCTTTTCTTTTCTTTTCTTTTCTTTTCTTTTCTTTTCTTTTCTTTCCTATTCTACATCTATATTAAATTAGACTAAACTGAGACTGATCACAGCACTTGCATATTGTTGCGCTATTGTTAGTTTAATTGCTTCTATTGCTCTCCTTATTTGTAACTCGTTTGGATAAAAGCGTCTGCTAAATGTATTGTAGACAATACATAATTCATTGTATTGGATACAAAATATTAACCCAAATGGTATCTGCAAACAAATTATGCTAAAAAAGCTTTTTTTTTTACTAAATTCCTTTTCTAATACACCTTTTTGTTCAATTATTTTTAACCAACTTATCTCTGTCTTTTTTGACGGATGCATTGTTTTGTTGCTTTGTTTACAACTTATATATGTTATATTGTATTTTCTTTGTCTATTTGTAATATGTTCGAAACAAAATAAAATGAATGAATGAATGAATGAATGAATGAATGCATGAGGTCAGTTCCTCTTAAATTCGCATATGTGTCCTTTTGGAATAATCACTTGTGCAGTTCATCATATGAACATATTACACAAAGTTTGAAAATCAGAACATGTCCAAGACTGCCTTCATTTTGAACAATATATCTATTTCATGTTTTGAGATTTTCCAAACTGTGAAATATTTAGAGTGTGCTTGTGCTATATTGCTTGACAGTAAATACCACATTATACATTTTGGGGAGAACTGTATCTGCAACTACCACAGCTGTAAAGCATATCACAAGAGTACTGAACTAACATTTCTTCCAATTGATCTTATCATGTCGAAAAGGTTAAGCCAAGGCCGACCTGCTAAGCCCAAGACTCTCAACAGCAATCTCACTCTTGTCCACCTATGCAAACATCACTCATCCCGCATCTGTATGCAGTCATTTAACGAAACCTCTCAATGTAGTCCTCCAGCACACAATATGCACAACTAAACAACAGCGCAAGAGTGCATCACACTTCAGACTAAATTAGACGCCTCCCTTTTCCGAGGATGAAGCAGGGGAGAACAAACGCCCTACATGGCGTGCTCCTATTGAAACAGTGTTGTGATTATAGATATTATCCAGAGAGATAAAAACAAGAGAGCAAGCTGTGATCACCATGTGCAGCTGGGATATACATCACAGAACAAAGTTGTCCTGTTGAAAACACGCAATCGCTATGGCTGCAAAAAAAGAAGTCAAAGCAAACTGTGTGGGTTAAATAAAGGTTTGTGTTGCCAGAGGGGACAGGGTGGTAGCAGCGATATATATCACCCAGCAGATATTTTGCCTCTGAGCCTCCTGGGACGGGGAATCTGTGACTCTATATGGGCGGTAAGTCCTGTTTGATGGACAGAGCTGTGACAGGCGGTGTCACACAAGCAGTGTGTGGCGGGTGTGGGCTGGGCAGGAGGTGATAAACTCTGTCACTTTTCCCAACTTCCAACGCTGATGAGAAAGGCATCTACAGCTGTCCGGCCATTGCCATTTCAGAGTCTCCACCTGCACTGAGCTTATGATAACCAACAGCTGGTTAGCCTGATAAACCAGCATCTCCTCTGGCCATAAAAGCAATTCTGAACATTGCTTTGCAGTTGATATATGGTGAATCTGAACACAGCGCTTGGGCAGAGTGTGCATGTCTGTGTCTCACTGTTTGTGTGTGTGTGTGTGTGTGTGTTTGTTTTAGACAGTGGTGGGGGGTGTCTCTCCTACAGTAAAAGGTCATGGGTAATAGTCTTGAATGTGTGGAGGACTCCTGCAAATCTGGATGTGTCGTGCTGAGCTGATGGCCTGTCACTGTTCCATGAATAGCCCTGCCCCTCCAACAAAACACACACACACACACACACACACACATTTCCATTTGAGCAAAGGAAAAGAAAAAGCAGAGGAAAGAGATTGAGACTGACATAACAACAAAGGAATACATAAACAAACTAAGGAGAGAAGGTAGGATGAGAGGAAGGAAAGAATGAATAAATGAAAGAAATACAGATGAGAGGAAGCATGAGTGGAAGGAAAGAGTGAACAAATAAACAAAGGAAGGAAGACAGGAGAGAAGGATAGGAGGAATGAAAGAGTGAACGCCTTAAGCAAGGAAGAAAGGTTGAGAGTAAGAACAAAGTGAACAAATGAACAAAGGAAGGAGGAGAGGAAGAAAAGAGTGAATGAATAGAAGAGGGAACGAAGAATGAGGGAATGAAAAGAGTAAATGAAGAATGTAGGAATGGAAAGAATTAAGGAAAGAAGGAAGGAAGTATACGGAACAAAGGATGAGGCAAAGCATAAGAAAAAAAAGGATGAGAGTAAGAAAAGAGTCAACATATGAACAAAAAAAAGATGAACGAAGAATGGATGAGTGGAAGGAAAGTGAACAAATAAACAAAGGAAGGAAGAGAGGAAGAAAAGAGTGAATGAATTAATGAATTAATAAACGAATGAATGAATGAAGGGAGTTAGAAAATAGTGAACAAATGAAGGAAGGAAGGAAGAATGACAGGAAGCAAAGAGTGACTGAAGGAAAGAAGGTATGACAGAAGAAAGGATGAGAGGAAGAAAAGTGAATGAAGGAAGGAAGAGAGGAAGAAAACAGTGATCGAATGGAAGAAAGAATGAGGTAAGGAAAAGAGTAAATTAAGATGAATGGTAGGAAGGATGAGAGGAAGAAGAGAGTGAATGAAGGATGAGAAAAAGGAAAGAATGAACAAATGAAGGAAAGAAAGAAAGAACAAAGGATGAGGCAAAACATAAGGAAGGAAGGATGAGACTAAGAAAAAAGTGAACGTATGAACAAAAGGAAAAGATGAAAGATGGATGGATGAGTGGAAGAAAGGAGTGAATGAATGAACAAAGGAAAGAAGAATGGAAGGATAGTTGAGTGGAAGGAAAGTGAACAAATAAAACTATAGGAACTAAGAAAGGAAGAAAAGAAAAAAATAATGAATGAAGGGAGGAGGGAAGGAAGATGAGTGAAACGAAAGTTTCACTCATCTTCCTTCCCTCCTCCCTTCATTCATTTTTTTTCTTCCTTTCTTAGTTGAATGAATGAACATAGGAAAGAGGAAGAAAATATTAAACAAATGAAGGACGGAAGGAAGAATGAGTGAGAAGAAAAGAGTGAATGAAGGAAAGAAGGAAGAAAACTGAACAAATGGAAGAAGGAAGGAACGAAGAATGAGGGAATGAAAAGAGTAAAAAGAGAAGAATGGTAGGAAGGATGAGAAGAAGAAGAGAGTGACTGAAGAAAGAAAGAAAGAAAGAAAGAAAGAAAGAAAGAAAGAAAGAAAGAAAGAAAGAAAGAAAGAAAGAAAGAAAGAAAGAAATGAATGAATGAAGGGAGGAAAGAGGAAGAGAGAAAAGAAAGAGTGAACAATGGAAGAAATGAAGGAAGAAAGGAGTGAACGAAGGAAGGAAGGAAGGAAGGAAGGAAGGAAGGAAGGAAGGAAGGAAGGAAGGAAGGAAGGAAGGGAGGAAGGAGGAAGAGAGAAAAGAAAAGAGTGAACAAAGGAAGAAATGAAGGAAGAAAGGAGTGAACGAAGGAAGGAAGGAAGGAAGGAAGGAAGGAAGGAAGGAAGGAAGGAAGGAAGGAAGGAAGGAAGGAAGGAAGGAAGGAAGGAAGGAAGCTCTCAAATGAAAAAGAAGACAATGAAGGATGTAAGAAAGAGAGACAGAAAGCTCTCTCTGTCCCGCTGAATGTACAGGTGGAGTAACTCACAGTGGATTGTGGCTGCAGGACTCAGTATCTGGGGATTCAGCCATGATGCAAAAAGCTCTCGTCCAATTAGAGCACAGCCCTGTCCCGTCCAGAACGCATGCAGGGCAGCTCTGCCTGGACCACCTCTCCCTGCTTCTGTCTTTGTCTCCCTCTATCTCTCTCAACCACTCTTCTATCAGCAGACATTTCTGTCCATCATCACAGCTGTGGAGTTTCAGGGTGTGATGGGGCAAAGCAGAAGCATTCTGTTGTTTTTTTTACAAATACAACAGAACTGACCATAGCCTTAGTAAATATTTCAGTTAAAACAAATTTAAAAAGGAGAGAAGTATAGAAAGAATGCAGTGATAACACACAAAGCAAAGAATGTCTGTCATAGTTTAGTGTTTTATATTATCAGCTCACGCTTTTTGCTTGTCCTCAGATGTCTTTGCACATTAAATGCACATTAATGCACATTAAACGAAGTGTGCAGGATGTCAATATGCTGTTTGTCATATGCTTATAATTTATCTCCAGCTCTGGTTTCGATGGAACTCAGCCATTTTACAGTCATCTCAATGCATGACCTTAGAATTCAAAAAACGTTTCCTTTTTTTTTTTTTTTTCTTTTTTTTTGTGAAGTTCCATTAGAGCGATTCAGAACAAAAAAAAAGGGTTGTTACAGTTAGATACTTGAAATACATTCAAGATTGTAAGGGGAATCTTTTGCTTTTTACACCTGTCTGATAAAAATGACCCTCCCTAACTAGTATTTTACCACTTACCAGACCATCAGCATTATCTCGCCTTCTCTTTTCACTCTCAAACCTCTGACAGCTGTAACAGCTCAAATCAAGGTGTTGACCTCCAACGTGTCACTCCCTTTTTCATTATCCGCATCTCTCCTTGTCCCTCTTCGTCTCCCTCTCCCATCCTCTCCTTTTCTTTCTCTCAGACCCTGTTATCTGCCTGCGATCCTCTGCTGATAACAATGTCTTTTATCTGCGGGTTACCTGCACAAAGGGACCTCCGAATTGATCAAATGCCAGGCGGCTGATGAGCCCTCAACAGAGTGCTTTTCCAAATCCCACGGGGCCAGAGGGGAGGGCAGACTAGGAGATGGGGACATGGCGTGCATGGAAAACACAACTCTAGCAGCTCACCGGACACCCAAAGCCATTAAAACGCATAATAAACACAAAAAAAAAACACTCGCTTTTGCTGTCATTCTCTCTAGATATACCCCCATTAGAGGCCTTTTCGGCTGCCTGCTGTGAAGCCTTTCCTTAATCCGAAAAGGAAAACTCCCCCGCACACGCACAGTGGAAGACAGAAGAAGGAGAGTTGTACTAGAGCATGCTATTAAATTCATAGCTGCATATATCAGAGCATAATTACGGAAGCTTGTTTGCACCACAGAATAAGAAAATAAAGTAGGTTATTACGAGACTACAGAATTGACTCACAATAAAAAGTCAAAAAAAAAATTGAATTGCGAGATGTAAACTCACAATTATGGGTATACGGTATGACTCGCAATTGCGAGAGATAAACTCGCAATTGTGAGAAAAAAGTCAAATTTCCGTGGTGGAAAAAAAGCTTCCATGAGAGTGCAGGGATGGAGGAGGGAACATCATCTCTGATCTACCTAGAAACAGAGAGCTGGCTTTGATATACCGTCACCCTCCACGAATCCCTCTCCATGTTTACAGGGACACTGCCATTCCTCTTTTCCGTTCGCTGGGTGTTCATATGTGCGCACACGTGTTGCCATGCGTACGTGCGGATGTTCGTCTCTGCAAACCAAACCAAAATGTGCTTGTTTGGATCTGCCTATGCACCTGAGACTAAATATGCCAGGATATATTTGGACTAGGATGCGTGTTTCTGTTGAAAACACACCCCCTCACCTATATGCATACACACAAACATGCACAGCTGGGCACAAACACTGCCAGTGAGATGTCTTTGACAAATTAAACCCCTCCGCCTCACCTGTCATCTTACTAGTCAGCAGGGAATGAGCAGGCTCGTGTGTCTCTGGATAAACCAACATCCTCATCTCCGGATTCAGTCCTCCTGCACGGCTTTGGCCCGTGTTGTGCACTGACCCCTCTCACGGCACAGACATAAATAACCTATGCTGGGTGAGAGGACTGCAGTGGCCACAGACGCTCTCGAGTATTCAGGCAGCAGACACTCTGCGGCAATATCCAGCACTTCCAAGCTAAAAGCGTGGCTGAAAATAAGCCGAGTAGCGCTTTGGGTTTAATGTTCTGTTCTGAAGAGCAGCAGGGAGAACAGAGCTGCATTATCATCCCTCATCTTTAAAAGCTTATACTCAGATTTCTGAGAACGGGCTCTATAATAATAGACTAAAATACTGAACATCGTTTTCCTAATCAGAATTCTGGCTGCTTTTCCTGTAAAACGAACTATCATTAAAACAAGATACATTTACTAGACGAGTAAAAGTGTGTAATGTAGTAAGACTTTGTTTTCACGTCTCTCTTGAATTAAGTGTATTTTATTTTTTTTTCTCCTTCCCCGCTGGCAAATTATTTTCCCGCGTTCAGTATAAATCTCATTAAATGTTGTTAGATTCTTGCTTAAAAAATAAGAAAGAAAGAAAAAATTGCCAATGGGGTAAGAAAAGTCTTTGAGCATTTGTGTTGTCATTTACTCCATTCTTTCTTCCACAGCACACAAGAAGAGATGTTTTGCAGGATGTTCACACTGCTCTTTCATACAATTAAAGTAAAGGGGAAAGAAGCACTGTCCAAAGCTATAGTAAAAAAAACAGACCCAAAAGTCATTAATCACTGAAGATCGTCCCCATCACTGAAGCTTTCAAATTTTAAATTTTTAAGAATATGATGATATGATGATGATCAGTTAAAAAGGAGGATACATTTTTGCCATCGTGACAACAAACCTAGCATAACACTTTTTGACACGACAGATTTGTTTATACATGAAAGCTAATAAGATCAGCGGATCATAACTTTAATTTCAGTTTATTCATCACACAAAGCTATTGAATGGCAGAAGACCAAAATATAGTCAATGGGATTTTTGCTTATCAATAAATTGTTTTTGATTTCTAGTAAAAAGTAAACGTATGTTTGAAAACATCTTTAATACAAGTTATAGTCATATGAAAACTCATCAATTTATCAAGGCAAACTAATGTTAAAAAACAATATTATAATTAATAATTACGTTATCTTTTTGGTTACACTTTATTTTAAGATGTCATTGTTACAGTGTAATTATACATTTAAGTACTGAGCAATATTAAGCAACTACATGTACTTACTATAGGGTTAGGATAAGATTAGGGTTTGGTTGAGGGTTAGTTGCATGTAATTATGCATAATTTACTGTTATTACTACGGTAAGTACATGTAACATATGTAACGAGGACACCGTAAAATAAAGTGTTACCATCTTTCTTTCTTTTTTTCTCACTATTGTTTTATATGCTTTATTAACATCATTAGAAACCGGGGAAGGAGCCTGATCTTGTGATTTTCCACACTTGTGGTTCTGATAACAACAGCTGTGATGCAGTATTCACTCGACGAGAGAAGTCCTCTTTATTGAGTGTGCCTTGTTCAGGCTCCAGCCTGGAACAGTGGGAAGGTATTAAGGAGTCAAAACAACTGTCTCTGTTTCTCCTCTTGTTGCATCTGTGCTGGAACTAATCGTTGTGTCCCGCTGTTCTCCAAAACTACACTTCACAGCTCTTTTTCTGAGGGTTGGTCTGGTAATCACCTCTCCACCAGCATGCACCGCTCTGGACTAATTAAGCCCCCCAGCCCCCTGAACAGGCTCTGGCGAAACGATTCTTTAAATCTCCCCTAACTGATGTGATGCCAGGGATGTGAACAGGTAGACGGTGGGCTCTTAGGGGGGGATCTGGCAGACTGTGGAGAAAAGAGTAAACTTCCCACAGCAAGGGCTTATGGGAATGCAATCATCCCCCTCTCCACCCCCGATTGTGGATCCCAAATGAGAACGTGAGCCTCCCAGAGCAAAACAGACCTTATTGGCGCTGGAGAATGCTAATGATTGTTTATTCTTTCTTTGAGAAGGTGATGGGGGGGGGGGAGGGGGGTTGGAGAGGTGATTGATTTGCTTCATTTGCTGTGATATCTATTGTAATTGTTACCGTGTTTGACAGCTGTGCCTTGGGCTTTGGGCACATGCAGAGAAGGAAAGTGCGCTCGTGGCGCTCGCTGTCGCTCCCCTTAATAATGGAGTGATTTGTAAATATGATTTATTTATTTGAAAGTTATTAGAGGCGCACACGCTTTATTTGTTTTGTGTTTGAGCGCGTCACGCGAAGGCTCCTGAGCCCGTCAGGAGCGTGGCTTGGCTTTCAGTGACAGCTTGTTTTGTGCTTTAATAACGACAACGGGTAGCAACGCTGCCACAACTCACCACTTTCATGCTCACTTTACCAGAGGCGACGAGTTGAAAAAAATAAACTAAAAGAAAGAAAGAACACGACTTAAGTGCGAGCTGTAACTGTCATCGACACTCCCCTGTCTCCTGCTGACAAATTTGACAGCTCTGAAGCAAAACAGTTGCAGGTAGCTGAGATAGTGGCGTTATCTTTGGAGATGGCAGGCCAGTTTTGAGTTATACCTGCCTGTCACTTGTCTTTTAGAGGGATCTTCAGAGACAGCCGTGTAAAAATAGCTCGCCTTTAGAGTGCTGAACACCGTCTCTGTCAATTTCTATGAGTTTTTTAGACAAACTATGCACAATGTCAGCTCCACCAAACAGACACTTAAACAAAGATGCACAGCAGTTACCACCAACTAAAGTAAAGGAAGTGTGACAGCTCCTGTATACATACTGAAAACTGAAAACTGTGATTTCTCATATACATTTCACAGATGGTTAAAGCTCACATGTGAAAACCTGAACCTCTTTTTGATTAGTGAAGCTTTGTTCCATGTCCAATAATGCTAAAATATAATACAAGTAGGCCTATTTGGGCTGTGTCGATTATTTTGACGATTAATTGAGTAATCGCATACTTTCTCTGGTAATAAAAATAGACCTAAGCCTTTAAAATGACTTAAAATACATATAAAATAACAATGAGGCAACAATATTTGGTTTAAATAAAGTATCAAAAGCAAGTAATCATATGGTTTTATAGAACAGCACTCTTAAAATACATGCATCATATAAATAGTCACCTTATGTATTATAACATGCCTGCAGAGGACGCCAACGGCCTGGGGTGCGTTTCCCGTACAACTATATAGCTCGCTGCTTAACTACCATAGTACGATGCATCGTTGGAGAAATCAACTAGCTAGTCACGACTGTTTCCCGAAACCGTATGTCGCAAAGTATCGTTCGTCCACCACGTGCGAGACGTCATAAACCAACGTGGTTGAAGTTCAACCACGTTGGATTATGACGTCTCGCACGTGGTGGACTAATAACTTATTTTAATTAATCTATTTGAGATCGAATTAACGCTAGATTTTGTCATATAAGTTACAGACATGGCATCTGAAGACCATTTCAAATTTTTCTCAGTTATTTTGCTTTATTACCAGACTCAATATTTGGCTCGTTCTTACATAGTAGCCTAGAGCACGTTCGCACATGCGCAGTCTTCAAAAACGGTGCTTTAAATCTCTTGACAAACTAAAAGACGTAAATTACATTTGTATGTATTCTAAATAAATAACACGGGTTGTACTGAATGTCAGCTTGCTTATTTTGCTAAAGATAAGGATTTATTCAGTCTACATCTCATGTCGCTCTCTACGCATGTAAATGTTAACAATTTATGTGGAGAACAAAGATGCTCTCAGATGCACGTAATCTACACGCATGTAAAGAACGGTCTAATAATGGAGTTCTGGTATTTTGCCAGTTACTTGACATGGTGACATGAGGAATTTTTTTTTTAATTGAGTACATAAATTAATCGAGGAATCGTGACAGCCCTAGTGATTTTTCATTTCTTTTTGGATGATTGTGAGATAGTAAAAAAAAATTGTATTGAACCATACTCTAGTTTATTCAAAACACATTAAAAATTAAATAGCAATACACTTGTTCTATAGCGACTATCTGAATTAAAGTTTTTTACTTTTTACATAAAGTCAAAAATGTCAATGATATAGGCTAACTGTCCTAAAAATATTATAATAAAAGAAAAGCCTTTTAAATTCTTTAAGTACTCCAGAATAATCATCAGATATTCAGTAATGGGATTGTCATTTACATAGACAGTATAAGAAGTGGACAGAGCCATCTCATTGGAACTCAATTGAGACAAGTGAAGCCCATTTTTAGCGATTTTTTAGGACTTCCGTTCCTGACGCGCAGACTCAAACCGACTCAAACTGAGCTTGACGACGTGAGCAACCCGTCTGTCTTCTAGTGGCTGTGCCAAGAGAAATCTGAATCATTCCCTTCCGAATCTTGCAGAGACGGAGAGCGTGAGTAGGAGGTGTCCATGAGCTAGGAGCAGGAGCAACTTTTGCAGGTATTCTGATTAATTATTTTGTCATTTCGCCTCCACGTCTCCCCGATTACCTGTGAGCTTCTCCTCCCGTCCATACGGTAATCTCTCTACTGTGCGACAGAGAGTCGCGTGGTTATGACGCAATCGTTAGCCTACTTTTACAAAAACTGCTTCTACGGGGCCATAACATAAGCTACAAGGTAATTGAGCATTTTATACATTGTCGTGTTTCTTTAGAAATAAATAATGGACAAATGTAGTCTTCAAACGCCTCAGATGTAAAGTTATTCGCTGTCAAAGTGACGCCAAAATGAATGGGAGTCAATGGGATGCTAACAGCAGGTGAAGTTCAGCTACAAGATGGTGGCACACGGCCGGCTTCAACTTCCGGTCGGCTTCCTTCCCGCTTGGTCACCATTTTTTTTTTTTTTTTATTAATTAATTAAAAATGAATGTGATTAATCTGATTATGTACGTGTGAACTCTTGAAAAATGAATAATAAAAAAATCTAAACAGTATGAAACCAACAAGAATTCAAAGTAACTTTGAAAGCATTTGTGTTTAATTTAGATCTCTGCTTTTCATTATCGTGGACTCTCTTTTGTGCCATTGACCAGAATCCATGAAAGAGTATAACAACGAAATGATCTAAATCCATTTGATGCATCTAAACAAATGTTGTGGTCAAACAGGAATACATCAGTCCGCAGATTTTGCATCAGAAAAGAAAGCTATACTCTGCATCTACACATTTGCAAGTGCAGATCCTCCTTAAATGCTCATGTGATCACTTCTGAAATTCATCCCTGAAGGAATCTAATTCTGTTTCCTTGTCCTCGGAGACAAAGCCTGCAGCTCAACAGCAGGTGAGCACCTCCCTCTACTGGAGTCAAGCGGAACAGTGCTGCTTCACTTGCTGCTTCCTCTCAAACGTCCCCGTTCTAAAGGGACGTCTGGCATTCTTCATGCGTACAATGAAATATGCAGCAGCCACTCAAGCAGAAAGGGCTTCACTGACCTGTGCCATGTGCTTCATACCAACGCACAGGTGGCAATAGCTGAGGTGACCTGTTCCCTCCCACTGTTTGTATTACTATGTAAAATAAATCGATGTCCTCCAACACAGCATCTCACGGGAGGCGAGAAGAGAGAAGAGGGTCAGTCTGTAGGTGTGTGTGTGTGTGCGTGTGTGTTCAGGTACGAGGCTGTTTCACAATATGAAATATTGAAATACACTGACAAGAAATGGATCTGCTTTCGGCGGTAAATTGATTAATTCTGGAGTGTCAAAAGGAAGGACTTCAGACTGCCAGTGGTTTTTAAGGTAATACGCTACAACAGTTTAAGAGACATGAAATGCATCGCAATAGCCTTGAAGTGGAGAGGTTAAAGTGGAGGAGAGAGAGAAAGAGAATACAGGAATGAACGCTCCTCTCGTCATGTACAAGCATCTTTTCTCTGCGCCAAGGTCAGCGAGGCTGAAGAGGAGGCAGCGGCTGTCTGCTGCTATAGGAACTGTAATCAATTCTTACATTTCAAGGGGAGCAAAATCTGAACAAGTCGCTCAAAGGAAGATAGATGAGAGAGCACAGCCACAAACACTCAGATCAATAATATTCATAGCGTACAGGAAAAAAAACCAATAAATTACAATTTTAATCAATGATCTGTGGAGGAGATGTACAGAGACATGCTGCAGTAAATTTGCCCTTAACCACTGCAAAATGCATTATTCAGAAAAGCGAGAGAAAGGGGGTGTTTGTGGATTTCTCAGTTTGAAGTGCCAACATTGTACTTCCATTGCTTCACTGTTTATCTATCTATGTGTGTAGGTGGGATGTGAAAGTAAGTGAGCATAGAGAGGAATATATTAGGGCGATGTAAAATTTCAAATAGACGTGTGGATGTCCAATTAAAAGCTAATAAGATAAATAATAATCATAATTGTGTTTTATCATGCTGTGTCTGAGCATCTCCGACTGGAGTCTCACAATTGAATACGAGGCACACAAAAAAGGCAAAGCTGAAAGGAAATTTTAGAAATAGTCCTTTTCATTTTAGTCAACGTGACCGGCTACATCTTCTGATCCCAGTGCTTTATAATTTGATAAGGTGACAATACAATCTCAGTGCCACAAAACATTAAGCTCCTTCATCTCTGCCTGTGCAAATGATGTGAAAATGTGTGGTTGTTATCTTAAAGGGATAGTTCTGTCATCATTTACTCACTCTCATGTTGTTCCAAACCCGTATGACTTGCTTTCTTCCGTGAAACACAAAAGGAGAAAATGTGAAGACAATTTGTTTCAGTGATCTTTTCCATGCAATTTGAGTAAACTCGAGCTTTTAAGCATAGAGGAAAAAAACACACAAAACCATCATAGAAGAAAAAAAACACCAAGATAAAAGCATCATAAAAGTGGTCCTTGTGCATCATACAATAGCACTGAGTGAGAAACACCAAAATTTTAATTGTTTTTCAACGACAGCCTTTTTCTCCAGTAAAGCCCCTTTCACACAGAGATTCCGGAAAATTTACGGATAAAGTGACCCGGGATTTGACCCAGGTTCGTTTGATTTTGGTTCATTCACACTGCCAGTGATTTTCCGGAATCAGAGAGCGCGTTCACACACAACCTGTAAAAATCCCGTAAAGACACGTGACATTGATGTGACTTGTAATGTCTCAGCAGCGTCTTAAGTTTGCTTATGAGCTGCGATTTCTCTCTCGAGAAACCACGCTTGTGCATTTTTTTTCTCTGATTCGATCATAAACTTGCGCATTACGTACCGTTTCATAGCTGGCGAACGATCCCGGCTTCAGCGTCATCACTACGACACGGCATTATTACGGCTTTTGTTCACACAGCGCGCGTTCCGGGACTGAACATGGCAATGTTACTAGGTCCCCAACCCGGCATCGATCCCGGCATTAATCCCGGGTCGAGTTTGTGTTCACACAGAAGGCACTCTGGCAATTTGCCGGCAATTTCCCAGGGTTCAAAGCCCTGTGTGAAAGGGGCTTGATTTTCAACCTACTTTATATTGTTACAATGTCGACAGAGGGTTATTAATGGAACATTTATTGTAAGAGTGGGTTTATCACAAAAAAAAATTGTATCGTACGTTGTCTACTCTTTAAACAGCAGGTTTGGGTTTGGGCATAACAGTTTCTTTCAGTTTTGCTCTTCCGTTTGGTCTACAACCCCGTGTTCGTAATCATCCAGTTTGAAATGTTGTCTACAAACACAAAGATATGTCAGATTATCCGTCACAGTGTTCCCTCTCTGTATTTATGATTCTTTACAGCCTTACTGCCTACAATGCACTGGATCCTTCACTGGAAACCGAAAGTAACTCACTCCCGCTAAATGTTTACTCTTTAAATTATTGCTCCTGGGAACAATACAATTCAATACCATTATGACTAAAACGTTTGCTAAGAAGTATTTTCTACTAAAGCAAGAGAGTATTTGACTCTAGTTAGCATAACACCATAGCAGACTGGTGGGAGTGGCCTTTATAGATCAACATTATGTGTCCTAAGAGGAAAACAACAGCCTTTTTTCTGGTCAGGTAGCACAGATTTTGTTTTATTTTTTGCCTTTCTACAGTATAAGCAGACTAGTTTAATTGAAAACCCTTTTTGGCAGCAGTGAAGTACCCCTTAAAGTTACAATATGTATTGAAGTGGGGGCTGGGGGGCTTAAAGTTACAATATGTTCCGTTTTGTCGCCGTCAATATCCGCGTTATCCCTGGTTTCCTCTGATAGTAACCAAGGCGACAGACGTGGACAACTGTGTAGTTCGTAATGTCTATTTGCACGCTGTTGTTGTTTCGTTCAAACATTATGGACCATGGCAAGCAGACTTTGGATAAAAAAGGAGAACTAAAACGAGAATCAATATCAGCGCGGTGTTTTCGAGATGCCGAGAGCTCCTCCCATAGACAGTATATAAACGAGAGCTCCACGTCTAAGACTTCGACCGCTCCTACATGTTCTTTCATTAAACAGGTGAGCACATTTACATAAAACTAATCAATGTTTTATAGTTCAACAATGATAAAATGTTAGAATATGATCTGTTATTCTAATGTTGATCTAGTTTACTGCTAGTCTCAAACAAACAGACTAACACATACATTTCAACACATTCAAATGCAGTTTAGTGTGATAGTGTAATGTTAGACCAGGTGAAACAGCGCTGCGTTAGCTCACAAGTTTAATTTGTCTTATAAACTGACCTGTGAGTTGTAATTCTGCACTTGCGTGTAGTTCGGTAGAATGAAATGTCCATATTCCTTTTATATCCGCGGGACTCGCGTGTGGAGCTGATAGCTGTCTCTTAGCAATCTCGAACTGCTTCATATCACAGTCATGATAAAAGCATCGATGTATTCAGTCATCCATAAACATTATTAGATTGGTCGGCTTGACGTTGACGACAAGATCCATATATAACCAAAGATATAGTATGTAGAACAGAAAACTTTGTATATATAGCATAATAGTTATATGGACTTCTATTTGGACTTATTATGCCACTTTTGCGTCCTTTTTGAAGTTTGAAAGCTTCAGTCTCTATTCTTTGTAAATGGATGGAAAAGAGCATAGAAAACAGCCTTCACTTTTTCCCTTTGTGCTCTGCAGAAGAAATAAGGTAATATTGGTATGAAATGACAAGAAAGCCAGTAAAAGATGAAAGAAATTTCATTTTTCCCTTTAAGGAACAACTGTATTTCTATCTGAACTGACCTTTAAAATATTGTTGTTGGTGTAATCCAATGTAGTTGAGTTGATTTACACCTATTAAATAATATTTCTGCCTTGAGTAAAACTACTTAATCGAGATGTTACCACAAAACCATCTTCACAGTGCAGGTTTTATGAGAAATGTCAAGTTCTATAATACAGCCCTATTTTTCCCCCAAAAGCCTGTAAAACGTGGGTGGCATTCCTCAAATCTCCCCTAAATAGACTCTCTGACAGGGTTTTAATGCCACCAGTAAAACTTTTCAAAGTCGCAGAGCTTCCAGGAGTCGAGACTGTGGGGGTCAGGGGTCTTCCGCTCAGCTGGAGAGGCAGCCACACAAAGGTGGAGCAAGCCACTATCAGTCCCTTTGAGATGATAATCTGCGAGATCGCTCTTGCAGCGACAAACGGGGCAACGGAGACTGCCATCTTTACATTACTGAGAAAAGGCCAATGCCGACTGACAGCTACAAATGAGCCCCGCTCCTGAGCCTAGACACAATCACAGCCATCTAAACCCACACTGACGTTTTAATCCTCCCGAAATAACCTACACTGAAATTCTCCCACAGAGGCAATGAGAAATGGTTTGTGTGTGTGTGTGTGTGTGTGTGTGTGTGTGTGTGTGTGTGTGTGTGTGTGTGTGTGTGTGTGTGTGTGTGTGTGTGTGTGTGTGTGTGTGTGTGTGTGTGTGTGTGTGTGTGTGTGTGTGTGTGTGTGTGTGTGTGTGCGTACATGTGCGTGTGTGTAAAAATCAAGAATTGGGAAGAGAAGAGCAGACATTGAGAGGGATGCTTGTGTGAATATCCTGTATGAGTGCAACTGTGATTCTAGATCAGTGGTTCTCAACTGGTTTTGCTTCAGGATCCAGACTTTACAATGAACATGGGGATGGGTGATATGACCAAAAGTTTATATTGTTATATGTGTCATTTCATTTCACAACAATGATATAGGCCTACATCACATTATAGGTAACTTTTCTGGAAATCAATTTGTTACAATATCAACATTTTGGATAGCAGTGAATATTCACAATTCTCTGAATCAATTTCAATATTACAGCAAAAACTAATTATAATAAACAGGGAAATAGGTTTTATAGTGGTCAATAAGAAATACTACTAAATTAAGTAATCAAGTGTAAAAAAAAATACATAAATTTGTTTACAATTTTGTAATAAAAAAAATACAAAAACATAAATTACAATCAAAATGCTTTAATTTTATTAAAGTTACAAAAGTTATTCATCAAGAGCCGTGAGTGTATAACGGAAGTTATGATAGTCTTTTCTTCCCTATATTAGTGAAACTGCTTCTAAAAACAAGAATAAATTTCTGGCGGGACATGATTTTGTCCATCGGGAATTAATTGTATTGTTGGATTGCTGATGTTTGCCAATGCTGCGATCTCACGCGAGTGACAGGTTTACCCACCCTCACACCGAAAAAACTCATCATCAGAGATGTCATTGGGACAAAATTTATTTTGATTTTAAAATTACAATGAATTAAAAAAAAAAATGCATGTGCACTGATAAATCATTTGTTGGCTAATAAATACTGCAATATTCCATAAAAATAAAAAAATAAAAAATAATAATAATTGTCCATTTTTATTTTCTGGTGATTTAGCAGGTTGCTGTCACTTTAAGATCTAATGTACAGAATCAATATATTGACACATGTTGATAATCGATTTTTCCCTAACTGTTTACATTCACTTTACACGAATAGTCGGTTTCAACCTGCACATGCCCAAGATGAGCAAAAACTGTGCAGATATGTCGATTCTCTCTATCAAGTCAAGTTGCTTTTATACCCCTTTATACAATATAGATTGTTTCAAAGCAGCTTTACAGGGTTTATGAGGTCTGTTCAGGGTTGATTCAGCTCTGTTTATCTGCAAAGACCATCATATATATAATGAGTTCAATTTGCAGCTCCATAGAAAACAGTGACGCCCCGCTCTGTTCAGATCTCATACAATATTGTCAGTGCAATCAAATGAATATTGCTTAATATTAAGTGTCCCCAACTAAGCAAGCCAGAGGCAACAGTGGCAAGGAACCCAAACTCCATTGGTGACAGAGAAGAAGAAAAGTGTGTAACATATACCGTTATATATATATCCATAATGCCAAACCCTAATTGGACACAAACTGTGCACCATCATAGTACCAAAATAGTGAACTAAACTGCATAATGTCCAACAAAATGCAAAGTACTCGACACCTATGACAAATCACACGATGCCACAAGCATCAAGCTGGACTTGCTGCGAGACCTTACTTACACCTTACACAGTCAATCACAAACAGCCAAACAGAAGGGCCAGTTCTCTGTTTTGGCACGTTTTCAACACCAAATATAAGAACTTAATGAGATGTTTAAAATAATATCCGATTCAAAACTTTTGCAAGTCTCTCCTCGTCAATATTTGATTATTAATATACTGTACATGAGGAGGGATCCAATCAGGGCCGGAGTGGGGCCACTTTTCAGCCCGGGAGTTTCAGGCCCAAGACCGGCCCACTTTTTCCATGTAGTTGGGGGCCTTAAGCACATTTTCGCGCAAATTCATCTAAAAGCGCCAAATTTGGCACAGATGTAGCTCAGGTCATACCGAAATGATTTAGCTAGGGCGCCGGAGCCAGCAACCCTCGGGGCCAAGATGGCGGCCAAATCCAATATGGCCGCCGCCCGAAAAGGGTTCCGGCTTTAACTTTTGAACCACATGAGATACAAATACAAACTTGATATGTTTTTCAGCTTAATTGATCATGAGAAACACATAGGAATGTTTATATTTATGACCCAGTATATCTGGACCCCTCGATCCTCCAATTCCAATATGGCCGCTGTCCAAAAAAGCAGTTTGGGCTGTAGTATGGGGCCTTACACACCATTGTCGCGCAAATGCATCTACAAGCACCAAATTTGGCACAGATGTAGCTGAGGGGATACTGAAATGATTTAGCCAGGGCGCCCGAGCCAATGGTCCCTGAGACCAAGATGGCGGCCAAATCCAATATGGCCGCCGCCTGAAAGGGTTTTGGCTATAGCTTTTGAGCCAGATGAGATACAAATACAAACTTGATGTCTGTTTTACCTTTTTTGACCATGGGAAACCCATAGGAATACTTACATTTATGATTGGGTATATCAGGACCCCCAAATTCCCTAAATTCAATATGGCCGATGTCCGAAAAATGGTTTTGGCTACAAATTTTGAACCAAATGCGCTACAAATGAGGATGTGGTGTCTATTTTATGTTTATTGACCACAGGAAGTCCATTGGCATATTTATATTTATGCTTGTTTAAGTCTGGAACCTGTATTCTTTTCAAGGCTGTGGTTGAAAATCTTTTTTTTTTTAACACAACTTTGAAGGTTATTCTCAATTTTGATTCATTTCCTTATAAAAGTGAAATGGTTTTCAGTGTACCACAGGTGAATACATTTCAAAGTGTAATCATATAAGAAAGAATAAAACACAATTATTATTGCAAGGCAATATTTCTATTATGTTAAATTATTAAAATAATAATATAGTAAATTTTTCCAAAACTCTTAAAGGTTTGCTAAGCATAACAAAAAAACAGCAATAACATAAACAACAGTGAATTCTCATGGTCTCTCACATGAATTATCATTATCACTCACAATCACTGGATCTCTCATTGTCTTCACCATCATTGTTTGTACAAGAACCCTCACATGCACATATAGAAGTGCAACGAACTCCGGCTTTACAGCACTTACAGTGCCCTCTACATGCTGTCTTGCAGCCACAGTGAAGGAGAATGGTGCAGGCTTTACTGGCGTCTCCGAGATTAGTCCAGTAAGGTTCCCAAGTCTTTCTCGTAGAGTCCCGAAACCATCCCCATGCATTAAACTCTGGGATATCTTGCTGGACAGCGGTTGCCTGATTCCAGTAGAAGCTGGCCTGCAGCAGTGCTGTTTTGATGTGCTGAATCAATGCAGCTTGGGTGGGTGGCAGGTTCTCGAGAGACTGATGTCTAGCTTCATCTACACGGCTTGAAACACAGGTCTTGCTGTACATGATGAGCTCATGTGACAGATTCATAGCTCATGGTCCAAATGGTCCGGCCAACTACTTAAAAAAACATTCCATGACTACGTTAACACCAATATTGCTGGGTTTGTGAGGTCACACATGAGCTATGAATCTGTCACGTGACTGGATATTGTGTTTGACACATATCCAGAGGAGAACCTCAAAACACAAACTCACCAACGCAGAGGAACCGGATCAAGAACTAAAGGAGATAGGAGAACTCCAATTCCAAAATGTAACTGGATATATCTATTATATACAGTATATACTGGATATATTGTTATATATTTAACTATTTGGATATATCAGTGAAGAGATAACCAAGCATGGCATGTCAGGTAAACTCCTCCTTTCCACCAAGAAAGATGCTGTACTCTCCAACAGACCAGGGTATGACATGTCTGCCCTTCAGCCTTGTAATCATCCAGAAGCACTAGAATAATCCTGCATCTTGCACATGCTGGGGCCAATGGCCATAAAAAGGCATTTGTCCAGACTGTCGACAGCAATGTTGTCATCCTTGCCATCCGCTTCTTCAACACACTCGGCCTCACAGAGCTCTGGATCGGCTTTGCAGGTGGAAAAAACTATAGGGACATTCCTGCTCATGAAATCAGCAAGAATAGAATAGAATAGAATGAGGCATTTATATAGCGCTTTCATATGTACTACTGTACACCCAAAGCGCTTTACAATCATATCAGGGGTCTCTCCTCAACCACCACCAGTGTGCAGCATCCACTTGGATGATGCGACGGCAGCCACAGAACAACGGCGCCAGTGCGCTCACCACACACCAGCTATAGGTGGAGAGAGGAGAGAGAGTGATAGAGCCAATTCAATGTAAGGGGATTATTAGGAGGCCATGATTGGTAAGGGCCAATGTGTGGAATGTGGCCAGGACACCAGGGTTACACCCCTACTCTTTATGAGAAATGCCATGGGATTTTTAATGACCACAGAGAGTCAGGACCTCGGTTTTACTTCTCATCCGAAGGACGGCAAGGATCTTGGTCCCCAGAAGTCACTAGCCTTACCACTCTTCCACGCTTTAACAGGCTGTGACACAACCTCACCCTTTCTGTGCCATGGGAAAAAGAGTGCATGGACAGCTTGGGAGGCAACACCAGATCTCACAGAATCTCTGGTTACCCTCACCTTGGAGCCTGAACAGATCAACAATGACGTCCATGTCCAAAGACTGGAGCGTATGGTCATCATCATGTACAGCAAGAGCTGTGGTTCCAGCCGTGTAGATGAAGCTAGACATCACCTTTTCTCGAATGGTACCAAGTCTTTCGAGAACCTGCCACCCACCCAAGCTGCATTGATTCAGCACATCAAAAGAGCACTGCTGCAGGCCAGCTTCTACTGGAATCAGGCAACCGCTGTCCAGCAAGATATCCCAGAGTTCAATGCATGGGGATGGTTTCGGGACTCTACGAGCAAGACTTGGGAACCTTACTGGACTAATCTCGGAGACGCCAGTAAAGCCTGCACCATTCTCCTCCACTGTGGCTGCAAGACAGCATGTAGAGGGCACTGTAAGTGCTGTAAAGCCGTAGTTCGTTGCACTTCTATATGTGCATGTGAGGGTGCTTGTACAAACAATGATGGTGAAGACAATGAGAGATCCAGTGATTGTGAGTGATAATGATAATTCACTGTTGTTTTTTATTTTATTGCTGTTTTTTTGTTATGCTAAGCAAACCTTTAAGAGTTTTGGAAAAATTGACTATATTATTATTTTAACAATTTGATATAATATAAATATTGCCTTGCAATAATACTTGTGTCTTATTCTTTCTTATATGATTACACTTTGAAATGTATTCACCTGTGGTAAACTGAAAACCATTTCACTTTTATAAGGAAATGAATCAACATTGAGAATAACCTTCAAAGTTGTGGTAAAAAAAAAGGATTTTCAACCACAGTCTTGAAAAGAATACAGGTTCCAGACTTACACAAGCATAAATATAAATATGCCAATGGACTTCCTGTGGTCAATAAACATAAAATAGACACCACATCCTCATTTGTAGCGCATTTGGTTCAAAATTTGTAGCCAAAACCGTTTTTCGGACAGCAGCCATATTGAATTTAGGGTTATTGGGGGGTCCTGATATACCCAATCATAAATGTAAGTATTCCTATGGGTTTCCCATGGTCAAAGAAGGTAAAATAGACATCAAGTTTGTATTTGTATCTCATCTGGCTCAAAAGCTATAGCCAAAACCCTTTCAGGCGGCGGCCATATTGGATTTGGCCGCCATCTTGATCTCAGGGACCATTGGCTCGGGCGCCCTGGCTAAATCATTTCAGTATCCCCTCAGCTACATCTGTGCCAAATTTGGTGCTTGTAGATGCATTTGCGCGAACAATGGTGTGTAAGGCCCCATACTACAGCCCAAACTGCTTTTTTGGACAGCGGCCATATTGGAATTGGAGGATCAAGGGGTCCAGATATACTGGGTCATAAATATAAACATTCCTATGTGTTTCTCATGATCAATTAAGCTGAAAAACATATCAAGTTTGTATTTGTAACTCATGTGGTTCAAAAGTTAAAGCCGGAACCCTTTTCGGGCGGCGGCCATATTGGATTTGGCCGCCATCTTGGCCCCGAGGGTCGCTGGCTCCGGCGCCCTAGCTAAATCATTTCGGTATGACCTGAGCTACATCTGTGCCAAATTTGGCGCTTTTAGATGAATTTGCGCGAAATTACCCATTTATGTGCTTAAGGCCCCCAACTAATGGTGGAATTCCAAATTAGCACTTTTTTAAAATTGGATAAATGAAGCAACAGTTCAGCTCGTACTATTGTGTAGTTAGTATTAATACCATGGGTTAACAAATAATGTAAAGGTTAAATAATAATTCACTTAGACTTTATAAGAAGCAATTGCAACTTTTTCACACAATTCTGACGTTATATTTCGCAATTCTGACTTTATATTTCGCAATTCTGACTTTATAACACGCAATTGCTACTTTATATCACACAATTCTGACTTTATATCTTGCAGTTCTGACTTTATAAGCAATTGCGACTTTATTTCACACAATTCTGACTTTATAATTTGCAATTCTGACTTTATAACACGTTTTATGATTTTATATCACACAATTCTGACTCTATATCTGGCAGTTCTGACTTTATAAGCAATTGCGACTTTATATCACACAATTGTCACTTTATATTTCGCAATTGTGACTTTATAACACGTTTTATGACTTTATATCACACAATTCTGACTCTATATCTTGCAGTTCTGACTTTATAAGCAATTGCGACTTTATTTCAGGCCGTTCTGATTTTACATCTTGCAATTCTGACTTTATAAGAAGCAATTGCGACTTTACATCACGCAATTCTGACTCTATATCTCACAATTCTTTATAACACGCAATTGCAACTTTATTTCAGGCAATTCTGACTTAATATCTCACAATTCTGACTTTTTAACACGCAATTGCGACTTTATTTCAGGCAATTCTGACTTTATATCTCGCAATTCTGAGAAAAAAATTCAGAATTGCCAGATGTAAACTCGAGATAAAAAGTCGCAATTATCTTTTAAAATGTTTTATTCTGTGGCGGAAACAAAGCTTCCATAGCTTACCTCCTGGCCTCTTCCTCCCATCCATCCTCCCTGACGCGTACCGTTACGGCCGGCCCAGCTATCAGTAGGCGCCGGCGGAGCCGCGGTAGCCTCCCTGAGAATACGTTTTGAAAAGACGGGCTATGACCCAACCATTTCTATAGGAGGGGAGGGGAGAACTCCCTCACATGGTACAACCCATGCTGAGTTGCGCGCTGTGGTGGCAGAATGCGGAACGTGTGTATCCTAATGTAACTAATGTGACATTGAAATGTAAAAAAAATAATAAAAAAAAATTCCTCGACCGGCCCAAAAGTGAAGCGGCCCACCGGGAATACTCCCGATTCTCCCGATTACCCACTCCGGGCCTGGATCCAATGATAATTTAGTGTGGGTGGGGCTTCCTGACACTACCATGTTTTTTTGTTTTGTTTTTAATTTGGCTAGCTTTGGCTATTGACAGATGAACTCAAACAACAAAACGGGAAATGGGAAGTGGAACCTTTTAAAACTTCATCAACTATACACAGTTAGATAGTTATGTATCCTGTAAATGTGCATTCTCCCCTAGAGTGATCTATTGTCTGCAAGGGCACAGAGTGAATTCTGGATGATACCCTTTAGCTGATGATTGGAGATACGTCTTAAAGAGATGACAGCTCTCACTTCATCTAAGGGCTGCAAAAGAGAGAAAGAGAGTGTGCTTATATGGCCAGTGCCCTGTTAAGAAAGCCTGTCAGAAGTCACGGGTACTCCAAAGAAGCATCATACTGCCGGAGCTGAAGTGACACAGTGACATAGAATTCCAGAGAGTGAAGAGACTGTGTGCATGTTTGTGTGAGCAGGCAAGGAGGGAGAGGGAGGGAGAGGGAGAGGGAGAGGGAGAGGGAGAGGGAGAGGGAGAGGGAGAGGGAGAGAGAGAGAGAGAGAGAGAGAGAGAGAGAGAGAGAGAGAGAGAGAGAGAGAGAGAGAGAGAGAGAGAGAGAGAGAGAGAGAGAGAGAGAGAGAGAGAGAGAGAGAGAGAGAGAGAGAGAGAGAGAGAGAGAGAGAGAGTTTTGCACCATGCACAAGAGGATAGAGAAATGCCACAGACATGCTTGGTATTCAGTCTTCATAATCAGTGTCTGTGCATCCAGTGACACGGATGAGAAATTGCTCCTTTCTTTTACGAGTCTCTCGATGCTGTCAGAAATTATCACAAATAATTGTACACACAGGAAATTAAGAAATATGACAAAAATGACAAATGAATGCATATTATGAGGAGGAGTAGATATTCAAGAGTGTCGAGGGAGGACTTAAGCAAACTCTGTGTGATTTACTAGGGCATTTAGTACACACAGGAACATTTCGCCTGGAACACAAAAAGAGAAGTGAGGAATATGAATGTTTGGGGTATTTAACGTTACGGTTGGCTGGGACACATTGCTATCTGTTTTAGAGGGTTTTTTTCATGTGTTTATAGCTTATTATTACTATGCATGCAGTCTGTCCCTTAGTGGCACATTTTAAATACCGTTTTATATTTGCACAAGAACAAGTCTGTTTTCCTTGTCGATAATATGCTAGGGAGTATTTTGTCTAAACTCCACTTTGCTTCTGGCTTGATGTTCATAGTAATTTGTTGTGATGACAGCATATCATTTTTCATTCCTTAAATATTGCAGCATTTTCATCATTCAAGGGCTTTCTGTACTCGCCATTGCAGGAGCAGTAGTAGAAAAAAGCCTCACTAGAGGAATACAGTAAATCAGAGACTTTTTATTATAAAACTTTCAGTGGAAGTATTAAATTTCACACTTACAGTGTGCTATTATACCGTCAGCTCCTCTCCAGACAACACTGTAGCCCAGGAACTATTTAGACATAGCAATAAATTACAAAAAAAATTGAATTCAGACATTGAAGAAAGACACGACTTATCATTTGTACAACATACATAATGTCAAAACAAGGCTAAACAATGTATTTTTCCATTTGTTTGTGATTAGGAACATGTTTATAGTCAAGTAAGGAAAAAATTAAACATATACTGTAAAAGAACAAGAGTTGATTTATGGAGATCCAGAAGTTATACAACTAAATGAAAGTACCCTTTAAAATGGTTCAGGCAACAACAAAAAAAGAAGAGGACAGAGCAACCTGCAGTGCAACATCTACTTTTAAAAGTGACCTTTTGCACTTATTAGTGTATGCAAATATCCCTTCCAGGGATTGGGGGAAGTGTTTGTAATGAAACGAGGACAGAATGAGTGCTGGTGCTATACCTCATGTGCCATCTGCTCCAATGTTTATTGTTAGAGCAGGACCGTCATTCCTGAATCCTGTTACTAAGCTTCTGTCAAGCTCAGAACAGTAGCCCAACAACTACATCACACAGAGAGATAGAAACAGAAAGAGATGAAGAGCACTAACAAAGTAAACTGAGATGAGGTCCCAAGTCCTGAGAGGCTTGGGTTTGTTAGCTGCTCCTCCTCCTCCTGAACATAACACTCACTCCTGCACACTAATTGGTCCCTCCAAAGTGACTGAGCGCAACCTTCTGTACTCTCTCTGACACTCGTCCGGGACGAGCTCAGTCCTCTCGTACGCCTTGTGGGAGACAGCACTGCATGGACTGCACACAAATTACACACACATACTGGCACTCATACATCCGCCAATGGACCCACTACATATTTCAGCAGAAGCACTGAACTTCATTAATGATAAATCTATCTTGTCTGCTTTAGTCTTCTGTGGCGATCAAACAGGATTGTGACTCAACCTTACAGGTCAGACCAGTTCAACAGAGGAAATTGAGCATGTTAATGTTTGTTCAAATCAGAAGCCTGTAGATGCTCTCTTGACTACAGGATTTTGACCAATGGAAAAGTTTAAGTTACTTTGTAAACATACAAGAGTAGAGGGGTTTTATACTGAAGTAAACATAATATTGTGATGTACGGTAAGTTGAATTCACTGAATCACAAACACAATTAACAATGGAATGAGAATGAGCACTTCACTTCTTATAGCACCAAAAACATTAATTCATTGATAAGCAGTCAAGCAGGCAGTATTAGGGCGTGGTCACATTTGCCATTGTTTTCGCAGGCAAAATCTAGTAGTTTCAATAGGAATTCATGCGATCGGGAATTCGGCGTGAGGGCAAACGATTTTCCCATGCAGATTTTGCAACAGGTCACATGGATTCAATGCGTTTACCAACAGAACGCTGCTTGTTTTTAATATGACAATGGATTTTTGCTGCAAAATTTTGTTGAAAATTCACTACTGTGACCACACCTTTAGACTAAATGATTACAGGCTAAGGAGTCGTTAGATGCAGACGTGAGAAAAATGTGAGATGCAGCGCGGACGAAGAGTAAAAACAAAACAAAACAAAAAAGCACACAGCAGAACATCTCAAAACAGCCTTTTATGGAATATGCTGCAACTAAAACCGAAAATATCTGAAAAGCAGAATCCTATTTTTTAAATGAAAATAATAATAATAAAATCACCCTAGCTATAGCTAAACTCTTCCCCCGACAAATGATTGTACTGTATACACACTCGATGCTAGCCCCACCCCTGGCTTTTTCTGATTGGTCCACTATTTTGAAATTGACGCTGATAAGTTCTGCTGTGCGTAAAACGTTGAACTTCTCTGAACTTGACACGTTGTCTTAAAAATTAAGCGCTAATGTGTGAGCCGAAAAAAAAAAAAAACAAGACGCGGAGTAACGCTTAAAGATCATCAAGTTACATAGAAAAACTATTAAAAAGCAGTGCAGTGGACGACAAAAACACTGTAGAGATGTAGTCTCACTTCTGACCAGATCTTCTGGTTATGGGTTCGACTGGAGCTCGAAGAGCAAACCCAAATAATAGAGTACTTCAGGTGTGCACATTAACCAGAGTAACTCCAATGCTCATTTGGTGCTCTTCAATGTAGCATATAGATTAACTGATGATGGAAGTCTCTTAATGGCTTTAACCAATGGTCACATCTCCAATCTTAAGAGAACAAACATAAAATTATTTACAAAATAAATGTTCGGCAGATTGGTTATTAAAGAACCACAATTCTAGTTTTGATGTACAGAGTTTCTCGAGTTCTTCGGATACCAAGCTCTCATTATCTCTCATCAGTCCAAGACCAGGTCCACTGGAATGCCTCTTTCTGTGCCACATCTCGCAAATGTCAACTTTGTCCGTAGTGGTCATCTTTATCGCAATGATTTACAGATCTCAAAGAGTCGTGAGGAGGCTTGTGGGATGTGAAGATCTTCTGATTTACTGTCTTTTGGCGGAGCAGGACTTGCAGCATTGTTGACCGTAGAATTTGTGATTACAAACACCATGCTGAGGCACCAGATGACACCAGCTGAAGAAGTCGATGCAAGGCTGGCCTTCTGTTAATGGGAAGACACATAATGACTATTATTTATTTTGAGCCTTAAAAACAACAGTGCGCACACAAGCACTCAGTGTTTTTGTAAGTACTGTTTACTCTGAATAGATACATTGTGGCAATGTTGCAAACCACTTGGAATTACTGCACCAGCATACTGATAAGGACCTGACCTGCTCTCTGAAGGCCCTCACTCAGTTATCCCATGAGAATAAACAATTATATACACACAAACACGCACGCACACACACACACACACACACACACACACACACACACACACACACACACACACACTTATGACTCTGTGGTATGTGCCATGTACTACCAGAGAAAGAGATGAAGATCTCTACATTCTAAATGTCATAATATTTAAACATAACAATTATGATTTGTTAATTTAAATGAAATTGTTTTATCACACAATGTATGTCAGTTTCGTATTGTTAAATAGTGGCGCACAATGTCATTTGACTTACTATGTGGTCTTAAATCAACAAGCAAAAAGCACATTGTTTTACCACTACATAATGAATAAATGTAAACACCAGTGATGTTTATCAAGCTTGATAATTGATTATGATACATATGTAATCAAGGCAACAATGACACTTAACACTATGGAAAATATACATGCATTTATGCAATTGGCAGATGCTTCATCCAAAGCAACGTAAAGTAAATTCATGGTATACATTTTATCAGTATATGTTTCCTGAGAATCCAACCCATGACATTACTAACATCACGCTCTGCCAGTTGAGCTACAGAACAAGATATGAGAGTTCATAACAAATTCAGAAGTATGTCCACTCAGGCATTGCAGGTACTGTTGAGTGAGATAACAGTTGAGCTAAAAGTTGGGGTGGTGTTCAAGGTGGCAACCGAAGGTGAGAACCTCCCTGTATGTTCTGTGGCTGCATCACATAAATGTCATGGAAATCAATTTCCTGGTTGTGTACTATTCTAAAACTGCAAGGAAGGAAGAGAACTAACAATGGGAGTAGATTAACTACTTTCACTTCACATTGTGTAAACAGTCTGGTCATGAGGCTGTTTCTATTTCAGTCTGCAGCACAAGCCCTATAGGCTCTTGTAAATTCTAAACATGCAATATATTTTGTATATGTAAATAAACAAATGTAATGTATTCCTGTGATGGCAAAGCTGACTTTTCAGCATCATTACTCCAGTCTTCAGTGTCACGTGATCCTTTAGAAATCATTCTAATATGCTGATTTTCTGCTCAAGAAACATTTCTTATTATTATCAATGTTGAAAAAATAATTTGTGGAAAACATGACATTTTTTTCAGGATTCTTTGATGAATAAAAACGTCCAGACTAATCTTTTGTAAAATTATAAATGTCTTTACTGTCAATTTTGATCAATTTAATGCATCCTTGCTGAATAAAAGTATTAGTTTCTTTAAAAAAGTCTTACTGATCCCAAACTTTTGAACGGTAGTGTGTACTGAAGTACAGATCTTTTGGATTTAAGTGCCTTCTAAATTAATACATTTACATTTAAAGGCTAACTAGCTTGTACCTTTAAGTGTGGGTGAGAGAGGTGGGACTGGACCAGGACAGAAGTGTGTATTGCAGGCCCGTGAGCTTATGGGTCTTTGATGAGGTAAACAGCCCACTGACGGACGCCCCTGTCTCAGACACTGAACGCTCCGTGTCTGCACCCCACCGCCACAGGACACTGTGCACTGAAAGACACATGAACAGGACAGGAAGCTTAGAAATCTGGCAGAATATTAACGGAACAGATCCCTGATTGGTTATAAAGAGCTAGTTGTGCATACCTGCAGCCAAGGGGAGGAATACCAGCCCAGAGTCACAGAAGTGCTGCCCCTATCTGGGCCAGGCTGAAGGAGCTGGGGCGGTGGGGGCTCTGGGCAGGGGCCATTATTACAAGCTTGCTTGAGGTCTGCTTGGGGCTTCCGTAGGTTCCTGCACCTCCTTGAAGGGAACTCAGTGTAGCCTCCATGGGAGTCTTTCTCTCCACAATGCAGCTCTCTTCTCCTTGCTCCTGCTCCACAGGAGGCCGAACACTGCGTAAAACATCCAGACAGATAATCAGATAATAAGGTATACACGTAAATACTCCTCTGACAACTCATGCCTCCATAGCAACGGTTAACAATGCTGCTACAGTCTGGAGAAGAGTGAGACACTTAAGTACAAATCCAGAAAGGAAAGTGCCACTTAGCTGTATGGAATCAAATGTGTGTTTTAAATATTCATGCACAGATGTGGCTCTAACCACTTGCACACATGATAGCGCGCATCCAAGGCTACATTCATCCGGATACATTTGAAAACAAATCTTTTTCTGTACGTTTTGGCCTTCTGTCCACACTGAGACAGCTTTTTGAAGACACCCTCCAAAGTGGATACATTTGAAAACGCTGTTTTCGGAGCGATTTAAAAACTATGATGCATTTTTAGTGACACAAAATGTGACGCATATTGTACATATGGATATCTATGGTCTTACATATATTTGCCAGCTATGTGCAATTCAATTCCACATTGTTACTAAAGATACATTTTATCTTCATATTACATACTTGCAAAGATGAAACTGCCAAAACATGAGGGATTGTGTTTTTAAGCCATAATGGCGCTTGAGTGTGACCTGGACACACCAGTAAGTGGTGGAATATTTGGTAACAGTAAATCTGTTTCAGTGTGGACAAGCAACTTTTGTAAACCGCTTGAAAATGCTAGTGAACAGAGAGCGTTTAAACGTCACGTTCTGATGTATCTGGTGACTATTTGCTCATGCTACATATGAACCGTTCAACGTAACCTTTGATATTCCTATGAGGGGCTTTACCTCTCCCCAGGCGGTAGTTATCCACTGCAGGCGCTCGTTCTTGGGGCAGCGGCTCAGCACACAGGTCTCTTGGGCTTTGGGCTTCAGGTGTAATTTACACATGCTGTCAGGCACCACCACAGCCCTGGCACCTGGATCAGTACTCCTGCAGAAAACACTGCGCTTTTTCAACCCTCGCCCACAGGTCTTAGAGCACTAGAGAGAATGAAAGAAAGAAAGATAAACAGAGAGAGAGAGTTACCCTCATGTGGTCTTTGAGTGATGTTAGTTTAAACATTGTAAAGGTCACAGTGGCATGCTGTTCACCTCAAACAAGAGTTGAAATGAACTCTTGAGACAGGCGGTGTGAACTCATTCTGACCTTTAGAAGGAATTTAGTCAATATCAACTACTACTGCAAAAACTTCTCAAAGATCTCAAACTGTTTATTCAAAACACGGATTCATGATTTAACATATTGAGTGAGATTCGACTGAAGAAAAAAAAGGTTAAAGAATTCAACATTGCTGATGACGAAATGAAAAAAGTGATGTGTTTCAACATTCTCTGTGGCTGGTGCGTGTGTAAATGGGAAGATCAAGTTCAGGGTACACAAATATATTATTGCAAATATACACACACAGGCAACAAAAAAAAAAAAACAAGAAAAGATATTACAAAATATACCGTGTTTAAAGTACTCATTTATCTAAAGAAACACTTCCAAGCATCACTAAAGTTTCAGAGAGGCGATTTGCATGGTCATTTCTTAAGTCCAGAATAGATTCTTAATGTGAGCAATGCAACAGTGAGAGGCATGTGCTACATGTGCAATAACAGCAGGGGGCAGTAGTGTTTCAGCACTGATGTGACATTGTTCAGGGCATCTCAAATCTTCACCTCATATTTGGGTCATTGCTGTTATGCAGTACTTTTTTTTAGCCCTTTTTTAAAAACTGAATACACTTGTGTTGCAATTTAGGTAAGTATTTCTATAAAAGGGTAGAGCAAAATTTCAGAGACATGTTCTGGTTAAGCTCAAACAACTAAACTTTATTCATTATAACTTGATTGTTTACACAAAGGCAAGAAAATGAACAGGATCAAATTAAAGAGCTAAAATTGCCCATTGTTAGCCTCATGGAAGGAATGAGAGTAAGATTACATGCGGTTTATTGTACATGAGACCAGAAGCTAATTTTAATATTTTTATATTTTTTTATAATATCATACTAACTTCTGTAACTTTTAATATCACAGAACATCACATACATCAATAATCTGTCAGGACCTGACTTTTGTTAGTTAGGGATTTTGAAATGTATTTGATCACAAATACAGTACAAACAGTAATATTGTGAAATACAGTGCAATGCATAAGTTAATACACCCATGCTAAAGTTGACTAAAAAGAGGAATAAAAAATCATATTTTGGAAATTGAACTTAATGCCTTAATTTAAAAAATTAGGAAAAATTCTAACTTTTAGGACACCAATTTTCTTTGTGAATGAATAATGTATCGTAAATAAATAAATGTTCTTCCTTAAAATACATGGTGCATCATTTTTCCTAATTTTTTTAATTAAGGCATTAAGTTCAATTTCCAAAATATGATTTTGTATTCCTCTTTTTAGTCAACTTTAGCATGGGTGTATTAACTTATGCATTGCACTGTATTTAAAATAGTTTTTTTCTATTTTAATATATTTTCAAATGTAATTTATTCCTGTGATGGCAAAGCTAAATTTCCAGCATCATTACTCCAGTCTTCAGTGTCACATGATCCTTCAGAAATCATTCTGATAGTCTGATTTGGTGCTCAAGAAACATTTCTTATTATTATCAATGTTGAAAGCTAGAGCTTGAGAGGTTGAGCTGCTTGATAAATCGTTTTTCTTTTTTCTTTTTTTCAGGGTTCTTTGATGAATAGACAGTTCAAAAGGACAGTATTTTTTAGAAATAGTAAACACATTTACTGTATAATGTTACAAAAGTTTCTGATTATGTCACTTCTGATCAATTTAATGCATCCCTGCTCAATAAAACGATTCATTTGTTTTTTTTTTTTGTTTTTTGTTTTTTTTATCTATCTGTCCCCAAACTTTTGAACAGTACACTTAAAGTAAACATTTATTTGTTTATTTTGCTTGGAAAATGTATTAAAATGTTACTTTAGTTTACTTTTTACTTTAGTTGTGCACCCCACGATGACATCCTGTTATGTAGGTTGCATGTGCATGTACACATACCTGTGACCAGGAGCCAGTGCTCCACTCTGGAGGACATGCCTGTGTGTTGCAGGGCTGCAGTTGAGCCGGAGCCATTACTGGACATAAGGAGTGAGCCGTCACCTCCTCACGCTGGTATGTCACCTTCCTCATGCAACGGATGTTTCGTGTCTGCTGCCCGCCTCCACATGTTCTACTGCACACTCCCCATTTGCCTGTCATCCAACTGTCAAGACAAACAAATTGACCTTCAGATGCGAGCCTTATGTTTGAACATTTCAGCATATTTTAACATGGAATACACTTTACATCCACATGGCACAGGTACTTGACACACTTACACACACAAGGGCTTCATTAATGATCATCACATTAGGTAGATTTTGTTTAGATTATGATCTGATTACTCTGTAAACGACATGATGGAAAGACAAATAAAAAACCACATACATCTGTCTGCACCCACCCTCTCCCTGTGGGCTCACATGGGCATATACACCACACACGCATTTACATTTCCAGCTTAAGAGTTTAAACGTTATCAATGGATGCACACATCCTGAGTTCATAAATATGATTTCTAATTCTGAAATTTTCACATGACAAAATATTTCAAAACACAGATCTGGAAAGTAAATGAGACATTCCAAGGTTCTGTAATAGATTAATCTGTTTCGTTGCAGCAATATGATGAACAAAAGCTGGAATGAATCATGGCTTCTTTCTGAATACTCAATATGTCAAATTTTGTGCTTTTGGGCACTATTTGTGGTGATGCAATAGTGCCCTCCTCTGGCTAATCATTCAATAAAAAAAGAAAAAAATGTGCAAGTCACATTGCGAATGCACTTTTTTTGCAAAACACGGAAAATGAATAACTAAAGCATAAAGAATTGACCGAATATTGTATTTCAGTAATGTACTCAAAGTTATTTCAGCTCAGGTTTTCACAACAAGGACATTGTTAACGTTTGTTAACGTTTTTGATAAATGCTGACACAGCTTGAAGCATCACAGCGTCTTCAGTGTCACATGATCCTAATCATTCTAATATGCTGATTTGCTGCTCAAGAAACATTTCTCATTATTAACAATTTTGAAAACAGTTCTGCTGATGAGGAAACTGATACTTTTTTTCAGGATTTGGGGATAAATAGAAAGATCAAAAGAACAGCATTTATTTGAAATAGAAATCTTTTGTAAAATTTGAGGTGCCTTTACTGTCACTTTTGTTCAATTTAATGCATCCTTGCTGAACAAAAGTATTCATTTCTTCCAAAAAAAAAATTGTAAAATGTGTATATTTCATTTTGCACTTTTCCATCTAATAAAATGTTATTTTTGTGAACTGAAATTCTCTTAAAGGATATGACATGACAAAATACTGGCTAAATTCAAAGGGTAGTTATATCTAAAAGACTAAATCAAAACTGATGCCACAGCAGCTCTCTTCCAGTGCTCAGATTGCAACTCTGTCCTTGCTTCTCTTGGCTGTGGATGAAAAGAGGCTTTTAAAATAGAGCTGGGCAGGCCAGGGAGAGATTAGAGCAAATGACAGCCATGACAAGAGCCGTGGCCACAACACCGGACAGACGCCCCGGGTCGAGTTCTTAGAAGACCCGGTTCCACCCAACCACTCACACAGACCTGAGCCACGGAGCTGAGAAAAATCCTTTAATTTTCTCTCCAGCCATCTGACAAATTGGAGGGAGATGGTTAAACTGCTATTTTAATTGAGGGAAGAAACACGATCCACAGCACAATATGCCTTTTCACTCCCCCTCGTGCTCTCCTCGCCACATAAATGACAATGTGTCATTGGTCAAAGAGCTGACATGCCGTGCCTCACTGCAAACCGCTGCTGGCTCTTGTTTTAATTTTGTATTTCTGGAATCTTTCAATAACTTGCATATTTCAAGCCATACAATTAAAGGAGACATATCTTTGGGGACAATACTGTGGACTGATTCACATTTCCGGATACAGTCTGATTTTGCTGGCATTTTCTCCATGTCTGCCCAAAACGATGCACCCATAATTCATACTTATTCAAAATCACTTTTTAGCATTCTCGGTGGAATGCTTTTGGTTTGGAAGCATTTGTCAGTTTAAGAGCTCTAAGAGAACCATGTATTTTCCTAAACCCACGCGACTTTGTGAATTCCTTTGCTAAAAATATCATTTTAAACAAACCAAAGCTTGTGCATTAAAAACTTTAGGTATGTTTAGTTGTATTATATAGGAATTTGTCTTTACTGTTATTCATTACAGTAGTCTTTGTTTTTTGTTTTTTTTTGTGATCATGTGTAATTTAAATTATTCAACCCCTATTGCAAAGCAGGTTTATTGGCAAAATTTATAGACTTTCAGTTGTTTGCAATGAACAAATCAAACAAAAAGCTCAACACAAATGTTTCAAGTGGTTTTCCCAAATTCAACTGAAAATGCAACTTTTAATTACTTCTGCAATCTCAAAATTATTCAACCCCTTCATGGCAAGCATCTTTAGTATTTAGTAGAACACTATTTTGCTGTTATGACCTGCTGCAAACGAGATGTATAACCAGACACCAGCTTCTGACAGTGTTTCTGAAGAATCTTAGCCCATTCCTCATGAGCAATGACCTCCAGTTCAGTAATATTCTTGCATGCTGCAACCGCCCTCTTCAAATCCCAGAGATTTTCTATAGGGTTCAAGTCAGGTGACTGTGATGGCCAATGTAGAATATTCCAGGACTTCTTCTGCAACCAAGTTTGAGGTATGCTTGGGATCATTGTCCTGTTGGAAGGTCCAATGTCACCCAAGCTTCAGCTTCCTCACTGATGGCATGACGTTTTCTCCTGATACTTCAATGAATCCATCTTGCCTTCCACACGCTGCAGGTTTCCAGTGCCAGAGGATGCAAAGCAGCCCCAGAGCATCACCACCATGCTTAACTTTTCAGCATATGCTTCATCCTTTCAGACATACCGCTGATCCGTAGGGCCAAAAAGTTCCAGTTTTGTTTTATCGCTCCACAGAACAGAATCCCAAAACTTCTGTGGCTTATTTATATGATTTTGAGCACTTTTCTTGTGCTTTTGGGCTAGTAGTGGTGTACATCTTGGAGTTCTGGCATGGAAAAAGCATGTGCTTAGTAACAGTATCAAATAGTGCTTAGACTAGTGTTGACACCAAGTCTTGCTGTATGTCTTTTGCAGTCACTCAATGTTTTTTCTGAACCTGCTCAGAAATCTGGTTGCAGCCGTTGATAGCTCCCTTTTTCTGCCCGATCCAGGTAGTGTAACCACTGTTCCTTTAACTTTGAACTTGCGAACTATGCTTCCAACGGTGTCTGTAGAAACATTTAGTGCCTTCGCTATCTTTTTGTATCCTGTTCCTTGTTTGTGTAGGGTGATGATATCTTCTCTTAACATTTTTGACCATTCTTTTGACTTAGACATATTTCTAACATGCAGTCAAATGTGACACTTAAAAAACTTAGCCAGTTTATGTATTTCATGTGTTCTACTGTAGCTCAAGCAAACCTGGTGCAACTAATGAAGCCCTTTATTAGTTGCATCAGGTGTGCTTGAGATGACACCTGTTTTGCAGATTTGTGCTGTTGCGAGGGATTCTATTAAGGGGGTTGAATAATTTTGAGACTGCAGAAGTCATTAAAAGTTGCGTTTGAATCTTTTGTATCAATGTAAAGGCTTGAAGAGTGTCAGTTGAAGACAAAAGCAAACTTATAATCATGCAACACGGCTAAGAATCTAAAAGAAAAGCACTGCAAAAGTCTTTAAGGCATGTGCATTAATCTTTTCATGACATTTTAGGGAACAAATGAAGCTGGCCGCTTCTGGGCCCGGCCAATGTTTGAAGTCACCGTGCTCCTCGCTTCACAGAAGCAGCAAGGCAGCGTTTGCAGCTGGGAGTACGTTGTCAGACTGAGTCCTATAGGCCATAGTCTGGAGATTAGCGCTCCATTCCTGGTCGGCTAGATTCGCTCAATCCCCACAGGGATGCCGCCTCTCTTGCTCCATAATAAAACATGGGCAGACCTGTCAACACTGAAGATATTTGCTGGAAAGATAAGCAGAAGCTTCTGTCTTTTTCTCCTGTTTTGAATGCATGCCAATACTTTTTCTGGAAGTGTTTCCAAAGGTCTATTTATTTTCCCTTTCCTGCACCCTGTTTTTAGTTTTCCTCTTTTCGGCGGTCATAAATCAAAGTACATAATGCCTCAAACAAATAATGTTTCAGGAGTCTAAAGTCGATATCCTAAGGCTTGTGATGTCATTCAGAATGGAGTGAAACAGACTCTGCTCGGCATACAGTGGGGGAGGTCATTAGTAACTGTGGGATTTAGGACCTGTCTGTCTGAACAATAAACATCCTTACAGTATGACCTAGACGCAGTGAAAAACAAATCCATCTTGAATAGTGGGAATCTTATGAAGAGAAAAGAAAAAGCATAAGGCCATTTAAGATTTCACATAATACCCCATTGTACCTTCATTTAAAAAGCTCTTAAATGTATGAAAATTAAAATTCTGATATCAATTACTCACCTTCATGTTGTTCCAAACCTGTATGACTTTATTTCTTCTGCAGAACACAAAATAAGATATTTTATATGAAAGTAAATGTGGTCCAAAACAAGATTAGACCTGACTTTCATTGTACGGACAAAAAATAAAATAATTCAGAGACATTTTCAAAATATCTTCTTTTGCGTTCTACACAAGAAAAAAGTAATACAGGTTTAAAAACAGCACGAGGGAGAGTAAATAAAGACAGGATTTTCATAGTTGGAGAAACTCTCCCTTATCCCTGTAACTAACTCATTGTGTGACCCACAGAAGGGTGATGTCATTAAGGTGTCGCCAACTGAAGGAGTCTGGGATCACTGGTAATCTCTACCGGTAATCAAAGTACCTCTGCTCACCAAGTTAAAGTGTCATTGGGTTACAGACATTGGTGGTGAGTGATGGGAACCCGTGCAGTCTGTTTCCACATATCCAGCACCGCCGCAGACACGCTGCTCTCCCGTCAACCCTACCGTTGTTTTCAATTACACTGTTATTGGACTATTTGTCAGGCTTTGAATGGGACAAGCCAAATCGGTTAGAGCTTGTTGCTGTAAGGAAACAATCATATGGTCTTGATTTCCCCTTTTAGCATCGCCTCGCCATAGCCTGCACATTATAATAGGTCGCAGCCAACATTTCACACGATGTAAGGCCAGAGAGAAAGAGAGAGTGAGAAGGATGGAGGGAGGAAGGAAAGCCAGGAGGAGTGATTTGTTATCTGAGTGCCAAAATGGTGTGTCAATGCCTTTCACTCTTGCAAGTGAAGGATGCTGGGTATGTAGATGCCTCTGTAAGGCAAGAGATCAGTAAATCAAGTCGAGTTGAGTGTTGCTCTTTTGAGAATGGTAGCAGGAATCTCAAAAGGAAGATAGACCGGCAGATTGACTTTAGCTTTAAGAAACCCAGAGAAAGGCTGTTTTGAGCAGATCCTTTCATAGTCTCCAGAGCCCAGAGAAGATTTCTGACACCTATAGACTGCGAATGTTTTCCCAGGGTCCCTAGTGAGACAGTCCCCGCTTTTCTTTCTCTTTTTTCCATGTAAAAAGATCTTTAAACATGTCTTTTCTTAAGTGACTTTTTTTCCATTTATCCTCCTCCTTTCCAAATATAACATTATCCTTTTCACTCATAACTCTCATTGTAAATATAATGGGAGTCTTCGATAAATATGATGTATAAATAATACACCAATTCTTGGAATATTTGAGAAGTAATTCACCGTAGTCAACAAAAAGACAAGATAGAACGAGAGACTAGAATTTGTGTGTATATGCCTTATTGAAAAAGCTGGTTTGCGTATGTGTGTATGTGGGCTTGTGTTTGTATAATTTAAGAGGTGCGTGTGTGGCAGGCTGTGGCTTGGAGCTGGAGTTTGGACAGTGAGGGAACAGTCAGTCCCTGTCTGGAGGCTATGTTAATCCTGTTTTCTTTAAGGAATAAAACAGAGAGGAGAACCCGAGAGAGAACGTGACTTTTCAGAGCTTTAAATTGGGTTCAAGCTGAAGCTACAGTACCAGAGCTGATTTCAGACAGACATACCAGGGCACCGTGCCCATCAATAATGATTGAGAGCATGGTTGGACACCACTGAGAATTGAACTAAGAATGCTTTTAAAATTTGAATGGAGGTAGCAAACATGGTGTAGAATTTCAATTTAATTAAAATAACTCAACTTTAAAAAAAAAAAACTTATTTGAGATTAAATTAAAATTCCCCCATCTTTTTTTTAATGCAGGTAATTGATCTTATTCTAAACGATTAATCCATGCATTTTATTTTTTTTATTTTGTTTTTGGACTTCATCACTTTTAATCAAAATGTCAAAACTCGATCTTCCGATCTTCCAGTGAAAAAAAAAAAAACAGACTTCTCTATGGTGACGGCCGGACTTTTCCAATCATTTTGTCTGCTTAAACTCCTGCTCTTTCCTTACAATCGACTGCAAGCTCGCATTCAGATCTGTCTCAATACAATCAACAACCGATTCCCCAAGTCCCCACCCTACATTTTAGTCAATGTCAAAATACAGAAAAAAATCTCTGTAATTCCATTACATCCCCTAGTGAAAAAAACGTCTCGGGTTACAACTGTAACCCTTGTTCCCTGAAAAGGGAACAAGACACTGCGTCAATATGACACTTTGGGGAACGCCCTTAGCGTAACGCATTTGAAGTATGAATGAAACTAATCCAATCCTGATTGGTGCTGCGTCATGATGTAACATGTGACGGCATACACGGAAGCTACAAAGGGACAAAGGGACGGTGTGCCACCACACCGGCACACAACAGAGTTAGCTTCTGCGATGAAGCAAGTCACTCCCAGACAAGGGAAGGTCTGGCGGAGGGATGCAGTGTCTCGTTCCCTTCTCAGGGAACAAGGGTTACAGTCGTAACCTGAGACGTTCCATTTCAAGGGAACTCGAACTGCGTTGATACGACACTTTGGGGAATGAGTACACACTATGCCACAACAAGCCCTGCCTGTCCCAGTTTGAAGCTGTGCACAGGCACACTTAGGACGAGAGCACTAGAGATCCTGGCGTAGAAGGAATGTCCAGGCTATAAAATCTGCTAAAAGTATGAGGGGTGGCCCATCCTGCTGCATCACACACTTCTTGGATCGGTGCCCCTGAAAGGAGGGCTCTAGAGCAGGGGTCCCCAACCCCCGGGCTGCGGACCGGTACCAGTCCGTGGGACATTTGGTACCGGGCCGCACAGAAAGAATAAATAACTTAACGTATATTCCGGACAATAAGTCGCTCCGGAGTATAAGTCGCATTAGTCAAAAAATGCGTCATGAAGAAGAAAAAACATATATAGCCTAAGTCGCACTGGACTATAAGTCGCATTTATTTAGAAATTTATTTCACAAAAAAAAATAAAAAATGTTACAGACGGGACAGTTCTCCGTTACGGATGTGAGCGCTCTGAAAGTGGCACTAAAAGACTGCTTTAAAACTTTCACAGAGACCTCAAACAGAAAGCACAAAGCCTGTCTTTAAATTTAATTTCGTTTCGTATTAATTGTATCTTAATTTTAATCAAAGTTTCATCAACCAATTACCTGGATTTAATAAATAAGAAGTAAATATTAGAAAATAGATAATCACAACACGGAGGCGCCGGCGCGTGAACTGGAGCTCGTCTCAAAAAATAACCGAAACTCAGTGATAAGGTAGCCTACTTACCTCACAGACCTGAGACATATATAGAAAGCTTGAAACTTTTAAACAGAACAATTCAAAACAAAAGAAAATCATTAATTTTGCCGGTTCTTTGTGACAGCTTTTAGGTGCTTTATTGGCAGCGCCACCCTTACATGTTACATGAACGCATCAGCACCGCATCAGCACCGAAAACATGTAGATTTTTTCTTTTGGGGGGCATTTTGTTTGTGTTCAGGCTTTCGCAATTGTCTTTAGGCGCGATGTTACAAGGACGCTGCTAATAAAGTTGCGAGTAGGCCTACATATTTGGATTCACGTTTATTATTATATTTAAAAAATACCCCAGTTTTTATGCCAGTCGTATCATTTTATTTTGTTGTATTTATCCGCCACACCTTAAAGGCCGGTCCGTGAAAATATTGTCTGATATTAAACCAGTCCATGGCGCAAAAAAGGTTGGGGACCGCTGTTCTAGAGGACGCCATGCGTCTGGTTGAATGAGCCCTCACAGCCAAAGATGAAGGCAAACTGCGCACCTGATAAGACATAGATATTGCCTGAACGATCCAGTTGCTGATGGTCTGTTTAGATGCGTGAAGCCCCTTCTTGGGCGACCCGAAACACACCAGCAACTGGTCTGACTTCCGCCATGAAGAGGACCTCTGAATATATATCTTGAGAGCTCTGACAGGGCAGAGAAAATGAAGTCTCTCTTCATCCGGCGTCACGTGAGGCATCCGTGCCACATTAGAAGGTAATTTAGGCACATAGCCAGGCCTGGTATACAAGATAGCCTTAATGTCGGCTGGAGAAAACTCCAGGCACCCATGAGATATTGAGAGCGCCTGAAGGTCTCCTACTCTCCTCAGAGAAGTAATGGCTAGTAAAAAAGCTACCTTGTTCTTGACCTCAGCCAACTCCAGAGGTTCGAAGGGGGCCTTGATCAGCCCTTCGAGAAGCACTGCCAGGTCCATGTCGGAACCCTGGTACGAGCCGCAGGTCTCACCCTCCAAGCCCCATGGAAAAAAACCTATGACCAGCTGATGTCTCCCCAGAGGCCCATCACCCAGAGGAGCATGGAAAGCCGCAATGGCAGCTACGTACACTACGTACAGCTACGAGTGTGGACGGGGTAAGACTAGCCGAGAAGCGATCTTGGAGGAACTCCAGCACTGAAGCCACCGGGCAGTTAACTGGGTCCATCTCACGCTCTCTACACCAAGTGGAAACACATTCCACTTTAGGACGTACAATCTCCTTGTGGAAGGAGCTCTGGAACTGAGTATGGTCTGACCCACTCCAGCCAACAGGCCAGCCTCTAGGGACTGAGCCCCCTCAGGGGCCAGGCCCAAAGTTTCCACAGGTCTGGTCGAGGATGAATATTGAGCCCCCAGAATGTGGAAGCAGATCCCTCCTCAGATCTGCCAAGGCTGGCCTGCCAGGAGTGCTATGTACGGGGACTACTAGAACTGAGCTACTAGGCTGATCCCGTCTCGACGGACCCTCTCCAGAACTCCCGGGAACAGAGCGCTCTCTGATTCTGGTCCCCTGGGATGTGCATTGCTCTGAGAGATAACAGTTTCTCCTGGGACTACAGGAGGATCTGATGCGACAATCTGGATAGAGGGTGCGTTCTCAGAACCCCCTGATGAATCAAGTAGCAGACCACCGACACATTGTCTGCGTATTGACACCTGAGGTCTGTGAGGAAGCTCCTCAGAGCCCTGCCATCCATGACCGCACCCCAGCCCGTGAGGGAGGCGTCTGTTGAAACGGCTTTCTGGCGACATGATGCTCCCAGCACAAGGCCTTGGGACAGAAACCAAGCTTTTTTCCACATAGATAGGGAATGAAGCCATCTGCACATAACCCTGATCATGCGGAATGGGTTCCCCCTCGGGGAAAACCCCTTGGTTTTCAACCATCACTTCACTGCTAGGCCCTCATGTGCAGCAGGCCGAATGGAATGACATTGGACGCTGCTACCATGAGCCATAACACTCTCTGAAAATGTTTTCCAGTGATAGCTTGGCCAGCTTTATTTGTTTTCCAGCTTTATTCTGGTCACCGTGGCCAGGATGGACTCGATTTGTGCAGGAGACAATTGTCTCTGCATCATGACCGAGTCCCACACCACTCTCAGGAACGTGGTTTTCTGGACTGGTGCCAACACGCTTTTTTTCGTGTTGAGTCTCAACCCCAGGCTCTGGATGTGGGCAAGGACGACATCTCAATGCCGAACTGCCAGCTGTGCCATAATAAGCCAGTTGTCAATATAATTTGGCACCCTGATACCCTGAAGCCTCAGAGGAGCTAGAGCTGCATCCATGCATTTGATAAATGTGCGAGGGGAGAGAGCTAGGCCGAACGGAAGAACCCAATATTGGAATGCTTCGCCCCCGAAAGCGAACCTCAGGAACTTCCTGTGAGATGGAAGGACGGATATGTGTAAGTATGCGTCTCTTAGATCTATCGTGACAAACCAATCCTCAGATTTGATCTGACTCACGATGATGGGAATAGTGTGCATCTTGAACCTGAATCTCCTCAGAGACCAATTCAAGTGCCTTAGATCTAAAATTGGTGCAACCCCCTGTCCTTCTTGGGAACTATGAAGTAGCGGCTGTAGAACCCAGACTCCCTCTCCGGAGGAGGAACACGCTCTATGGCCTCCTTTACCAGCAGGGAGTTTACTTCCTGTTCCAATTCCCGACCATGCACTGGGTCGACTGCAGTCCACACCACCTCACTGAATTTTGGTGGGCAGAATCAAACTGCAGCCTGTAACCCTTCTCTATTGTGCGCAGGACCCAAGGAGAAATATTTGGCAGGTCTTGCCATGCTTTGAAATATTCTACTAAGGGAACCAGCCTCTCGAGACTGATTTTGGGTATTATTCGAGATTTGTTCTCAATCCCCTGAAGCGGCTCTCCGGCAGGGTTTGGTCGAAACGATTCTCGATGTGCGGATGCGAGCGCTGCCTGGCCGCAATGAACACAGCCAGCACCCTCAGGAGTGCTATCTAATGAACTGAAAGATAGCCAAATCTCAAGCAAGTATGGCACAGGGAAGCCAGACAAAACACACACACACACACACACACAGAGAGAGAGAGAGAGAGAGAGAGAGAGAGAGAGAGAGAGAGAGAGAGAGAGAGAGAGAGAGAGAGAGAGAGAGAGAGACTCTTACTAGGCAGGGCAGGGCTGTGTGTTACACAGGTGAGAGCCAACCACAGGTCTGGTCTGAGGGTTGCAGAGCGAAGAGTTGACTTGCGTGTGTTGATCTTGCAGACAAAGGGCTTTCGTCGAGACCCGACCTGAGAGAGAGTTAGAAACAGATGGGATGGCGGATGAGTACAAACACTTTGCATCTACTCTCTTTGGATATGTTGTAGAGATCCATCTCAGATAAACGAATGCATCATCAGATCAAACTTTTTGAAAAGTAAAGCTTGGAGCACACTGTCCATGAATGGTCTTTCTGGGGATTATGGGAGCTCAGGATGAATGGCAGTACTGTAGTGTGGCTTCTGTTGAGGCAAACAAAGCTGGGCCTCTGTCAGTGTGAGAGGCCAGGAGGGGCTGCCCAGAGGTCTGCTCTAAAGAAAAGCATGAATGAAACTGTGTGAGAGCACAGATAGAGATCTGTGCTCTGGGCATGTCATAGTGCTGTCTGTCTGCCACCAACACTCAGAGAAAACTGACTGTGAATGGACGAGCCACTACCACAGAGATGAGCCAATGAGATTGTGAGGTCTGAAGGGAAGGAGGGGCACACTTTTGTCTTTCTGTCCTGCTCACAAAGGTGCATTTGATGGACCTGGACAAAAACACTCATAAACTTCCTTTCTCAACAACACACAAGCACAAAAACTCTCCACTCTCTCACACTTGTATCTTAAAAACAAACATGTACAGTACATTTGGCACCGACTCACCCCCAGCACAAGGCGCTGAGCAGTCAGAGCGCACCACAGACCAAGTGTAGTTGTGCTTCTTCTCTGGATGGGGAAAAGTATACTCCCATGATACACCAGGATTTTTACCCTGAAGAAGAATCTGTGGAGGAGAGATGATCATAGGTCAGTTATAATCAAGTGACAGGTTTCTGTCCATCCAAGTACACACTACTGTTCACTGATTTCAGTCATTTTCATAACATTTTCAAACACTTAAATTATTGCTTCAGTCAAACTGAAATTTAACTTGTTTCTGAATGTCTTGTCAATGTCTTCTCCAGCAAGGGAGAAGGTGCCAGAGTGTCTGGTGCTGTTTTGAGGCTATAGCTCCATTGGGACTGAGAGACGACACCACAGTGTTCCTAGTGATGCTACACTGGAGGGATGTTTAAATTAGATTGTCTATGTGATTGAAATGAAGCTTGTCAGCTTGGAAAACGGCACAAGTGGACCAAACTGTGGGTTGGGTGAATCTGAATATTTTCATATAGTGGTGTACAATGAGACTTAACTTCCCACAAAGATTTACATCAATGTTTATGTTTCATTAGGCCTGTATGCTATAGTTTTGGTGGCTGTTCCTGGAGAAGATCTTACAGTCATTCATGTGAGACTAGACCACAGAGGAAGTTCAGCAGGTTTCTCACTAAATATGTGCCCAGGGCCAGTGAGGACGGCCTGAGGATAACTCTAATGGAGTGGAAAAGTCCTCAGACAAGAAGAGGAGGTTTTTTTTTCTTTTTTTTTTTTTTTACTTAGGCTTTGCCACATGGGGATTTTCCTCAGACTATTTGTAATAAAAAAAATGCAATGACACTAAATTCACTGGAACTGGTAAACCACCAAATTATATGTAGAAAGTACAAACAAAGCAGCTAAACAAGGATCGAATACTAAGGGTCACTGCACTCACTGAAGAGTTACAGCAGTGTTTACACAAGCCAACAGTAATTGCAAGGCAGCCCAAATTTCTCGTAAGTAAGAGTGAAAACTGAAGTAGTGGATTAGGCAGATGCCACCCAACCTCTAATTACTATGGATTTGCCCTCAGTGAGTTAATGTTTTGAACAGGAAGAGTGTGGCAGGCTGCTGCTGATGTGGGAAGATTATCTTTAAGTCAGTCACAATAAACACGATAAATACTCTTCACCCAGCCGCAGTGCTCTGCCAGATTAACAGGTTAGCTAAAACCATCCAATTTCTTTACAAGCCAAAATTGGGTTCAGTTTAGTGTTGTGACTATATGTTTTATATTAAGGATGGAGAGGCATGAGTTTGTGTGCATTCATGTTTTTAGTTCAATGAGATGCAAGAGACCTGTAGTAGAGGGGCAAAGAGTCTCTCAACTGAACATCAGAAGGTATTGTGTGAATCAAACAAAGGTGGTGTTTGAAGGATAGATGATTTCCAGAGGAAGTAAAACAAGTATATTGAAAGACAGTGGCAAGTTAGCAAACTTTTTGGCTCACTTTCTTTCCGAGCATCCACGCTGAATCTATTGCCCTGGAAGTGATCCATGAGGCCATGCACGCTAGCCTTTTCAAGGCAGGTCCAGATTTACAGTTGGCACTGAACACATAACAGCTATTCCAGAATCAGGCTCAGGAGGAGGTCTCTGATCCATCTGTGATCCGGCTAGCCATCTGACTATGGATACAACACATGGAGAAACTCTACCTCTTCTGATCCAGGGTCAAGACCTACATGAGTCCATTGCACCATGTCTGTGCTCTGATATAGGAAGTCTAGAGTTTCAGTCTTAACATATGCAACATGAATCACAATTCTGATTATCAACTCAACATGCAAACATCATTCCCTATCCAAATATTGCTTCCTTGTGTCTTATATTGTCTTATGTTGCAATAAAAGCTTAATTGCATGCTTCTGTCCCCATTCTCGCACTAGACATCCCCTTACTATCTTTCACCCTAGTCATTCTAAATAATGACGGAAAATCTGGGGCAATTACTGAACTCTGTTGAACAGGACCACTAGGACTGGTTCATTATCAAGCACTCCCAGTATAGGGTTACTACACAAAAATCCATCTGTACCCTGGCTAGAAGTGTAGAAGTTTCTCCCGTCAAAAAGAAAAAAGAGAGGATGAAAGACTGATGAATGGGAACATGGATACCACATATAAAGGCCCCGATATACTTTAAGCAAAATCAAAGAATAAACTGGTGTGATGTTATTTTGAACAAAATCAGGCCACAATGAGTTCAAGTTCGATTGGAGTTTGTTTTCGCGAGTTTGAAAAATGCTGAACTTTCCGGAAAAGATTGCTCCAGCTGGTAAACACCTTCAAACTATGATTGGTCCATGGCGATTACGTAATAGGTATATGTGCTCTGGGGCTCCACCTTCTTTGATGTGGAAATCTTCTCTGGGGAATTTCTTCTGTTCAGTCTGGGTTTGCTACAAGCTATGCTTGTTACAGGAATGCTACAAGAATGTCAATACCTAAATGAAAATGAAAAGAGTGTTTCAATCAGAAGTTTGAAGTTTGAAGGGAACATTCTGATATGTCTTTTCTAGTGCCTCTCAATCCACCTTGCTGAGCTGATAACAAGTTCTGGAACCAGGTCAAAGCGTACATTCACATTTCTTAAAGTGCATTTTCCTTGGCATTCAATAAGGGTCTTGAAGCTGAAGTAGAAGGGTAGACTGAGAGATCCAGTCAAGCATAATTGACCAGCTGCTTCCCTCGAATCACAACTCCAAGCCTCTCTGATCTACTGAGTTCAATTGCAGAAATCTTAATCTTTTAATCTCTCTCTAACCTCCTCTTCTTTTTGAAATTACAGAGCATACTTAGAGAGATTAATGCCAACTCATCTGCAAATCAGACCTCTGCTGCCACTGCCCACCCTGGGGAAAATGTAATGAACAGAGGGCATGTAGGATAAAGGGGAATGCTGCATGCACGTAACACACAGGTTGAGTACTGTGCAGATCAAAGGCCAGAAAATAAGATCAAAATGAAAGTGTATTAAGTGAAGCATGCTTAACTTTTATACAACTCACTTACACAACACCTGCAGTACTATCAAGACCAAATTAATTTTTAACAGTTTGAGGTGTTGGTAACAAAAGAAATGTGGACGTTTGAATGCAAAGACTGTAAGTATACTGTACATAATGTATCAGCATTTGTTGTAACTGGTAAGTGAACAACAGAAATAAATCCAAACATGTTCTGTGATGTAACATTTTGTGATGTTACAACAAATATTTCGGAAAATATTCAGCAGAATTGAATTGTTTTGGTGTTACAGTATTATTCTTTATTTCAGTCTTATGTTCCCTAGTGGAAAAATGTATTTAAAATACATTTATTTCATAGTATAAATCTATTAGCATATTTGCTGACATATCAATCTTTAAATGCAATATATTTAAAGTGTACCTAAAGTATACTTGCAATAGTCCCATTTTAGCACAATCAAATACTTAAGTATATCTTTAGCTGGACCTCAGCTCTATTTCTGAATAACTTAAGTGCATTATGTACAAAATTAGTTGTTCCAATTTAGCAGACTTTCAGTATAGAATACCATAAGTACTATTGCAGGTTCCCTTTCAAGGGAACTCCCGTTGCGTCGAGAATGACGCTATGGGGAACGCTTTGCGTGATGACGTCTTGAAGCACATGTAAAATCAGTCCAATGGTGTAGCGGGACGTCAGAGGCGGGTGACGTCACGCACCAGGAAGCTATAAAAGCCGGCCCGAAACAGAAAACGAAAGCTTTCTGAGTCTTCAGTAGCGCTCCGTGTTGAAATCTGTCTGTCTTATTTGGTGTTGTCTATATATATATATTTTATATTAAGTATGGCGAGCAAGCAGCAGTTTAGAGTGTGTGTCCATCCCTGCCCGCGTTATTTAACGGGAGGTGACACACACACTCTTTGTGTTGTTTGTTTGGGAGAGGAGCATGCCCAGTCAGCACTCGAGGGTGGTGACTGTGAGCATTGCTGTGCGCTTCCATTGCGTACGCTCCGATCCCGCTTGGCTCGGTTCAATCCCGACCACGTTCCCCAGGGCTTTGGTCCCGCCGCTGCCGAGGCACGGCGTCGATCTCAGACCTGGGGTTCGCAGATGGATCTATCAGTGGATGTTGAGACGGGCTCTGCCTTATCTCAGCCTCCTTCTGATAGATCCAGTGCCTCTCATCAGGGTGTGGAAGCACGCGTTGCGGTTACTTCCCCCCCGATAGAGGCACCAGTACTGCAACTATCCAGCTCTGAGGAGTTGGATGTTGTAAGTATTGATGCTGAGTCTGAGGATTCGCCACCTCAGTCTCATGCTTTTGAAGAACTGCTCGATGTTATCACGAGAGCAGTTGACAGATTGTCTATTGAGTGGCCAGAGGATAGGCAGGACGTTCGTTCAAAAAGCAAACTCGACGAACGCTTCCTGCCATCTCGTGCTCAGCCCCAGCGTAGGAGCCTGCCGTTTTTCCCCGATCTCCACACCGAGGTGTCGAGATCGTGGGGGAGACCAGTCTCTCACAGAGTTTACACACCACACACCTCTCTATATTCCACTATTTCACAATATAAAGAGCATGGTTATGGGGAGATGCCGAAGGTGGAAGAGACGCTCACGGGCTATCTCTCTCCAGCAACGGCATCTTCCCTGAAGGCTCCTACACTTCCCTCAAAGCCAGTAAAGTTTACATCTACCCTGATTAATAAGTCGTATGCAGCCGCTGGTCAAGCTGCAGCGTGTCTGCATACGATGTCCATTTTACAAGCCTATCAGGCAGAATTATTGGGGGATTTAGTGGAGGGCGGGGGAATCGGTCCCGACACTGTGGCTGAACTGCGCAGAGCCACGGATGTTTCTCTCAGAGCCACCAAGGAGACCGCTAAATCTATCGGGCGGTCTATGGCAGCCCTGGTGGCCACTGAGAGGCATCTGTGGCTCAACCTAAGCGATATTAAGGACAAAGAGAAGCATGTTCTGTTAGACGCTCCGGTTTCCACTGCCGGGTTATTTGGGGATGCAGTAAATATTGCGGTTGCAAAATCACAAGAAGCCGCTAAACAAGCATCTGCTCTTCAAAAGCTTCTTCCCCGCCGTTCTTTCTATGAGGCTGCTGAGCGGGAGCAGCCTCACTCCTCTAAAAAGGGTGCTGAGCATCGTGCCACTCAGAAGCAGAGCGTGTCCTCCCGTGCTCCCCCACAAAAATCTCGGGGACACGGAGGGCGCGCTCAAACCCAGCAGTCTTCGAGGGGTAGAACGGATCTGCGGACCGTTATTACCGCCAAGAAGGCTGCTGGGAAGAAATCCTGATGTCCGAGGGCTCAGGATTAATGAGGGTAGTCCCCCCCGAAGCAGAGCGGTTAACACCTCTTTTTACGGTGCCCGTCTCTCTTCGGTACCCTCAGGGGACCGTTCTGCCAACCCTGCCGCCATCGGTGTTACAGGGCGCAGCGGTCTCCGGCGAGCACATATCTCAAGGACCACCCGGAAACGTAGTGGCCTCGGGATGCCCGCCCCCTCCGAGGAGGGTGTTAGAGCAGTCTGTTCGGTCGCTCCCTGCCGGTGCGCCGTTACAGGGCGTCGAATTGACTGCTCAACAACAACAAAATCCAGAAACCAGTCTCGAGAGGCTGGTACCTCTAGTAGAATCTTTGACAGCGTGGAAGCTACTGTCGAATGTTTCTCGTCGGGTCCTGCAGACCGTGGAAAAAGGGTATCAGATACAATTCAAAAAACGCCCACCTCGGTTTATGGGGGTCCTGCCCACAGTGGTGGGCCCCGAGCAGGTTCTGGTTATGGAACAGGAAGTAAACACTCTGTTAGAGAAGGGGGCCATAGAATATGTACCTCCCTCCAACAGGGAAACCGGGTTTTACAGCCGGTATTTCATAGTTCCGAAAAAGGACGGGGGATTGCGTCCCATTTTAGATCTTCGAGTTCTGAACGAGTCAGTCATGCAGCTCAAGTTCAAAATGTTAACATTGAGACAGATCGTGCCACAGATCAGGTCCGAGGACTGGTTTGTCACGATAGACCTCAAGGACGCATATTTCCATATTTCCATCCGTCCGTGTCATTGGAAGTTCCTGAGGTTTGCTTTCGGGGGCAAAGCATACCAATATCGTGTTCTTCCATTCAGCCTAGCTTTATCACCCCGCACTTTCACGAAATGTATGGATGCAGCTCTGGCGCCTCTGCGCCTTCAGGGGATTCGCATCATGAACTACATCGACGATTGGTTGATTTTAGCTCAGTCGCGTCAGTTGGCGGTTCAACATCGAGATGTTGTTCTCGCCCACATGAAAGAGCTGGGGTTACGGCTGAACGCCAAGAAGAGTGTGCTTTCTCCACTCCAGAGAACCACTTTCCTAGGCGTGGTTTGGGACTCAGTGTCTATGCAGGCGCGCCTGTCACCGCCACGTATAGAGTCCATCCTTGCAGCTGTGAAAAGTGTAAAGCTAGGCCAGCTACTCACTGTCAAACAGTTCCAGAGACTGTTGGGTCTCATGGCAGCAGCTTCCAACGTGATACCTTTTGGACTGCTGCACATGAGGCCCCTGCAGTGGTGGCTCAGGACCAGGGGGTTTTCCCCGAGGGGGAACCCATTTCGCACAATCAAGGTCACGCGGCGATGCCTACGTGCCTTGGTTATGTGGAAGAAACCTTGGTTCCTGTCCCAGGGCCCAGTGTTGGGGGCTTCTTGTCGTCGCAGATTGCTAACGACGGATGCTTCCCTCACGGGTTGGGGAGCGATCCTGGAGGGTCGCTCAGCTCAAGGTCTGTGGGAAGACCATCATCGTTCCTGGCATATCAATCGCCTAGAGATGTTAGCTGTCTTCCGGGCTCTGAGGAGCTTTGTCACAGACCTCAGGGGACACCATATGTTAGTGCATACGGACAACACGTCGGTAGTCGCCTACATCAACCACCAAGGGGGTTTGCGCTCGCGCCCATTATCAAATCTGGCACGCCATATCCTCTTGTGGTCCCAGGGGAAGTTGCTGTCACTCAGAGCAGCCTACATCCCCGGGGTTCAGAATATAGGAGCAGACACTCTGTCGAGGCAGGGGCCGAGGCCCGGGGAATGGAGGCTCCACCCCGAGGTGGTGGAGCTGATATGGAGGGAGTACGGCCGAGCACAAGTGGATTTGTTTGCGTCTCGAGAGACGTCTCACTGTCCACTTTGGTTCTCCCTCACGCATCCAGCTCCTCTGGGACTGGATGCTATGGTTCAGACGTGGCCGAGGCTACGTCTGTACGCCTTTCCCCCAGTTGCTCTGCTCCCGGGAGTTCTGGAGAGAGTTCGCAGGGACCGGGTTTGCCTGCTTCTTATAGCCCCGCGTTGGCCGGGCAGAGTATGGTTTCCCGATCTGGTCTCCCTCCTCGACGGGCATCCTCTGGAGTTACCCGTCAGGAGAGACCTTCTGTCCCAGGCAGGGGGCTCAATATTTCACCCCCGCCCAGAACTGTGGAACCTGTGGGCTTGGCCTCTGAGGGGGCCCAGCTCATAGAGTCAGGTCTCTCAACTGAGGTTGTTGAGACCATTCTACAGTCCAGAGCTCCCTCCACGAGGAAACTTTATGCCCTGAAGTGGAGAGTATTCACTTCTTGGTGTAGTGACCGTCGGTTGGACCCAGTTAACTGCCCAATTGGTACAGTGCTGGAGTTCCTGCAGGACCGGTTCACTGCAGATCTGACCCCGTCCACTTTAAAGGTCTATGTGGCGGCCATAGGTGCTTACCACATTCCTTTGGGTGGAATGTCTGTGGGGAAAGACCCTCTGGTATCTCGTTTCCTTCGTGGCACTTGGAGGCTGAGGCCTGCAGTCCGCTCTAGGGTGCCGCCATGGGACTTGTCCATTGCTCTACAAGGCCTGTCCCTGGCCCCCTTTGAGCCCATTGAGGAGGTTTCGGAAAAGTTTCTGACTTTGAAAGCTATTTTCCTTCTTGCCATTTCTTCTCTTAAGAGAATTGGGGATATTCAAGCATTGTCGGTTGCTCCGTCCTGCTTCGAGTTTGCTCCGGGTATGGTGAAAGCTTTTCTCCATCCCAGACCGGGTTATGTCCCCAAGGTCCCCACTAATGTGGCCAGACCTATTATTCTGCAGGCCTTCTGTCCTCCTCCCTTCCAGAATGCGGACCAGGAGGCTAATAATTTGCTTTGCCCAGTTCGGGCGTTAGACGCCTACGTCCACAGAGCTGCCCTGTGGCGCAGAAGTGATCAGTTGTTTGTTTGCTTTGGCTCCCCTAACAAGGGAGGGCCGGTGTCTAAGCAAAGAATGAGCAAGTGGGTGGTCGAGGCTATCTCACTTGCTTATGAGGCGGCTGGGCAGCCTTCTCCTTTGGCTGTCCGGTCGCACTCTACAAGGAGTATGGCGGCCTCTAAGGCCCTTTTTTCAGGAGTTTCACTACAGGATGTCTGTGATGCGGCAGGCTGGTCCTCACCGCACACTTTCGTCAGGTTTTACTCTTTGGATCTAGACTCTGCTCCAGGGTCTCATGTTTTGTCATCCTAGTGCTGCTCTATTAGATTACACACAGGTCAGACATTCGTAGCTATGGAGGCGTTGGTATAGACGTTCCCCATAGCGTCATTCTCGACGCAACGGGAGTTCCCTTGAAAGGGAACGCCTCGGTTACGACTGTAACCTCGGTTCCCTGAAGAGGGAACGAGCGTTGCGTCGCCTTGCCATATCTCCTTCATGCCTGTCAGCTCGACTTCAGACTTTTACGAAGCTTTCGTTTTCTGTTTCGGGCCGGCTTTTATAGCTTCCTGGTGCGTGACGTCACCCGCCTCTGACGTCCCGCTACACCATTGGACTGATTTTACATGTGCTTCAAGACGTCATCACGCAAAGCGTTCCCCATAGCGTCATTCTCGACGCAACGCTCGTTCCCTCTTCAGGGAACCGAGGTTACAGTCGTAACCGAGGCGTTATTTATATTAAGTTCATAAATATGTAAATGTTTTTGTAGTATACTATAAATGTATTTCAAATACATTTTGGTATATGTATTTTTCACTAGGGTTGTCATGGTCATAACATCTCTACATCTCTATATAACAAACGTCTTCTACTTGAAATCTTGACAAGATTTTCCCTTAAACTCAATGTAAGCAAAGTTGTTTTCCCACGTTTTACATAAAACTTGTTTCCTCACATTTTTTTCTTAGTCTGGAGGTAATAAAATCCATTTCTAATTGTAATGTATATATACAGCTATATCATGGATAAGTAAATTATCTTCCCAAGAACAAGCATAATATTACATATCCCACAGAACTGATCTATTTCAGCAGAACACAATGGCATAAAGGTTTAAATGATTCTTCTGAAATCAAATTATATCCCTTTCTCATCTGCACTTCAGGTTAGTGCAGATATATGAAAGCACCCTTACTATGACTTAACCTAAATGGTCATCTGAACCCACACTCGTCAGCCATCATGTAAGAGGTGCCCTGTGCTGCCCATTAGCAAGAGCACACAGTGCAGCAAGTTCAAAGCTTAGTGCTATTCACAGTGTCGCACCGTTTGATCTTGAATCTCCACATACTGAAGATGAAAGTCACAATGACCATGTCGGCTCTGGCCTGCAATTAATCCCAAACAGAGGCGTTAGTCTGCCCGTTTGACTCATTTGTGTGCCTTCTCTTATGTCTCTCTCTCTATCTTTCCCTCATTTGTTTCTCGTCTCTCTTGCCCGCCCACTGTCCCTCAGCCTTGTTTTCATCTGACCGAATTGCCACGGTGCTCTTGCCAAGACCCTGTCATGGCTAATTCGCTAACAGGTGTCAGGCCAGACGGGGACGGGGGTCACTCACTTCAAAGAGCAGGGTCTCATTAGTGGGGCCTGTGGCGTACAAGGTCTCAGGCCGGTTGAAAGAGCGCTGATAGTTGAACGTAGTGCCGGCGAACTGAAATCTGCCCGGCCAGTCCACCGTCCAATCCCCCGTCAGGTAGTAGGTGCCACGCTTCAGGCTGCGGACAGCAAGGTAGCTGGTAGAGATCTCCATCTCCTGCACCCTGATGCTCCTCGCTCCAGCAGGAACCATCACAATGGGGTAATACTCTGAAGAGAGAAAAAAAAAGAGAAATAGGTTTGCCATGTCTGTTCACTTTTGCGGTTTCTGCATTTTTTAGGCCCAAAGAAAACAGGCATCTTTGAGCTGATGCATTATCACCTCCTTTAGTCAGAAGAGAGCAAAGAGGTGCCAGACTGCAGAGCTCTTGCTGTGTAAAGTGCTCTAAAAAATACATTACCGTTTTCTGTTAAGCCTGAGGAGAGGAGCTCTAAAGTGCACAGACTTGCCTATACTGCAAGAATTTCATTTGATTTCATTTGATTTTATTTAATTTTATTTGTTGAGTTGAGTTGAGTTGAGTTGAGTTGAGTTGAGTTGAGTTGAGTTTAGTCTCTGTCAGCATATTTTATTTCATTCTGGGCCACTAGTTCTAAAACTATTTTGATCAAATCAGAACAATCAAGTACCACCTAATTACAGTCCTCCAAAATTCAGTCCCTTTACTGTCCCTTTCATGCATATACTACTACCATTCAAAAGTTTGGGGTCAGTAAGATTTCATTTTTTTAACTAAAGAAATTAATACTTTTTATTGATTAATGATGCATTTAATTGATCAATTATGGTAGTAAAGCCATTTATAATGTCTATTTCAAATAAATGATGTTCTTATGAATGTTCTTCTGAAAAATATGTATCAAGGTTTCCAAACAATTTATACATATATATACATGGACCAATACAATTATGGTTGGCACGCATAGTACGGAGTGTTGGAAGTCACCTGTAGGAGAAAAAAAATACAAGACCTGGCCATGGCTTTTTCCCTCTGTTTATAACAAATTCTGTACAAATTCTTCAATTGTTTCCTTGGTTTGACATATCATGCCCACGGAATAATAAACCATACCCATGAGATGATAATCCATGCACTTATTAGTAAACTGTACCTTTAATTTATGAATTTGTGGGGACGGATTTCAAAAACTAAAGGTATCTGAGAGCACGGATTATAAACTCATGGGTACGGTTTATCAATCCATGGAAACCGAGGGAACAATTTAATAATTTGTGAGGATGGTTTATCAACTGAGGGAACGAACTGCAAAGCAGTGGCCTTCGGATTTCCGGGTTTTGGTTTCTCCTACAGGTGACGTCCTGGGCTTCGTACACTTTGAGTTATTAGACACAGCATTACCTTTTTATACCTGCACTGCCAATGTAAAAACGCAAGACTATTATAGATGCATAAAGATTTATTCAAATTGCAGATATTAGAAAATACATTTTTAGTAAAGAATACATTTTTAATATTTTGTTGTAGGGTCATGTTGTGTACCCCCTCAGGTGAGAACCAATGCTTTAGTTTTATAATGATTTACTCATTGTTTCTGTCTCTGAAGCCTGTTATTCTCTTCCAAATATTGATTTGTCAGAGAAGGTCAGAAGGTATGAAAGGAAAACCCTCTAAAAGCATCTTACCATTGGCTCTGTGCTGAAGGGTGTACTCGCCACTGTAGAACTTGCAGGTGGAGTTGTCTCCTTTACACACCCCACAGGCATCTAGAGTGGCATTTGATCCCAACACCTGGTCACAGCCTACCGGCTACACAGGAAAAGTTTTTAAAATGAAATTTTCAAACTGACATGCTCAGTTTAGCCCATTAGGCCTATTGAACATAAAATGAAAACCAATGAAAAATCTATGGTAAATGTGATGCCAGAAATATGACTATTTCATAATCTGCATCTCCTCACATACCTCACATATCCCATCGATGCACACGCCTCCTTTGTAGTCAGAGCAAGACGTCCCATCTTTGACTTTGCTGGACATAGCGAAGAAAAAATCAAAGTCCTCAGCAATGCAGTACAGTTTGCAGATGTCCTCTTCTAGATAGGAGATGAATAGGGTCATTAGATCTTATAGCTTCAGAGTGGTTTTATGTTAGATCTTTTTAAGCTGTCCACCGTTATCCTCAGCAATCTGCTATGAAGTTTCATGCATGAAGACATATGAAGCAATGATCTTATGAAAATTTTTTCATACAAAATGCAGGTGGACTTTTATGTCAAATGGAAAACAATTCTTTGACACACATGCACAAACCCGGAAAAATGAATGATTACCATATATCACATTTTATAGGTCAAGTAGTTTGAGCTTGAGTATTGGATTGCTCAAACATAAATAAAATAAAATAATATTAAATAAAATAAAATAAAATTCTTCCCTTTAAAATTATGTCTGTCTGTGTAGTTGTATAGTCGCTACACAAAAGAGAGAACTTTGCTTTCCATCATGTATCTTTTATTCCAAGCAGACACAATGCAAATGTGTACAGTAGTTACTCATCCAAACTGCCTATTACCGCCGCGTCAGGCACCGCGAGTAGGGTCTGCCTGCAGAGCCGGAGGCTGCATTTTCAGGACCCCACTTTTAGGACCGCATTTCTAGGACCCTAGGTTTTTAGTGACAGCGCCACCTACCGAATTAGAGGACCAGCGAAGATGGATGACAATCAGAGTGTGAGTATCAAATGCGAATAAATTTTTACAATTGCGATGCATTTAATTGGAAAGTTAACGTAGCAAACGTGATGGTGATTTGCTAAAAAAATAGTCTTGAATGCATAGCCATAGTATTTAGCCTCTAATGCTTGAAAATGAATTGTTAGCACGTTCATTTAACGGAACTGTTGCTTGAAAATGAATTGTTAGCACGTTCATTTAACGGAACTGTTGCGTGATAAGCCTGTGTTGACTTATTGACAGCACAATAAAACTTTAGCATGTTCGTTCTGAAAGCTTGTTAATTACTCATTGTTCTTCCATTTTAATTCAGTTAAAATAATCTTAATGTTTTCACTGTCACGTGCTCACAGTCAGCCTGTTTAACGTTACCCACAATACAAGTTATGTGTAGTATGCGTCTACATGCGTCTCATCATTTTGACATGGTTTTATAATGTGTGCTTTAAATATTATATACATATGTAAATGTGTATATATATATATATATATATATATATATATATATATATGGTCAGAAAAAAAGTCGTGTCAATGTTATTTCTATTCAGATTTCTCAATTGAGATGGGCTTTATTGACATGAGTGTTTCTAGAACCTTTGTTCCCACAACATCAAAACCTTTTTTTTTTTCAAATCTTTGAACAGTATGCAATAATAGTATTATGAACATTAATTGATATGTGTGCACTGTTTGGTAACTAAGAAAAAAAATTAAAGTGTAGAACATGTTCAACTAAATGTTCCTTATTTAATTCACTTCTCTTTCTCTCTCTCTCTCTCTCTTAGGAGTCAGTGATGATGTTGTCCATGAAGTTCTGTTTGTGGTCCACATCATGAACAAATTTGTTTTTGTGTGTGTTCAAGTTCAGTTATTATATTATTTTGTAAAATATTTTGTGTGTGCAAGTTCAGTTATTATATATTATTTTGTGAAATATTTTGTGTGTGCAAGTTCAGTTATTATATATTATTTTGTGAAATATTTTGTGTGTGCAAGTTCAGTTGTTATATATTATTTTGTAAAATATTTAGTGTGTTCAAGTTGAGGTGTGATATATTATTTTGTAAAATATACACAATCTACCCCCAGAGTCATCCTTGTCTTCCCTCTATACTTGAAAATGTGGTCGATCTAGTGACTGAAAAGACTATAACATGATTCCTTGTTTATTTTACTTGAGTTATTATATTATGCTAGACCCAATAATTTCTCAACATTCCTAGGAACCAGGTTTAATTGCAATAAATAAAGTAGTATTTGGGTGTAATAAAACTGTAAAACTCTAATGTAGTTGAAACTGGCTGGGTGGAAATACTGCCTGGCACAACTAGGGTCCTGGAAATGCGTTCCTGAGACTGCGGTTCTCCGAGTCGGTAGGTGGCGCTGTCACAAAAACCTAGGGTCCTAGAAATGCGGTCCTAGAAGTGGGGTCCTGAAAATGCAGCCTCCGGCTCTGCAGGCAGATAATATTGGGCACCGCGGCGAAATCACCGCGGCAGAATTATTCCAGTGGGATTTCAAAGTTGTTCGCGAAATGACCACCAGGTGGCGCAAAGGGATACTGTGGGATACAGCGGGATTTTGAAAGCAACTGCGTTTCGAAACGTAAGTGGGCTTAATATCCATTAACACTAAGGATGAAATACTACAAATGTATTAAACAAACATTTTAGGACAGAAAAAAATAAAATCAAAAGTTATAATCAAGAAGAGAATAATGGACATATTAGCTAGTAGCCTAGTTCATATTGTAGGCCTGTAGACGTTGGCAACATACAGTACGCTTATTCCCAACATAAGCCTATTGAATGAAAAAAAAAGAGAAATAAATGAGGTGCAATGATAGCTGATTATTTTTACTATTCTAAAAATACAGCGTGTTCACACGTAGGTTATATGCGAAATCAAACGGTGCTCGCTGTAGAAATCAACGTTTGGGCATTTATCAATTGAGTACACTCGTAGCCGGGTGGTAGAATTTACGTTGTAATCATTTAGATAACATGGGTTCGAAACACGCACAATCAAGGAGTTAATTTATATGAACCTATTAATGCATCATTTAGCCTATTATTAATGCAGAGAGATTTGGGTCTAAAACTGTTAAAACATAGGCCTATAGATTCTATTTGTACAAATTGCTGCACATTAATTTAATTAAATGAAACCTTGTAACGAATTCACACTGTAGGGGTAGACTGTGTACAGCTGAGACACCTTAAATAACTTGCGTTCGCAGCAAGCACAAGTTGTGATTTTTGCTGTGCACTTGCATATTAGTGTCAGCTGGGAAGGAAATATAGAGACCAGACCTCTTGGAACTTTAATTGAATACATAGCGTTGGTAAAGCATACTGAAATTACATCCCTACAAATTTATTAGGCCCTACTGAAAATAAATGTATCGAATTTAAGCAAAGTAGCCTAAATGTTAAGACATAAGCCCTTTGCTTTTTTACGTAGCCTATAAAGGACTCTTATAGCCGATTTTGTGTTAATTTAATTTGTAGAGGATTTTTTTTTAACTCAAACATTAACACTGAAATAAATTAAACTAAATTATTGTAAAAAAAAAAATTGGCACACCACGACGAGTGGCGCTATGTATTGTTCTAAAGCCAGGTTTTATTCTGGCATGTTGAAAAAGGCTGTGTTAAAGGCCAGTGTTCAAGGCTAGTGTTCGACAAACGCGGCGGCGCGTTCATTTGAATGAAGAGACACTGGAACGTTAGGCCGTGTCGCATCGAGTGAAGCGGCCGAGTGGTTGAACTTACGTTACGATCATTTAGATGACACGGGTTCAAATCCCGAACTAACTTGGACTACTGATATTTTTATATTAGCCTATGAATGCATTTTATAGTCTATTGTTGATGCAGAGAGATTTGTCTAGTTCTAAACCATAGTTTTTTTTCTTATAGCCTATTTACAAAATAAAATCACCACGCATTTCCATTTTAAGGAACAAATATTATACAATGACTTTACTTCTGTGGCCTATCATAATTCCAATCGTATTTCAAAAGCAGTTCTGTTAAAACAAATGATAATATATATATATATATATATATATATATATATATATATATATATATATATATATATATATATGACGTTTAAACGACAAACAATAAAATCAGAACCAGTATTCTGTTGCGTTCATGGTTTCAGTGTCAGTAATGCATCCACGGCTTTTCAAAATGTCAAAGCGTTTTGAGATTGTTTTGAATGAAATATTGAAGTTAATAATGAAGTGTTTCGGCACACCACGATGAGTGGCAAACTCTTTGTTTTGTTTTGCAAACTCAGCTAGCCTGTGGGGGGTTTGGAGAAGTTGCTTTATCGTGGGGGTGCAGAGGTGTTAATGTTCCGTCTTTCATATGTAGAGTGTCGGAGCCATAGACTGTAAAAAATAGGTCGGAGCAGGCAAAGGAGTCTTGCGAGAGGGGCAAAGAAAAATACATGTTTTGTTGCTTTGAAGTATTTTCGTGTTGTACTGTTTTATTTGTTTAATTTAGCTGCAATTTCTTTGGCAATACAAATTTAAAATAAGAATAAGATTCTGTTCTTATTTTCCATCGCAAAGAAAATGAACTGCAACTCTGTTTTAGCCTAAATAAATAACCTGTTCAGGCGCTTTATTTAAACCTTGAAATGTTCCGATTTTTTCAATGTATGGATCTGTTTTGAAAAATACCGTCCATGTCCGGGTACCACTGTCAGTCATCTCAATTTCGTGAATGATTCATAAAAAAAAAAATTAGAGGAGCTTCTTCATCTTCTTCGCAATCGGCTGACAATCATCATCAGTTTACTGAAATTTAGCAAATGTATGTTGTAATGTGCAATAGATAATTAAACATAGGCCTGACGCTTGACTTTAATAAAGAGTTATAACCCAGCAAGCAATTTCGCGTCTAATAGACGTCTAATAGCCGTCTAAACACAGCCCAGACGTCTAGGCTAAATCGAGGCTAATTTTGGGCTGTCAGTGAAAATCTAATAGACGTCTAAACATAGCCCAAGAATAGACAGCTATTGAATGACTACATATATACGTCTAATAGACGTCTAACCATAGCCCAAGAATAGACAATCAGACAGCTATTGAATGACTACATATATACGTCCAATAGACGTCTAACCATAGCCAAAGAATAGACTAGTCATCAATTAGACCGCTATTAAACGACTACATATATACGTCTAATAGACAGACAGTATGCGTCTAGGCTAAAACAAGGCTGATTTTGGGCTGTCAGTGAAAATCTAATAGACGTCTAACCATAGCCCAATAATAGACTAGTCATCAATTACACTACATATACATGTAATAGACAACAAAATGAGGCATAAGGATTCTTTTCACTCAAATATAACAGGTAGTCATAAATGAAAATCCATCCAAACTAATTGAATATAAAGGGATTTATTTTGAACAATTATATAGACAACAACAACTTAGACAACATTCAAACATAAAAATGAACAAATAAAACATTGGAAAAATATGTAAAACAAATTAAGATATTAAAATTTTTAAGAATTAACTGTTTACTTTTGATCCATAACCCCCACCCCCTGCCCTCCCTGGTGCTTGTTTGAAATGATTAGAAATTGCATTTTTTATTTCACATTCCGTAGCTAATGGAATGCTGGTCATCACTGCGTCTGCCAAATGAGAAAAAGGAAATAATTATTGCTCAAGAAAAGCATTGTTACAGTCATTTAACTAATTACAGTCAATCACTTTTGCTAGGATGCACACTAGAGCTGGCCAATATAGAGTTAACAGAATATAGATTGAGACTATATAATTTATATCAATATAGACAATAATTTATATCAATATTATAAATTAATTAATATCAATAATTGAACATTTTTGCTCGCGTAATGGTGATGCAATACGGGGTGTAACGATACGCGTATTGAACAATTCTGTACAAGGCATGCATATATATATATATATATATATATATATATATATATATATATATATATATAGGCTATACACACACATACATACATATACATATATATATACATCTGAAATTTTCTTCTCGAATGTTCATTTTTATCAAGCTCATATATGCAAGTTCAGTAATTTCACTTAAATGGCAATGAAAATTACCTATTAATTGTCATTTAAGTGAAATTACTGAACTTACATATATGAGCTTGATAAAAATGAATATTCGAGAAGAAAATTTCAGATGGCACTTAGAGGCTTTTGCATCTGAACTCTTCATATATGTGACCCTGGATCACAAAACCAGTCTTATGTTGCACGGGTATATTTGTGGCAATAGCCAACAAAACATTGTATGGGTCAAAATTATAGATTTTTCTTTTATGTCAAAAATCATTAGGATATTAAGTAAAGATCATGTTCCATGAAGATATTTTGTAAATTTCCCACCTTAAATATATAAAACATTATTTTTGTGAATGGATGCAGCACTATCGCCAATAGAAATGGACAACTTTAAAGGCGATTTTATCCATGTTTCGATTATAAAAATTTAAAGTACTGCGGAAACAAATACACCTACATCTTGGATGCCCATAAGGTAAGCTAAAACATATCAAAATTTAATTTCAAAGTGAACTATCACTATAAGTCATTCTTTATCACTTACTCATATAACTCTAATAAACATAAAAAGATACTTATAGGCGTAGTTCACTTAAAAAAAAAAAAAAAAAAACATGTAATCATTTACTCACTTTTACTTGGTTCCAAACCTGTATGGCTTTCTTCTGTTGAACACACACAAAAAATATATATTATGAAGAATGTTGGTAACAAGACATTTAATGGTAGTCATTGACAAGTGTTCTGTATATTCAATTGTTGTACTTTATTGACTGATTGCTGGATAATTTGCAATAAACAGTGTCTTTAAATCAAATAAAGTGGATTACATCACTCCAGTTCTGAGGTTTTTACACTGGCTATCTGTCTGTCAAAAAATTCATATAAAAAAACTACAGTTGATTATTAAATTAACATTTTAAGGCCAAAGTAAATTTATAATCTTCTGATGCACTATGAAGAGCAGACCTCTCAGGTCATCTGGGACAGTAGCCAGCTACTTTTATATCTCCAAAGTCAAAACAAAACATGGAGAAGCAGCATTCAGTTTTATATCTGAAACAAATTCACTGAAAACTGAATGTATGCTGCATATTGTAATTATTTAAAAACAAGTGTAAAGACTTTGTTTGCCACTACCTTTTATTAATTGGAAAGGATTTTTTTTTTTTTTTTATAATTTCTTTTCATGTTGCACTATGCTGCTGTTAAATTTTATGTAAAGTACTTACAAAATTTGCTTTAAATCAAAAACTATTATTTATTACTCTAATTTAAAAACAATATACTGGTATCTTTATAATAATAAAAAATAGTAATGAATAGTTTCATGCTTACCACATTCATTGAATTTAGATACATTTGCAATAACACGTGCAGGTAACTTTAACTTTTTGGAGAAAAATACTACTCTGCAATGTTAATGTTAAAATGTCACTGTTTCTACACATTATAACAACTAACTAATTTAAACAATGAACATATCAAAAATAACAAGCATACTTACAAGATCGAAGTAGAAATGTGAAGGTTTCACTCAGACTGTTGCTCGCCCGTTGCTCTCCGACAGCTGCCTCGTGTAAAATAAAATGGCGGAAATGTTTATCGCGAAATTTGGCTAAAGTGATCTAGTCGCGCAATGCCAGTAGTCCCAGTAGACATGTCTCAGTAGTGTTTCGATTGTGCCATCTAGCGGTTGGAAAATGCAATTGCATTTGATTTGATTTTTTATCGAAGATTGTGTATGAATGTTATGTTTATGTGTGACAGAAAACATATTAAGCTGTGCGAGCGAAAACATTTCAAAGACTAATATTCTTATACTATATCGCTGGTCTGAATCAGGGCTATAGCCAAGCCGTACGTAGACCAGATTGCCTTGATTTCGCCAGGTGGGCTAAAGCAGACCGCATATTAGTAGGGAGGTTAAGTGACTTTTGACTTCAAGTCATGATGCAAAGGTCCCCTTTGGTATGGAAGTACCTTAGGGCCATAGAAATAAATTTATCCTAAGACACACGTGAGATCACATTTTGTATCTTATATACGCACATTTTTTAAAAATGGCCGCCGACCATACTTGAGAGGCCCATATCTTTGCTTCTGTTATAGCTATAATGACAAATTTGGTATCAACGTGTACATTTTTGGGGTCAAGGAGTCCAATAAAATAGGTTCCAAGACTAAAAAACAATAATGTTGTCCTTACCATGACAATTGGAGGTGAAGTATGCAATTTTTTATTAAAAAACACATGCCAAACACAGTGTTTCGGCGCCAGAGGTTTTTTCCTAAAATGTTCGATTTTGACATCTTAATTTCAAAAGGCTATATCTTAAAAGTGATAAAAGATAGGGACTTTCTGTAAATTAGAGAAATATTAAGGATGACCCAAAGTTTATGTAGGGATTACATTTTCCCATCTAATTTGCATATTATGACGTCATTATGGTGGCGGCCATCTTGGATTATAGAATTTTCATGAAAAGTCACGTTTAAATGATAAAATTATCAAATGCAGCACTTCTTTCCCCCCAAAATGTCCCTCACCTTCTGTATGCTATATTGCACAATACTGAATGCTCAGGTAAATAGTAAGTAGTAAACAAACTGTGTAAATCATTACTAATAAATGGTAGAAACAAACCGAATGCAAGTAGTGGTTGGCCTTTTGCTGTAGAGATACTCTATTTACTACATATAGTAAATCGTCCTCATTGGCCAAGTACTCAAAAGCCGGCATTCCCATCAGCTTGCGATAGACTATGCATAATAGCCCCTCTGCCCCGTGTCACACCGTCTCTGGTCCTGCTGGGAGCAGCGCGGCCAAATCTGCCTCGCGCGCGCGCCGAATGTGCACAGCTCGGACTACTGTCATTGTCATTGCGACTCCCCACCCTGCCTCCACGTTGCCCCCTAACTGTCCTATGAATACTTCGACCTCGTCTAACATACCCAGTGGCATTAGACAAACAAAGTCTCCACCACAATACTGTCACCGCGATTGTGGAGAGGCACACACGGTACTTTCACTTTCAGAATCAGGCAGATATTCCCCTTCATAATCAGGGTCCACGAATAGAAGACCCAACACTTCATTGCGGGTAAGCTTTATTGATGCCATTAGATATAATAATAATAATAATAATAATAATAATCTAATGCAAATACTCGCTGACGTTGACAATATTGCTCTGATAAAATGGCTCACTCGCACACTAGCTCCGCTTTTGTTCGCACTGATTCAATGCACTCTAGCTCGAAGATTTTGTATAGAAGCATGACGTTTTTTTGAGTCGCGGATGAAGTATGACATGTCTGCCATCGAATGGAGGGTAGGTTGAACGAAATTTGACACCCTATTTGACAAAATCGGCCCTTTTATTAAGTGGACTGCCTGAGGTGGGACCACGACACCAATCTGCTCCTAGTGACTGATCACTGAATTCGCTATATCTATGCTAAATGTTTTCAAGCGGTCATATGACACACATTCCTCTTTTATGCATGGCCTCCACCAGATATCTACTACCACTTTGCTGGTGTAGTTTCATTGCCAGATATAGCGAAGCTGGTGTTTCCCTCTCTCTTATGTGATGAGGAACACTGCCATGTTTCTTGGATCTGCATCTTACAGAGTTGAAAATTATTTGCTGCCCAATGGATGTTGCAGCCTGGAACTTCTCAGGTCCAGGAGGTGGCTGATCAATACCTGATCCATCAAGAAGCATGTGTAAGAACGGTCTCAGCATGGGAGGGATAGAATCAGCTTCACAGGAAGTTGAGAAGGCACCTGTAAAAGCATGCTTCATGGGGAGATACTCTTGCCGAAGGATTTTGGCTGCTTTGAAGATGATGGAGACATCGGTAGAAGTGTTGTTTTTCATGTTAGCAACAGCTTTGCTCAGGTCATCATCAAATACAATGGACCAGACACGATTTATTTGTACTGATCTGATGTCAGGAATCAGGCGTTCAATATCCTTCCGAAGGCGTGTGGTGTTGCATTTGATGTTTGGAAATCCAAGATCAGCAATGCGCTTGTCATAGAGGGCTGTCAAGTCAGACATTGCCAGTGATTCCCCTGAGCAACGATAGTCCTCGATGTATTCGAGCAACTCATTGAGGACATGTGCTCTGATGACCTTAGTTGCATTACTTTCAGTTGAGTCACATCCAACAGTTTCTGCTTTTCTATAGAGCCTAGTCAGGCATGCACGATGATAAACAGCATTAATAGCAACCATGTCACCAGCAGCTAGTTCAGCCAATAGATGCCTGTCACCCACCACCTGAGCACATTCTTTCACTTTTCTATCCAAGCCAAGGGTGGCAGCCCTCCTCAGTTCCTTTTTTTTGCCCACTTCACCACAGAAGAGACACAGTTTATCAAATGATTCACATGATGATGTTGAGGGTCTGGGTAAAGCGAGTGTGGAGGACTTGTCACTCGTGCGCCATGTTTTTACTGAACTCACAGACTCTTCATGCTTTTTTCTTTTTCTTGCTCTCTCAACTTTTTGTTTATCAATTGCATTTCTGCAGCTTTTGTGCCACACCATAGGATTTTGAATCATCAGCTGAACTACATCCTGACTACCACCACTCATGTCCACTATAAACTCAGGCAGATCCCCTAATGCCTTCAGCTCCTGGATGTTATCTAAAGCTTCTTTGTAACATGATTGCAATCTTTCAGGATTGTTTCTCAGTTTGAATGATGAAGAGGGATCTATCCATCCATCCATCCATCCATCTTCTTCCGCTTATCCGGGGCCGGGTCGCGGGGGCAGCAGTCTAAGCAGAGATGCCCAGACTTCCCTCTCCCTAGACACTTCCTCCAGCTCTTCCGGGGGGACACCGAGGCGTTCCCAGGCCAGCCGGGAGACATAGTGTCTCCACAGTCTGTCCTAGGTCTTCCCGGGAAGGCGTCCAGGAGGCATCCGGAACAGATGCCCGAGCCACCTCAGCTGACCCCTCTCGATGTGGAGGAGCAGCGGCTCTACTCTGAGCTCCTCCCGAGTGACCGAGCTTCTCACCCTATCTCTAAGGGATCGCCCAGCCACCCTGCGGAGAAAGCTCATTTCGGCCGCCTGTATCTGGGATCTTGTCCTTTCGGTCATGACCCAAAGCTCATGACCATAGGTGAGAATAGGAACGTAGATTGACCGGTAAATCGAGAGCTTCGCCTTGCGGCTCAGCTCTTTCTTCACCATGACAGACCGGTACATTGACCGCATTACTGCAAAAGCTGCACCGATCCGTCTGTCAATCTCCCGTTCCATCCTTCCCTCACTCGTGAACAAAACCCCAAGATACTTAAACTCCTCCACTTGAGGCAGGAACTCTCCACCAACCTGAAGTGGGCAAGCCACCCTTTTCTGGCCTCGGATTTGGAGGTGTTGATTCTCATCCCAGCCGCTTCACACTCGGCTGCAAACCGTCCCAGTGCATGCTGAAGGTCCTGGTTTGATGAGGCCAACACGACAACATCATCTGCAAAGAGCAAAGACGAAATCGTGTTGTCACCAAACCTGACGCCCTCCGGCCCCTGGCTGCGCCTAGAAATTCTGTCCATAAAAATTATGAACAGAACCGGCGACAAAGGGCAGCCCTGCCAGAGTCCAACATGCACCGGGAGTCCCGCAAGCCAACCAGGCCCGATAGGACTCCTTCTTCAGCTTGACGGCATCCCTTACTTCCGGTGTCCACCACCGGGTTCGGGGATTGCCGCCTCGACAGGCACCGGAGACCTTACGGCCACAGCTCCGAGCGGCCGCTTCGACAATGGAGGTGGAGAACATGGTCCACTCGGACTCAATATCTCCAGCCTCCCTCGGGATCCGGTCGAAGCTCCACCGGAGGTGGGAGTTGAAGATCCCTCTGACAGGAGACTCGGTCAAACGTTCCCAGCAGACCCTCACAGTACGCTTGGGTCTGCCGAGTCTGTCCAGCTTCCTCCCCCGCCATCGGATCCAACCCACCACCAGGTGGTGATCAGTTGACAGCTCCACCCCTCTCTTTACCCGAGTGTCCAAGACATACGGCCGCAGGTCAGATGAAACGACCACAAAGTCGATCATCGACCTACGGCCTAGGGTGTCCTGGTGCCACGTGCACTGATGGACACCCTTATGCTTGAACATGGTGTTCGTTATGGACAAACTGTAACTAGCACAGAAGTCCAATAACTGAACACCGCTCGGGTTCAGATCAGGGGGGCCATTCCTCCCAATCACGCCCCTCCAGGTGTCACTGCCACTGCCCACGTGGGCATTGAAGTCCCCCAGTAGAACGACGGAGTCCCCAGTTGGAGCACTTTCCAGCACCCCTCCCACAGACCCCAAGAAGGCCGGGTACTCTGCACTGCCGTTTGGCCCGTAGGCACACACGACAGTGAAAGACCTATCCCCGACCCGAAGGCGCAGGGAAACGACCCTCTCGTTCACCGGGGTGAACTCCAACACATGGCGGCTGAGCTGGGGGGCTATAAGCAAACCCACACCAGCCCGCCACCTCTCACCATGGGCAACTCCAGAGTGGTGAAGAGTCCATCCTCTCTCGAGGAGTGTGGTTCCAGAGCCCAAGCCGTGCGTAGAGGTGATCCCGACTATCTCTAGTCGGAACCTCGCAACCTCACGCACAATCTCAGGCTCCTTCCCCGCCAGCGAGGTGACGTTCCACGTCCCTAGAGCTAGCTTCCGTGTCCAGGGATCGGGTTGTCGAGGCCCCGCCTTCGACTGCCGCCCGATCCTCTCAGCACTGACCCCCTTACGGTCCCTCCTGCAGGTGGTGAGCCCACGGGAAGGCGGCCCCACGTCGCTCCTTCGGGTTGAGCCCGGCCGGACCCCGTGGGGGGAGGCCCGGCCACCAGGCGCTCGCATACGAGCCCCAACCCCGGGCCTGGCTCCAGGGTGGGGCCCCGGCTGCGCCATACCGTGCGACGTCACGGTCCTCGGTTTAAGAGGGATCTAATGTTTTTTCAATCTTTAGGGCGGACTGACATAGGAAGCATAAACTCCAGTCACGGCATTCCATTATGGCTAATCTGAAAAAAGAAATGAAGTTGCTTTAACATCATAAGAGAGATAATATGAGCATTAACAAGCATTCGCAAAAGTAAAAAAATATCAAATAATGAAGCTAACTAACTAGCTAGCAACATGTAGGCTATGTGCTTGCTTCAATAAAAATGACGCTAACTAGTCACTAGCTAGTTATGATGAAGCTAACTAGTTACTAGCGACCTAGTTATAATGAAGCTAACTAGTTACTAGCTAGCTAGTTACTAGTTATCTAACATTAAAAGCATTTTTCTATTTAATGAGGAAGTCATACGAACCTCAAAGTGTTAACCTGTCACCTCTGACCTTCAACAGCTGTCACAGCTCCTGGTGCATATGGGATGTGTTGTTGCAGGAACTGATTTGCTATAGGCTACTCCTGACTGGTCGAAATCTCATGCTACTTAGGACAAATGTAATGTACAGAAGTAGCTGCACTGCTTAAATACAAAATTAAAGTTTTTGAAGGAAAAGATGAGTAAAGTCGCTCTGATGACACAATTTTTATGTGAAATGTGCATATTTACCCCCAATTGTCATGGTATGGGGAATTTTTTTGTTTTTTTCAACTTGAAACCAATTTTATTGGATTCCTTGACCCCAAAAATGTACACTTTGACACCAAATTTGACATTATAGTGATAACAGAAGCAAAGATATGGGCTCTAGAGTATTTTCGGCGCATTGGCGGCCATTTTTGAAAAAACCTGTTTATTTCTGATACAAAGTGTGATCTCACTTGTGTCTTAGGATAAATTTATTTGTATGACCCTAAGGTACTTCCATACCAAAGACGACCTTTGCATCATGACTTGAAGTCAAAGGCCTATTTTTTGGGCTTAACCTCCCTACTATATAGCCCGTCCAATTCGGAGCTAAATCGTGACTACAGATCGACCATGTCTTGAAATTACATATTGAATCTTGTAGTTATCATTACCAATGCGAACATGATGGAATATCAACCATTTCATGCACTGCCTGGCAAAAAACAACAATTAATCCGTTTTGACTAAAAGTGGGCTACAATAGCCGGGTCTGAATACGAGCTAAATCGTGGCTACGCACAGCCTACACATATAACATGTAAAATAAAGTAAACCAAACAACTTGTAATCACAGTAGACTTTGCTTACATGATGGAATATCATACATCTCACAAGTTATTTTGGAAAAAAATACATTTATCCAGATTAAATGTTATTTGGGCTAAAAGTGGGTTACGCATAGCCGGGTCTGAATACGAGCTAAATTGTGGCTCCGCACAGCCTATAACATGTAGCCTAAAATAAAGGAAGCCAAACAACTTGTAATCACGGTAGACTGTGCTTGCATGATGGAATATCATACATCTCACAAGTTATTTTGGAAAAAAATACATTTATCCAGATTAAATGTTATTTGGGCTAAAATTGGGTTACACATAGCCGGACTATATCGGGTCTATATTTAACCCAGACGTTGAAAAGACGGCTATTGCTTGCTGGGAAGCCACGAGAACGGTAAGATATAAACTCTATTGGCCACCGATTCGATCACGGGTCTCTTGAAGACCCGTAAGGCTCGTGTCATTGCCTTATCCATTGAGCTGTCTGACTGCTGTAAACTAAACATCTGACGCGCATGTAAAGCTTCATAGATTAGCCTAATATGTTTCCATTGCAATGTTCTATGTTGAAAGGTTTTCATTGATTTTTCGATTTAATTTTAGTATTGTGATTATAAATCAGTTTAACTAGAGTCTTTCACTTGAATTTATCTGTTACCAGCTTTCAATCGCTCTCAATGAGCCGTGATGCCGCGGCAGATTACGCAACAGAGAGAATAAACGGACACTTTTCAAAGTCTGCTAGTGTAGCGCCTCTTAGCGGTCAAAGGCAGCAAATACACCCCCGAAAACTGCCGCAATAAAAATACCGCGGCAGCGGCGGCGGTAAAAGTATTATTCTGGTTGAGTACCTACTGTATACTGTCTAGTGCAAATTACTGGGCATGTGTGAGCTATGTATGGTTGGCCGTGAAGCAACTAGAAGACTCGCCATGCTTTACAGAACATTCCCACAAAACATATGTTACACTAAAATTTTAAACTCTGTTACAAATGGGCCCATAAAGCTGGAATGCAAGAGGGGCGGGAAGGGGAATGTTCTATCCAACTCTCCCACCGAGAGAAAAATATGGACCTATCAGAGATGCATCTGCATCCACACTTCCCAGTCAGAAGAAACAGACCCAGGCATGTTCAATACAGCAGCACAGTATGAACTGTTTTGTCCTTCTATTGTGAACATATTAGATCATAATTCTTGTGCTTTTACTTCGAAGTAAATCACTTCATTTAAATTCTGCAAAACCACGATGATGTTACAGGCTTAAAGGTGCAGCTGAAAGGGAAACAATAGTAAAATTAATGTCTCTAAAAGTAAAGGCCAAGTGAAACTTATCAACAGAAGACGTCAGCGTTTAATCCAATTTGATCTAACGCCAAAAGCCCAGTCAAACAGGGGTAAGTTCTTCCTAACACCTGTACTAGTCACTGACAGTACACCAAGGCCAGACATGTTCTACTGATAAGAGAATGGAGCTCCAATTACCCCACTGACACGCCTGGATACACCAGGAGACAGCTCAGCATCTCCTCTCTAGGCTTTCTCTTTAGTTTTAAAGAAACTGACAGGGTGGTACCCAAATGTTCTTATCCTTTCCCTTTTTCACTTCCAGCCCACTAACTCATAAGGAAGCCCAAATACATAAACAGCCTCAATGTGTCCTTTTCAGGTACAAACCTGTCTACAGGGTTGATCAGTGCACTGCACTCACAGAACGAGTGGCTACATGTTTCCAGTCCAAATCCATCCACTGCTCAGTCAACACACATTAGGTGAGATAAATCATTTGGGTGGAATATGTTTGTCCGATGTAACAATCTCAAAAACACACCTGTTCTGGCTGAGTCAGATATCAGAGGGTATTAAAAACCCTCAAAGTAGGCAAGGTCAAGGATGAATGAGGTTTGTTGTAAGATTTTGTCTGACGAGGTTACATATATCATTCAAAAGTTTGAGGTCAGTAAGTTTTTTTTTTGTTTTTTTTTAAGAAATTAGTACTTATATTCAGCAATTATGCATTAGATTTATAGAACATTTATAATGGTAGATTAAAATTCTATTTCAAATAAATGTTCTTTTCTTCTGAACTTTCGATTCATCAAAGGATACAGAAAAAAAATCAGTTTTCTCAAAAATATTAAACAGTAAAACTATTTTCAACATTGAAAATAATATTGAGAAATGTTCCTTAAGCAGCAAATTAGCATATTAGAATAATTTCTGAAGGATCATGTAATACTGAATGAAAATTCAGCTTTCCCATTACAGGAATAAATTACATTTAAAAATATATTAAAAAAGAAAACAGTTATTTTAAATTGTAATAAAATTTCACAATATTACTGTTTTTACTGTATTATTGGTCAAATAATGCAGCCTTGGTAAGTAAAGAGACTTTAAAGAAATATGATAAGATATGATATGATATGATATGATATGATATGATATGATATGATATGATATATTATAAATGCTAATCAAATCTCACATGTGCAGTCAAACAGTGTTCACACAGGAGAGGTTTCCTGCGCTCTCTTCCACCCGTTAACTCATTCCCCACCATTGACGTAATTTTCCGGCATTTATGACACAAGACTTCCCCGCAACTTAAAGGACAAGTTCGGTATTTTACACTTAAAGCCCTGTTTACAGATCGTTTCTGATGAAATAGAACGGTTAAGATTAAAATTCGGACACATGCTGCTGTCCCGAGAATTTTAGGTTTCTTTCGCTTCTTTCGAATTGAATACACAGAAGAAGCAGAAGAAGAAGCGGCGGAGTAATACCGTACCTCACACAGCTTGTCCAATACAAGTCAATGGAGTTGGACAAAAACTACGATAAAACCTGTTGGAAAGCATCTTTTGCAGCAATTTTTGTGTGAGCATATCAGTGAACACCCCTGACCACTCGGTGAGTTTCACATCTTTGTAAACGAAAGTTTAATGCGTTTTGTGAAGGATTGTTCCAGTGCCCATAGGCTACCATTGTGTAGGTGGGGGGGAAAGTGAAATAAACCTAAAATTCTCGGGACAGCAGCATGTGTCCAAATTTTTATCTTAACCGTTCTATTTCATCAGAAACGATCTGTAAACAGGGCTTTAAGTGTAAAATACCGAACTTGTCCTTTAAGGACATTTCCGACAATCCATGTTTTCACTGTTTTACGGTAGGGGGCGCTATTATGCATTTTATGCACATGTAAAATAACGCGATTATCAAACATTACACATCATATAATTCAAAACTGCCTAACATTACCAAATGAAATGTCGACCCAGGAAGAGCTACAAGACTGCAAGCTTTGGGGGAGTTGATGAAAGCGATATGTTTTGATCATCGTTCTGAAACCAATACGGACCTAGGCTTTGACTTTTTGTTCAAAATGTTGCTTTTTATATTAAACTTACCCTCATTCAAGTGTTGAAAAAACAAATTCATGAAGCCAGAATTTTATTTTATTTTTAAAGCAGTGGCTCTGTTCTTTGTTTTGATATATTGCATGATCAGATATTCATACAATATATATATATTGTGGAGGCCAGGAAAGTTTTGTGAAAATTATCAAAAAAGCTAGCGGGGACAGACTTAATGAGACATTTGCTTTTGTTCATAATTAATGCATTAAGGCCCAAATATCTCCCAAATACCTTCCACTTTGGTGTATGGCTTCCATTTGTAGTACCATCCCCTGAAGGGTTTGCTGTTGTACTCGGCGCACTGCTGAGCTCTGAAGTCCACTCCATTGGGCTGGCATGGCATGGTGTTACACAGCTGGTGCAGTCGACTGGGGCCTTGGCAGAACTTGCCGTTGTGCTGTGGGCTTGGGTGAAACAACCAGCAATTAGCACAAGTGAACATGGAAGCAGGGAGAGAGAGAGAGAGAGAGAGAGAGAGAGAGAGAGAGAGAGAGAGAGAGAGAGAGAGAGAGAGAGAGAGAGAGAGAGAGAGAGAGAGAGAGAGAGAGAGAGAGAGAGAGAGAGAGAGAGAGAGAGAGAGAGAGAGAGAGAGAGAGAGAGAGAGAGAGAGAGAGAGAGAGAGAGAGAGAGAGAGAGAGAGAGAGAGAGAGAGAGAGAGAGAGAGAGAGAGAGAGAGAGAGAGAGAGAGAGAGAGAGAGAGAGAGAGAGAGAGAGAGAGAGAGAGAGAGAGAGAGAGAGAGAGAGAGAGAGAGAGAGAGAGAGAGAGAGAGAGAGAGAGAGAGAGAGAGAGAGACAGATGTGCCCCAGCAAGCATTCAACATTCGTGTGGAATGACAGCCATTCAATATTTTTTGGAAGAGGTTCTGGTGAGATACATTTCATATGATGTGCATTAACATCTGCACTAAGAGAATGCCTTTGAGTGTTATCGGTGATGTGTCTGACTGAATTACATCCCAACTGACAGCTGTAAAAGATATAAAGTGTTTGGGATGCAATTCCATTCATGACTTGGACTCGCCTTTGTTTTCAACAGCAATGATTTTTGAATAATAAACTTCAGCAAGAACAAGACAATACACAGCTGTGCTGATCTATGTGTAATCTGAGTAAACTGGCTTCTCCATTGCAGTCAAATGGGAAAACTGGTTGAAAATGTTTTGTTTTGGATGCTGGTAACACTGTCAGAAAAATGTGTGGAAAAAATGAGGACAAATTTGACTTTAGGGGTACAAGAGCTTGTCACTGGGGCAGTACCCTTAAAAGGACAACCTCACACCTTTTCTACCCCTAAAAGATGCATTTTAGTACCTTAGACTAGTAATATGTACCCTTGAGGTTCTACTATGAAGTTTTTTCTGGTGAACAACATCACGCTGCTGATCCAACAAAAAACAACCACCACATTATCATAAACTTGCTAGTATGAAAATTCATTCATTCACCTTTATTACTTTGAAACCTGTAATGGCTGACTCCTGCACTCAAGACTGTATATCAGGTCAGCTCTCAGGCTGTGTTGCTGAGGCAGCTGGAGGCTGGTGAAGATCGGCAGCCTCCTCCCAATGCCACAGGAATGCCTCCGAGTGCCACATGAAGCAGACAGTCACCATCTTTCCCTGAGGGAAAAGCAGCCCAGCAGCTCCTGTAACTGAGGCTGTAAGAGCAGAGGCATGCTTGCGGCATGGCTGCATGCTTTAAAGTGGAAGACTCTTGGGTACCCTCTTGTAGCCTAACCTCAAAGCAAAGGACTGCGCCATGGGCTTGTCAATGTGTGTGTCTGTGCATGTTCTTTTATTCTCTGGCCTTTAGCTTTTTATTGCATGTTCACACTTGAGGTTAGGAAACCGCTCACAGAGAGAACAGATAAGTCTTCCTCATGCTCTTAAAAATCCCTCATCATCTTTATGCATGTACAGTGATCAAACACAGTAAGCATGGGGAAAACACACACAGTGAGATAAATTAATAACTTTTAATCTCAAAACTGACAGCATACTTCTATTGTCTAGACTAGAGCAGCCATTTTCAAACTGTGGGTCATGACCTGCTGGTGTGTTGAAGAGTTGGAATAAGTGGGTCACTAGAATGGTGGTGCGTTCAGCTGCATTGAAAACAAATATACAGAGTTACCTCTGTTTTATATTATTAATGAATCGTTTGAATAGGTGGTTGGTTAAATGCCTGAAATAAGATATGTGGTAAACACAAGCTGAAAATATTTTCACGGTTTATTTTACAACATAAAATACATCAGTAATACCCCACTCATGATTTTTGAAAAAGGCAGTTATTAACAAGTGGCTAAATAGAATAGAGAGATTGTTGTGGGCATTAAACATCCTCATGGCAAAAAGGAAAACTCATCTACTCAGTAGTGCACTTTAACAACCTTGTTGTGTTTATAGACATTATGTGCTGAGAATCAAGCACGCAGCCATCTTTAAAATTTTGTCTTTTGCGGTAGCTCTGTATGTATATACATATTGTAGAGTTAAAGAAAGTTATCATGAGCATTGTAATGTTTGAAGCAGATGTCATAACAAATGTAAGTAGACTGGGGAGTTTTTTAAACGACCGGTTCTGTAACGGTCACCAGCTGGAGTGCCCTTGAGAGCCACCAGAGGGCACTCCACATAAGACTATTATCACTCACAAACTACATTTCCCATAACTTACTGCCCGGACTCATCATCACTTATCACTGATCACATTCACCTGTACCTCATTCACTGATTGCATTCACCTGTGTCTCATCATCCTGTTAGTTTCAGCCTATTTATTCCTTGTTCATTCATTCAATCATTGCGAAGTTTTCTGTCACGCAACGGCTCCGAGACTCGAAGGTAGATCCAAATGCAGCTTTTATTAAGAGGCAATCTAGACACGTAATCCAATAAACAGGCAGTGGGTCAAAACACAGGTAGGCAGTCCAAACAAACAAACAAAAACAAAACAAAACAAAACAAGACAGGCAGGGGTCAGAGGCAAGAGAGTAATCCAAGGAACAAGCAAGAAATCGAAAAACCAAGAAACAAGAAAACCAGGAAAAACGCTCAGAGTTGCAGTGTGACACTAAACAAAACTTCACAATGATTGAATGAATGAACAAGGAATAAATAGGCTGAAACTAACAGGATGATGAGACACAGGTGAATGCAATCAGTGAATGAGGTACAGGTGAATGTGATCAGTGATAAGTGATGATGAGTCCGGGCAGTAAGTTATGGGAAATGTAGTTTGTGAGTGATAATAGTCTTATGTGGAGTGCCCTCTGGTGGCTCTTAAGGGCACTCCAGCTGGTGACCGTTACAGGTTCATTCATAAATCTTACCCTCATGCTGTAGAAATACAAACCGTCAGATAGAACACAATGAGTGCAGCCCTGAAAAGGGGCGGGGCTACATAAGGTCTATACTTGCGCACTTCAAATTTTGCTAACTAGAACTTTCTTGCTTGTAGATTTTAAATAAAGATCAAAAGATTTTGATTGCTTAGTGGTGTAGACGTATGACCATGGTGTAGTTAATTTATAGCTTTTTTACTTCTGGTGATTGTATTTAAGCAACAAAACATGTAAGAATCATAAGCTTTTGTTGGTCACGGAGCTCTTTTTTTATTTATTTTTGCAATAATCCAAAAGGATTATTGGCTTTTTGTTGAGGGAACCAGCGTGATGCTAACTTCCAGATTGGAATACTAAAATATGTAGGCTTTAATTACTTTAATAATGTTTTCTTTTTTATTATGTCACTGATATGTTTTTGGTAAGTCTCAAGACTGAAAAAGTGACTAAAAGAGTCAGGAGAAGTCAACGAGATCAATGATAGTCTAACAGTGCTGTCAGACGGCTGTTTGTGCATGTCTGCTTTTGTTTTTGGAGCAGGTTTTCAGGCTGATCCTATTAGAGCTTTAGCAACAGTGTACTATGGCTCCATATGGTAGAGCACTTATAACAACACAGAGCAAAGAAAGAGATTTGGAGAAAAGAGGCGGAAGAGAAGAATATGTGTAGGATTTCTGATTAGACATTCAAACAACTAATTGTGTGCTACATACTAAACTCCACACAAGAGTTGTTGGCAATGGGAATATAATTCTTCCTTTCTCTCTGTTGACAAGACTTTGTAACACTGTTTTGCAACTGGAGAATGTTAAATCAATGAACAGCAGCACTGGGTGCAAACAAGGAAACAAGGTCACCCTGTCTGTCTGCTTGCCTGAATTCCCCCCAAAACCCCCACCTAGACCCACATCCTTCTCTATCCCACTCTCTCAATACATCACCCATAACTAAGACCCCCATCTTTAATCAAATCCTCATTATGCCCACACTGTTAGCCATTAGGTATCCACTTTAAAGTCAAGACATTAAAACAGAGCCCTCCACATATAAATAAACAATACCAAACAATGACGTAATGAAATGTAATCGTTTGTTTGTCAGAGGCTTTACCGAAGAAGTCCTGAGGGTGATCGTACATGCATCCTACTCTTTCAACTTTGGCCTCTGGTAATGGTAAAGCATTAATGTTACCCATACTCTGATAGTTACCAATATTTCCAAACAAACTTCAAAAAGGCAATCCCATCAACAACTACCCACATGGAAAGAACCTATATGAGGATATATGCGCATATATGAAACCTATATACAGCATATATGCACATATATGATAATATATATGCTGCATATATACGTATATATGCCACATATAGGCAAAATTGAGGTGCATATATGTGCATATACAGGCCATATAGGTCTCCTGTATTGCTTCTTTATATCCACATATAAGCCCTATATGTACATACAAGATATGTTTCCTATATAGCTCATGGCAGGATGGTCATTTTGTAGCTCATATCTCACTTTTGCAATTGTCATACATGATGCCTAGCTCAGATAGGCACATCTATCAATTCGAAGCTCACAGAGCTGAGAAGATCAAAAAGATTTTTTCTTTTTTTTTTTCTGTTCAGTTTTTTGTCTTATTTTTGTTCTTGTACTATTTGATTGTTGTTAAGTAAATAAATAATGTAAATTTCTACATTTTGGGCTTGTATATATGTTGCCTATAGCTATGGATTTTAATAATTTTACTAATATATAGGCAAACAAATAGGTGCATATATAGGTGAACATATAGGTGCATATATACGTGCATATATGCACACATATATGTACACATATATGTACACATATATGTACACATACATGTACATATAATATAGGAAAACTGCCAATTTTATATATGTCACATATATTAAAAACCTATATCAAAACCTATATTAAAACATATATGTTTATATAGGTTCTTTCCATGTGGGTATCTCCACTAGGCTGTTGTCAAGAGAGAGATTTCTCAAACACTCATATCAAAGATGCATGAACCTGTAAATCTGGCTGCTGGGTATGGATACAGTCAAGGGAGCACATTTATCAGATAATTTTTATTGATAAATGTTATTTGAGTGAGATGACATCTCTTGCCGCTGGCTTCAACAGCTGTCTCTTGAGGACCTTATACTGAAGTGATAAGTACTGGGATTCCCCTTGAACCTCACCGCCACAAACAAAAGACATACCAACACCTATTCTGCTGCAGGTGCTGTCTGAAAGCAGTAAGAGAAGATTATCCATCAAAATGCCTCTTTTGAAACACTTCATTTCCGAGTGAAATGATACAGATAAAATGTTCTGATCAACATGAACTGATTCTGATTTTCATGAGGAATGCAGGCAGATGTTCGTGGCGTGCACCTCATAAATATGTGTAAACAGCTGGTCGATGAGAAGAGAAGTCAGAGTGAAAAGCTGTAATATCCCCTTATTTTTGTTGAACCATGAAGGGGGTCACACTGATAGCAAAAAAAAACAGAGAAAATGGAGGCTAATACCTCCCCAAAATCTCAGATTACAGTGCAAATTCTGCCTTAAAAGCAAACCCATCTAACAGATTCACGTCAACCTAAACCTCTCTTAGTGGATCAGACACCATTGGACTAATACAGACCATCAGAATCAGGACCAAAAAAAAAAACATTCACACAAAAAGCACTTTAATGTCTGCCCACAAGTAAGATTAATTTAATCCAAATTTGTGGGGTAAAAAAAAAAGTCACCATTTTTTATTATTTTTTATTATTAAATCCAACATATCAAAAACGTAACAATATTTAGGTCATAGAAAGGTTTCTATACAGTATAATCTCAATTTTAACAAAATAAGCTTTCCTGCAATAATGTGGGAAATGCCTACTCTTTTTTTTTTTTCCTGAAATTTGCTTGCTATCTCTAAATGGTGTGCATTTATGCGAAGGATCTTTAAATCAAAACCAGGATTCTAGCTAAGCACATTGTGTGAGATCACAATGCATTATATAGATCACATGTACCCAATCTAATATTTAATATACTCCTTGGGTATTTGCAGTGCTTTAATGAAGTTCCCCACCTCACTTCACATCACTTTGAATAGTTTCTTTCTTGCTTTCTTGCTTTCTTTACTGGAACTCATACCAGACATGTTGGTCTGGCTGTCTAAGGCATTATAAGTATTTCCTATTCCAATAGAAATATGTTAAGATGCTCTAGACAGCAAAATGTTGACGAAGCACAATCCCATGTTCCATCAGCTTGACAAAACCACTTGCGGTCTATTGAAACCCAATCTCAAATAATCCTGCCACCACATAGAGAGAGGAAGAACCTGAACCTAAATACATAAAAACTACATCTTGCATTTGACAGACACTCACATCTTTAACAATCCTGCTTTATATTATATACCTTAATGCAATGTAAGTTGCTCTAGATATAAGCATATGCCAAATGTATTCAAGTTATGTATTTATTCATGTATTGTTTGTTTGTTTGAATCAATCAAAACTAACTTTCGCTGGACAATAACTTTATCCTAGAGCTGTAAAGCCTAAATAATCTGTTACAGTAATTTCCTATTATCTCTGTAAAGCTGCTTTGAAACAATCCATATTGTTAAAAGCGCTATATAAATGAAGGTGACTTGACTTGACTTGACTTGACTTGACTTGACTTGACTTGACTTGACTTGTTTGAATGTCTACTGTTTTCATTCTTTCTGGTGCTGCTCTGTACAAACACTGACCTTGTGCATTCAATAGAGGGCATAACTAAATGGTGAATCCTGACCACACTTAATCCAAGATTATGCAGAGTGTCAAAGTTCGGGGGGTAATCTACGAGTCTCAGTGGGTCAGTTGTTCAGGAAACACATGTGCTTCCACCATTCACAGCTAATCTACCATTCAGGGCAGCCTAATGATAAAAAAAGTGGCATTCACTTCACACTGCAGTGGCCATTTTAATTAACATAAACAACCATAGCATATAGCATAGCCATAGCACAGTGTTAAAAAAGCTCATTTTGCAATCAAATGTCACGTTTATATGGATTTCCTCTCTACCGCAAACACAAATTGAATTTAACACCCTAATAAAAACAAATAATAATAATGATGATGTCTCAATATCTGAATGAGTCTGAAGCACAGTGTCTGAATCTTTGAGTTGTTGGTTACCTGGGGCTGTTGCAGGATCTCTCTCGGTACATGACCCCTCCACCACATGTGCGTGAACAGTCGGACCACTCGGACCAGCCCGACCACTGGCCATGTACTGCTCTAGGACCATGATCACCAAATTTTACACACTGTCCTCTCCGGCACCACTGCATAATGGGAAAGAAAAGGATTCATTAGTAACATATGAAAACCTGTTTCTTCCTCAGATTAAAAAAAAAAAATAAAAAAAATTAAATAAAGTTTATTATATATATTTTTTTTTTAAATCCATAAAAATGTGCTTAAATTTAACAAGGCCACAAACCAAACTGATCTCTTTCATGTCAAAGAGAAGGTATTTGAGGGGATGTTAAGTAAAGGAGAGAGTGTATCTGCAGAGGAGATCTTGAGCCTGCTGGTTTGGGATGAAGCCCAGAGTTACACCTGGAGAGCAGGACTCGGCCCAGCCAAGCCACACAGTCCCACACATCAGCACCTCTCTCACCCTCATCCCCATCAACCAGTGGAAAGACTAACCGTCCTTATGGAACATTTACACAAAGCAGAGAACAATACCGCAGGTGTGTATGAAGAAAGATGCCGAGAGAGACCGGTCAGTCCATATTCATCCTTAATGGTGGTTCAGTGAGTTAAGAAGGAGAAAGGGTGAACAGACAAGCATTCACTCACCATGTCTGGTCCGCAGATGGTGCCCTCGGCAGCAGGCATGAACTTGGTCTCACACCGGTGTCCTGTTCTGTGGCACCATAATGATTTACAGATGTCCTGGTGGGCATAAACACACAGAGAGCACAGTCAAAGACAAGCCTACACCCACTGGGAACCCTTCAACCTCTCTGGCTTGCACCTCGCCATGCCGACCTCTTGTTTCTACAGCAACGGCCAATCAACTTTCCGAACAAATAAAAAAGCCTGTCAAAATCAATCACTGTGCTGCCCAAAAGAAACATGCTATTATCATTGCATTTTGTTTCTTCCCACAATACAACGATAATAATGGGTGATGAGGGGTTGGGAGACCGGCCACTGCTGGCCAACGGCCCAATTGCATCTGGCAGACAGTGAGAGAGAGACATGGTTTGCAAAAGCTAGCAACACTGGACTCTGGATCACCGGGTAGCTAACACCACTAGCTCCCACGGCTAATTACATCTTTACGGCTTTGTGACAAGGACGGGATGGCTTAAGGGGACAGAAAACAAAAACATTGGGTTTTATCTACACAATCGTTCTTAATTAGGATGTACAGCTGCCTTCCATCGAGGTCGACGTTCAAGACTCTTTTCAGCGCACGTACGAGGTCTTCGAAGAGCACAAAAGCAACAGGGATCTCTTAAAAAGGAAGTCCATAGCATGAGAGCTAATCCCACAGATAGACTCTCGTAATGTTAATTTCCCAAGCATAACTATTTGCATATCAATGTGTGTGTTAGTCGCTAAAAGCTACAGCGGATGCCAAAGGGGGCCCTGTCCATCTTTGTTGAACCTTTGTACATGGACTGTGAATGAAGACTTAGAGTTGATTTCGAGGCAATGGGTTTCCTCTTAGAAGTTCCTTTTCTTTCCAAAGCTCAGATATGTGTTTGTGTTGACCATGATGTCTCTACACACAAACATTACAGGTTGAAGCACATTTAAATATCTGAGACCCTAAATGAACTCAATCTCTGTGAATTCTACTGTGGCACTGTGCTTTGTCAAAAGAACTGATTGAAGCTGAATTGTTAAATGAGTCACTTGACGATTCTAACATGAGTTCAAACTAATTTAACATAAAATGCATGTAATCAAACTGTGAAAGAGAAGCCTAATGGCATATTTTAAAGAACTATGAGTTACCTTTACAAATTCCAGGCTGCACAGTTTGGCCTTTGAGCCAAACTGCCATTTGCACTGTATATCTGCATCGTACAGCTGACCAGGAAGCTGCTCAGGGTATTTGTATTGGCTTATCTGCTTGGGCTCATCCACTAGACACGAAGCCTGAGCTGTACTGTGAACACAAATGCATACAAAGAAACGTGAGCATAGAAACAGGCATTTAAAAAAAATCCATATTATATGTATCTCAAATGGGGAAAATGTTTTATGATGTATATAAGTAAAATATTAAATATAAATAGTTTATCAAAAAAATAATATAGTTACATGCATTTTTCAAAATATATTTATATATATTGCATATCTATCTATCTATCTATCTATCTATCTATCTATCTACTGTGTGTATTACAGTAAAATATATACATTTCTAAAATATATGTATATACCATTTTTTTCTGATAGTGAATATAATGATATGTGAAGTGAAAGTTTACCCTAAAAATCGGTTCAGGTATTGCCGACTACAGGCAGACCATGAGAAAACACCATTATTCCCAGCCAACGTGGGAGACATTATGTTCCCTTCAGTCTTCCGGCAGGGATTCCCCTCTCCGTCATGGATCATTCCAAAACTGGGGTGAAAAAAAAAGGACGGAACAAAAGAGGGAGAGATGGATATTGTGAGTTTTACCCAGTGAGACTATTAATGTACAACCTAAGGACAGAAACCACTCCCTGAGTCAGGTGGGACATTACCTCTATAACTAAAAGCTATTTCATCCCTCAAACCTCTTCAATAATCTCTGTATTCTACTGAATATAACAATTCATGTGATTCACACTCACACATTTACGTACTTACTTTCATCAGCCCTTTGGGAATCAGACCAATTAATGCATCAAAATAAACATATGCACTATGGTCACGAAATTCAGACATGAGCTGTGTTGCACGATATGCCATGTGTTTATAAATGACCACTCCCCAATAAATGAGTGATTAATGACTGTTGGCCGGTGAAGATTTTGCCCTAAACACCATGCATGTTGGACGCACGTGTCCATTTCATTTGACCAAAATGTTTGAACCACTGAGAATAACAAATCCCACAACATGTTATCAGCCTGGTGGTTCTCCAGGAGAGATTTTGTTCCAGTTTATGTTGAGAATGCGCCAACGGACCAAAGGACTCAAAATATGGCTGTCATAAAAACAAAGTCTCAGACGTACAACATAAACTTCCCCTTATCACAGTGGCAACCAGCAAACACAAACAACATGTTTGCCTGTTGCACAGCATATGGTTTCCCAAATTGAAATTATGTGGGACCTGAAAGAATGAATGAACGTACTTATGTCCTGACTCGTGGGCGATGGTGAAGGCGAGACCCAGCCCTGTGTCTTCATTAATCGTGCAGCTACGATATTTGCTACACATCCCACTTATTGGAGCAAAACCTGCAGAAAGAAAGAAACAGCAAAACATGGGTGGAAGAATATTTATATGACTGATGAATGTTGGGAACGTGAATCAAATTGACTGTTTACAGAAACATTACAATCCAAGAGGTCTGGATGAAAACCGTAATATATGATTTAAGTATCACTAAACACCACAATGTATTCAAAACTATAGAATTTGATACAGGATCCCATTACGCATAAACACACTTTCAGACTATTTCTCTGACTGCATGGTCTAAGAAAAAGCTTTGAGTTTGTGTTTCACATCATACAGAGGCAATTTAAAAGCAGTGCTCTCCCCTTCGCCATACATTCAAAGCAGTGCATACTTGTGGTTTGGAGCGTCAGAGCTGAATTCATTACATTTGGCTGACGCCTCTATAGCAAAAAACGAAAAAACTGCCAACTGACTGCAAAGTGGATTTGAGCTTTCTTGGATTCAATCAGGTGAAGTTCTCTGCCTGAGGGCAGACTAGGACACACATCACCAACCACAAGATCTTTCTAACCTTGGCATTGTGTAATTCAGCCTCCTGTCACTCTATTAGCCACTGACATCACAACACATGACCCATTTCTGCTGCTGGATGGTGAATGTCAAGTGCCTTACCCAAGGTGTCACACGGTTCATTCTTCCATGAGCAGATGTCCAGCCCCGTCAACAGTATTGCATGGTCGTGCCGCTTGCCATTTTTACCTATCAGGCCTGATTGCCACTGGCAGAAGCTGTTGAGGGATTGGTCTGCGTGGTGGTTGATAGACAGGCCCAGCTGACAGCAGTGAAACCGAGAGAGATGAAGTGTTTAGAGAGGTGGTGAGAGACAGATAAGAGAGTAATGAATGATCAGACATCTGTCATGTATGAAAGAAATGGAAAAAAAGACTGGGATTCTTTAAAAAAAAATTAAGATATGACACATCAAATTTACCTTTATTAAGATTAAATTAGCTAAAGTTACTGTGTTTCCAGCACTATTACAAAAGCAAATTAAATCATATTTTGTATCCATTATTTGTAATAATGCCAAGAAATGTCTTTCTGTAGAGTTGCAGTATTGCACTCAAAAACAACAAATCAGTATAGTCCGATTTATGCGCAAATAACTTTTGTAAGCCCTTTTTTGTGAGAAAAACAAACAAACAGCATGACCAGTATTGTCTGATTCCTTAATTAAAGATTAATTTTAAAACACAGTGACCAGTTATTCTGATTGCCAAACAAATTACTTTTTAGTGAATAAAAACAAACAGCTTGTTACTGGTTTGAGTCATCATAGTGGTTACTGAATCAACAACTGAATCACGGTTTAATTGATGTCAATATCATAAAAGTTATGTGCTAGTATCATGATTGATCACATGGATGGATGATGGATACTGCATATGTATGTATGTATGTATCTTACCGGATCTTTCTCAAGTAGAAGGAGACTGACCACAACAATGTTGATGTCATTTCCAATTGTTCCATCTTTGAAAAGACTGGAGACCTGTTCAGCACAACAACACTTTGCATATTACTATAGGAAGAAGTAAATGTTCACTGAACATGCCAGATCAAAGTGTCTTCTCAACAACAATACTGCTGACAGCTCTCTCACCATGTTCATGACAGTAAGGACATAAGTAGTGACGTTCTCTCTTCCATGTTTTTCCAGCATCTTCCTGTCTGCCACCACCAGAGTTTCCACGTTCAGGCCACCCTCTTTGCTCGATGTAATCTCGGAGCGTTTCACCCGGCTTTGCTGCTCAAACTCGTCAGGCATGAAAAAATTATCCTCTGTAGGAGGCTTGGGAGTATCTGTAGTTAGGATGAGGTGGAGAGATAAAAGTATGGAAACTCATGAAAAAGAGTGAGAGAAACTGGAAATTGCCTCAGATAACTGATTTTCCTGTTTCCAAGCTTGGCGCCAGAGAGGCGACAACAGACCAGGAAATGCACAGTCATTAACTTCACATGCTGTTTCCGAGCTTTCACTCAATTCCACACAACAGATGATAATAATGACACAGTAATTTTGCTTTTGGAATCAATCAACATATCTTAGAGGGCTTTGCTGTTATACGCAGACTGACTAATTCTACAAGTAAATCATACGTGATGCACTTTCCATTTACAAATAGCTCAAAGGAAATTCCCTTACATACATTGCTTGCGGCGTCCGCAGAAATGTTGTCTCTGGAGTTTTCCATGCTGGTAATCATGGTGACGGTGATGGTGATGGTGGTGGTCCTCATAGGCGTTGTTTGATTTAAAGTCGCTGTTCCAGTCAGTCTCCTCAGCATGCACTCTGCGCTCAGCTGATCGCTTATAGATCACATGTGGGTGATGTCCAGAGGGGGCGCTGTAGTTGTGTCGTAAAGCCAAATGTTGTGGGAGCGGAGTGATGAGAAGTTCCTCGCCGGAGAACCGGATCAGACCTGACTGCAGAGTACAGAGGAAGAGGAAGCTATGAGTGGCTAACCATATAATAACAAACAGTGAGTTTGGACTCTATGTCAAATGTACTGTATATACACTACTGTTTAAAAGTTTGGGGTCAGTAAGATTTTTTAATGTTTTTTTTTTTTGTCTCAAATGTTCACCAAAGCAGCATTTATTTGATCAAAAATACAGTAAAGTGTCACATGATCCATCAGAAATGATTCTAATATGCTGTGTGGCAAGCAGGGCGGGGCTGAGAGCCGTGAGAGAACGGAGGAGGAGCTTTTTGAGAATTTTGAGATTTTCTAAATATTACATTTAACAGTTTCTTTATAAGTGAGCATTGGATAATGGCAAAGGTAATCTAAATGTAAAAATAGGGGCAATGAGCATGAACAAATAAATATCTAATTTTGGCCAATATATATATATATATATATATATATATATATATATATATATATATATATATTCAATAATATTTACAATATTGTTCTCTAATATAGGTTGATAACTGATATAGTACCGATATACTGTGCATAATTTCCAAGTTGAGCTCTATCAACAGCATCTGTTGCGCACTATAAAATAATTGCCCAAAAGATTTCCATTGTAATCACATGTTGACACAACTGTCATCATGTTTATTGTTTTGTTGTGACAAACTGAGGGCTGGTTTGTGCTTGTTAATCAAGAGCATGTAACAGATGCTGTCAACAGAGGTCAACTTCTAGTTAACCAGGAATATTCCTAAACGGACACGTTAGCCTTGAGATAACCCTCAAGACCAAGTTAAAATCAGAGCGCACAGATGTGGGACTGAAAATATATCAAATCAAAGACATGGAGGTATTTATGTGAGTTTAATGTCAGGGAAAGAAAAGCCCTTAAGGAGACCATCGACTTTTACATTCCTGGTTGTGGGGGATTCATGGTCCCTCCAGCTGAACCAGTGGTTAAAAAACAGCTGTTGCAGAGTCACAAAAAACGGGCATCGCCATAGTTACAGCTGTCAGTACACAAAAAACAAACGATGACATGGCGGGATGTAAAGCAGCCTGGGGCTTCTGAAGCCATCTTAAAGAGCAACCCATTTATCAAATGTTTCAGTACAGAGAGCAGAGGAAAGTTCATATGCAGCGTAACTTTTCAGCAGCTTGTTTTACAGTGACGATTAGCATGGCCACAAGCCAGGCATGACAGGTATGATAGACTATACTATCTACATCCTCTCTCAACTACACTCAGCCCTTGAAAATCTCTAACTAACTCCATTTCTCCAAGGAAGAGGAAACCTGAGAAGTTAAAGTGAGGAAACCTACTGTACAGTACCATGCTGTGTGGTTAATATTAAAGTCACCATGAAATCAAAATTGACAGTTCTTTTTTTTTGTGGTATATTGCAGTATGTATTATAAATTACTTAGAATTCGTGTGCCCTTGTAATCTTTAATCATAGTAACGTTCCCACCCTTTTGCAGCAACATCTTCGGCTATGTCCGAAATCGCCCCCATTCCCTTAAATAGGGCATTATTTGAGGGGACATCCATTTGTAGTAGAGTCCAAAACCATAGTGGACGTTATCGAGTGTACTCGTTCAATCCCATAATGCACTGCAATAATGAATGTACAAATGATGTACACTCAACGGCTATAGAATACCCATTATGCACTGTGAGGGTCGTGCCGAATGAATTCCTGCGTCTCGCCATAATAGGGCGCATGCTGCTAAAACATCCATTCATACATTTACCAAACCGCTGGTCCAAAATGGTATGAATTCCTTTTTAATTGATTATTAAATTGTTTAATTAAGGTTTAACAAATGATTATTAAACAGCAAGTACAAACTATGTAAATGCAGCAGCCTTTCTGGGACACTAAGTGTCCGAATTCACTCCCTAGATTTCATTCACTCCTTAAGGTGGACTATAATAGTGGAGTAATGTAAGGAATAGTGAATGAGCATATAGGGTGCGATTTCGAACAAAATCTGACTGGGCAAAGTCCTACCTCACAATAGGGAAGAAAGACTATCGCAACTTCAATTTCATGACAACTTCAATTTCAAACATAGTCGCATTATCAGAAAAATACTAATATTAATTGAAAGATCGAAATAGCATAACCCAGTCTCCTCTCGTCCGTGTGTGTGTGTGTGTTTGTGTTGCTTGGTGGAGTTTTATGTATCTTTTAGAGCTGAATTAGATGGCATGTTTGAGAGGTACATGGAGGAGGTTAGATATTCACAAGCAGTTGATTAATGAGGTGTGGGGTCAAAGGCAAGCACAAAGCTTATCGTCTCTGCTATGATAGTGACACGCATTGGTGCCCTGGGACACATCCACAGTAAGCCAGCACATGCTCATATTTAGCCATTACTAATAAAACATGTCAAATCTTAATTGCTTCATTATAAGTCATACACATGTGTCTTCAGATTTATTTGGTTTGGGTCAGTGTTTCTAGCAAAATATAGCAATGTTTCAGAATGAAGCACTTTTCAGAACTGTATTGCCAATGGGAAAAGCAATATATGTCAGCTTCATTAAACAAACATGTACTACACATTCAGGCATAATCCTTTCTTTAGGTTAACATGATGAATCTTTTCATTGTATTTAGTAGGACACTGTGATTTCCACTATGTGGAAAATGCGGAGGGAATCCCATCATAAAAATAAAATGTCACAGCTAAATTTATGAGAATAAATCAAAAGCAGGGCTGTAGGCAAATCATGATATGAACTAGTGTCGGTGAATATTAAACCACAAATGTCTGTTATTTAAATATGAATTCTGCATTCACTGTGTGAATCTACTAAAGCATGCATGACACGCATGCGTTTTCAGTGTCTCTCTCTAAATGAGGAAACTCCGCATGAACTTCATCTCCAGAGCTGTTTTAGCTGTTTTAGCTGTTAACGTTTCATTTGATAACACTATTACCAGGTACACACAGGAAAAAAATATCTTTTTAAAAAAAATCTAAAATTACGAGAATAAAGTCGTATCATTTCAAGATAAAGTCAAAATATTTCGAGATTAAAGTCGAAATATTTAGAGATTGAAGTCGAAATATTTTGAGAATAAAATCAAAATTACGAGAATCTTCAGTTAAGTTCTTCTTTTTCTTTTTTAGTAAGTAAAGAAATGCGCTTGTGAAGTCGAACTGCCTCGGACATGGATCTAAACATAATAGTAGCTTTTTACTTTTATCTGGGTTTTCAACAAAAGGAAATTCTACAGGTGCTGATGGCATTACCATTTGTTTTAGGACGTTACAAAATATACTGCGCCGGAATAGACTTTTCTATTCGGGATTCCAGGATCCGGCTAAATGATTCGATACATGATGATGCACTTAAAATGTATCCAGAAAGGATTTACGGTGAAGAAGTACAGTACAGTTACTGTTAAGTGTTCTCGACCCACATGGTGTTGCCTATACCACGAGGGAGTGCTAGGGGTCCTTGGAAAGGTTTAGAGAAAAAAAAAAAAAATATATATATATAAATGTATTTGATTAAAAAATATATATAAAAAGTGTTATTTAAATAATTAAATAATTGATTAAAACAATAAATTAATGAACTGTGATTAAAATAAATAATTAATTAATTGGATGAATATAAAAATAAGTAATTAAATTTAATAATCTGCTTGATTACAATAAATAAAAAATGGTAAAAAAAAAAATAACAATGATGTAACAATAGAAACTAAATATTTTCCAAATAATATTTGACCTGACTTTCTGGAGGTTACATTGTTCCGCTTGTAGGTGGCAACAAAGGACTTAATGAGTAATAATTAAATGATGCATGTAAACTAGTCGTTCTCAACCAGGGGAACGCAAAATAACTAATTTAATAATAATTAATTTAAATATATTAATATAATTCATTAATTTTATTATTTATACATAAAACATTTTTTTTTTTTTTTAAATTAACAAAGCAAACCGTGTATGTGCACTCTCGGCTCACTGATCGCTATAACATCGTATTTCTGTTCAATATATTCACGTAGTTGTCAAAATGAATGTACTGTGAGTGATTTATAATGGATGCTCACTAAAGAAGCATGTTTTGGAGAAGTTTGTGAGGATCTTTGTTTATGTACACATGGGCATCAGACGCTCCAAACACAGACACACACAATTGTTGATCTGGCAGAGGAACTGTTCACTGATGACATCAACCCACCTTCAGATCGCTGAGTTTCCACAGATTCATTTTTTTTTTTTCATTTGTGTTTTGGTGTGTTTAATAATTCTGAATGGATCCATATAGTAGCTATATGTAGTCCTTTGGCATCTCCCTGTGGTCTTGTTTGTTATGGCAGGTTGACTTGTGCTTATTTAAGTTACAGCAAAGTGAGCAAAGTAAGTACTTTTAAGTTGTAAAAAATGTCTGCAGTGACATTTTTGCAAAGTATGTTTGCAAAAAAAAAAGATCACTGAATGTTTAAATCTATCTTTTTGTTTAAAAAAATAATAACATGGAGTTGAAAAGTAATAACACTAGAATACAAATGTTTTTATGAATAAAAAAGTATTGTTTCGGAGAGGAGGGGAGACTTGGAGTAAAAAAGGTTGAGAACCACTTATTTAAACGATTCATTCAGAAACGAGGATTCATTCAGGGACAACAACATGCATAAAGGCAATATTGGATGTAAAATGTAAGTTCCTCAATATTATCGTTTTCTGTTGTTGTAATTGTATAAAAATGTCACAATCATGCTGTTTGTCCTAATATGAATAATATGATTAATTTGATTTACATTAGGTTCTTTAGGTTACAGAATGCATATTTTGTATAGAGTTGTGTTATTTCGGGTAACACACAATACATGTTGGCGACGTGTGATTTTTTTTGTATCAATGACTGCTTTACTGCTCTTGCAGACAGGCTAGAGTGCAATAAATGATAAAATAGGTGTATCTCTATTAATTTATTGACTTTTGTCTCTTTCCTGTTCAATATGTGCAAACATACTATATGGCCATGTAAAATATGACCACGAAGTTATCTCCTGCCAGGTCTGGCTTTGCTAAGTGGGAAGTGTTGCAGTTGTAAAATTGCTCATAGTACTCCAGTCATCAGTGCCAGGACCATATACAGTCTGGCAGAGCCATAATTCACAAAGAGACAATCTTCAGAGAAGTCAGCATGCTCTTTTTCTCTCTCCCTCTCTAAATTCTAAATGTTTTCTTAAATACTGGCTTTACACAAATTCGAACATAATATTTAGAGACCTGTGGTGTCGTAAAGAAAGCATTTGTCACGGGAAAATGCATCTTCCTGAATGACTTGAGGTGCTCTCATCACCGAGCTGAGGTCATCTTCCCTGTTTAAGACTAGATCTTTAACCTCTGTCTCCCAAACTGCTGAAACTCACACATTCCGTCTGGCTTTGGAATTCTACCTAATCCCACCCTTCACGAACAGGCAAATCCTTGCAGTATAGCTGTGAATTCAATCACTGATTGAACCCGCTTGTGTTTTTCATGCCCCTGTGTGTTTGATCCTGTGTGCCCCGACCCCTCCCGTCTCGCAGGTGGCAAAGTAAACACAGGCCACTCCCAAAGCCGAGGCGGTCCCCGCAAAAGCCCATGCTGTGAAAACAGCGGTAGACCGTGGCAGGCTGCCGCAATGATCTGGGGCATCTGCTCCCACCATTAAACACAGGGCAACAAGGGCACTCGTCTCTCTCCAGCCATGCTGACCTCTCCTTTCACGGCTAATGGCTTTCTTCCACTAACTGAAGGCAACAAAACTGAGACGACTGATGTGAGCTGTTGGTTTTTTACCAACATCTACAAATGTGTTCTCAGGGAAAAGGGTGATCACAAGTAGTGATCAGTACATCAGTTCATAGCAGCAATTTTCATTGCATTTCATTTTGAGATTTTTATATTTGCTCAAAATAACATTTATGTTAAAGGGATAGTCCATCCAACAATGAAATATTATAAACATACATAAACATTTCTCAGCGAACATACATAGGTCACTCAAAAATGGTAAACGGAAGCTCAACTGTACTTGTTTGACATCCAAGAACAAACCTTGATGGTTCTGGTGGAAGCGTGACAAGTGAGAATAAACCTGATTGGTTCTCACGTGTCAAGCAAGCTGAATGCTTTATGTGTGTTCGTTGATATTTTAGAACTCTTTGAAGCATCAATGAGTGATGAATAGACTTTGAAGAAATATCTTCATTTGTGTTTTGAAGATGAACAAACGTCTTATGGGTTTGAAACCTCATATGGGTGAGCAAATGATGATTTTAATTTCGTCAAAACCTCAGCTATGTTAGCTAGCTAGATATCATTACCTTAGTGGCAATGGCAAAATGGCGGGTGGCAATGGGAGAATTTGTGACAACAATGTAGAATACATCACAGAAAATCAAACCATTTTGAAAGGCATAAAAATGGATATACAAAATGAATGAATGTAAAAATGTCAGTAGCACTGCAGCTATGCATTGACGGTTATGACAGTTCTGTCTGAAGCTCTCTCACACCGGCTCCAGGCCAGCAGGACACCGTTAGTGCTGAGCCATATACCACTACTAGTAAAAATGTAATGCACACTGTGGAGCATAATCATATTGGATGTAAAAGTGCATTCCACTGCCTCAGGACATCAATTCTCATTCACACTGCCCATGTGCGGGGGTTTAATTTGATTCATGTAGAAGTCATAGTGTGCGCCACTGTAAAACTGAAATCTGCATTCAAGCATTTAGAACATCAAATGTACAAACTGACTATACACAAGACACAAGCTAACGTCTGGCACATACAAACCTACCAAAGAAGGGCAGCGTGTAATTTGCTTTCTTTAAATAACAGGGTTAAGATTCTTTTTTGATGATAATAGCGCAGAATCAACCTATTATTAGTGAATTGGAATTACAGTGTAGTTTTGCATTAAAACTTTACTCACAACCAGAAAGCCAATGCCATTGATCCACGTTCTGCAGAAATTATGAAACACTGCTTTCAAAAATAACTGGACAACTCCCGACGCTGTGATGTGGGTTTGCGTTTAAAACCGCACTGACAGAAATTTCTTTTTACTAATTTTCACTTGCCCTAAGAGTGAGTGGGGATGATTGGCTCCAAAAGCTGGCATTTTCAGAAAAACTGGCAGATTCTGTCATTTTCTGAATAAACCATGTTAGCACATTATTTGAGATAGCTTCCTGCAGTGAAGCCCTCCCCGTACACTGCATCCCGCAAGCATGTGTTTAACCAACATCCTGGAGGACCTCTGCAAGCGCCCCGCAGTCCAACTCACACAATTATCACACATGTATTCCATTTGTTTTAGAGACATAACAAACTTTACTGTCAAATATCTAACAACTTAGTCCAGCAGTTAGCAGATGGAGTTGCTTTGCTTCGATAATGGGGGTAAATGGATTCCATCTGGGGCCATCTGTTTTTTGGCCATTATGTCTTACGGGATGCAGAAAGAAAGGAGCTGGCTGAAGACATGAGAGAGGAAACTAACTGAAGAACTGCAGGGATCCTATTATCACAACATCAATTTTCTTTTCTTTTTTCTTCTTTTTTTTCTAATTTTATTCTAAAAAAGGAAATTAATATCAGTATTCAGGTTCAGTCTTCGAATCTGATTCTATCGAGCAAGGTTTTCATAAAGGAACTGCAAGGGGTTCATGAGATGATTCAATTAAAACATAAAAAATAATTAATTAATTCATGGATTACGGACATTCATAATCATGGATATTCACTTAAAATCTCAGGGAGTACTTCCAAGTAAATATTTTAGGTCAAAGGGGTTTGGCAGACAAAAACAAGTTTGGGAATTTCTGCTGTAGAAGATATTACTGAGCTGCAATGCGTTTTTATGTAAAAACGTGTGACAGGTGATCACATAATTACACGAGTGCCTAACTACAGCCTTCTACAGAAAAACACCTGACTACTTAGAGCCTATTACACTCGAGGGAGCGAAGGGAAACACTCAACCGCAGTCTCTTCTTCTTCTCTCCTTCAAGAAACACTTGTAAGAGATGTAGATTAGAGGGCCACTGTCTGCTGCCAGATAAACACGTTTCAATTTCACAGCGAACAGAATCCATGAGAGCTCTTTTAACTCTCACTCCCCTCATTGAGTCGGAGTCTTCACATATTCAAAGGAATATCAGATGTTGGGAATTAACTAATAAACCACTATCCTCGAACTCAAAGCAGTACTCTATGGATGATTTTACCACAGGGATCGTCTGTTTTATGTGGTTTCATGAGATCTGTCTTTGACTAGTCTTCAGTGCAAGTATGGGAAATAATTTATTGCCTGTCTCTGTGATTCTATGAAACGTAATTAGCTTCTCTTTGTGTAAACTGTGAGTGTTTTTAAAGCCTCCAACCATGGTATTATAATCTAGATGAGTAAGTGCTTACATGCTGTTAAAGGCTGGAAGGGAGCAGTGAGAAACCCAAAGCTGCTTATTACCCAGCTTTAAAACACATCTGCATTCCACTGCTGGGTTACATCTGACCAGAGCATCGGCTCTACTGGCTACATAGGGGTGAGAGTGTGTGTTTGCGTGCTCAGAAAAATGATGAACAATTAAGGGGCATTTGTATATTGGATATCTACACAAACTCACAAACTGCGCGGATATCTGAGATCTTTTTAAACCCCTACTTTTAACCCTGGTTTATGAAACACTGGGCTGCATGGTTTCGCAGAGCTAAAAAGTAAGTATTAGGTCTGAAATGTTAAGTTTGCAACAGATAATCAATCATAAACTAAATATTTGATATATATCAAACCATGACTCTTGAACCTTGGCCCTCTCACCCCCTTCCCTCATTGGGAAAAAATTCAACTCATCTTAAAATCAGCCTAGCTTTCTGTGTCCTCTTCTTTAGTACTGCATAAGTTACCTTTGACAAGAAATGCAATGTGAGTTATCACCAAAATTAAACAAAAAGTAATAAAATGGAAATCATCATTACAAAGAATTGCATCATCACACAATCGTTGTGTGCATTTTAGAGGAATAATAACTGTTTTCTCAACTCAAGCGTAACATATAAATCAGTGGCAGCGGTGGTCACGTGACCAATTAGAATTTAAATAACTTACCCACACAGCAAACAATTCTAGCAGTAAAGCTTTAGCTTATTGGTTGATGCCGTCATCCAGTGGTATCGCTTACAATTGCTGTGGCTTTCTGCACAAAATTAAGCTCTGGTGTAGGTCTTCCTTTGCCAATTAACTCCAGCTTTTCTTCAAAAGCTTATCTTGAAAACGGCGTGGATAATAAATTAGCAACAATGTCCTCCTCATTAAAGGAGAACTTGGTAACTTTTTTAACTTAATAAAACTGTCTAGAAATCATTTGGATGGTTAAACAACCTGTTCTGGTGATATTGGTGACTTTCCCCGCTCCCCCCAGCGTTCCCAGGCGGAAAACCAACCTTGCAACTTGGGGACTACCGTCCCGGCAAAATAGAAATTGGAAGTCTCGTGAGAAGCGAGAACGAGAACGAGAACGAGCGCGAAACACGAATCGCTTTACGGCAATTCAACATAAACACACACGCATGTATGATGTATTACCAGATTACCCACCTCGGTAGACATAGCTCCACACGATACAGTTGGCTTGCTCCGATCATAACAAACGCACATGAGCAGCGGTAGAGAGGGGGAGGAGGCCGCCGCAAGTGAGTTTTTTACGACCGTGTTGTGAAATATACGCCCCCCCCCCCCCCCCCCCCCACAGCTGTAGGGGGAGCTCGTGGGGAAAACATGCGACAACAAAAGGGAAAATCAGCGAAGAAGTGACTAGAGTTCGCTAGAGTTGCCGAGTTCTCCTTTAATGTTGCTTGCTGTTTACATAGCGAACAGCGCAAGCTATTTTATCATTTTTTATTTATTTTATCCGATGGTGTTCCCCACAGCAGGTGGAACGCGTCATAAACTTAGTAATTACAAGCCTCACCCATTTAGAGGGATTATTTCAATTTTCCGGTCATTTGAAATTAGCCTCTCATTGGCTTGCTATAGACCTTATTCACAGCAGCGGCATCTTTGATTTTTAATGGCAATGAAAGCGAGACTGTGAGGAATAGACAAACATCTCTTCAGTGGGTTGTACTGTTATTTATTGTGTTTTTGTATTATTCCGCTGACGAAACACTGCAAAGATATCTTTCTGAGAAATTTCAGTAGACAAAAAACCCCACACAATATGAGCTGTGGAAAATTATAAGTGATCTAGGAGCTTTAATTATACAGAATTTTACAGCAGATGCCACTGAAAATATGGTGAGTCTATCCCTCACAGCCTCGCTTTCATACCAGTCATTGCGCTGCTCTGAATAAGATCTATGGCTTGGCCCTCTGTAATTTTACGACTGGACCACCAATCGCAGAGCTGAAAGCGTTAGGGGCTTTCAAAAAAATCCTAATAGAGATGTTTAAAATGGACATCTACACAACACAACACAAACTGAATAGGTAGATTTGAAGGGTTTATTTCCTCAAAAAGATTTAGTTTATTGTCAGATTATAAATTTGTTAGAATAGAACTGAAGACTTTTTATTTAAAAAGTTTTTACTTTTTAAACTATTATATAAAAGTTTGTAAATATTATTTTTACAATAATTTAAGCCCTCTCCTGACAGTTCCCCTGTATATAGCTAAATACAAAAGATTAATAAAAAAAAAAATCTATGAACTGTGTGATATATGCAACAAGACTATGTTTGCCTGGGGGTTAATAATGACCCTGGATTAACTATTTAAATTATGAATTGTGAAGCCCAAAAGTATGTCTTCAAACTGCATTTGAAGCAAACAGGCATTTGGTCATGAGACAAAAAAGAAGGAAAACCTGACCCCACCCGTGCACTTTTTTTTTTTTTCTACAGAACAGTGAAATTACAATACTAACATTTATGGTTGCCTTAATTTCTTTGCATTCAAACTTTAAACCACTGAGCATCCATTTTGGTGGAAAACCACAGAGAGACCTTAACGCTTCTCTTTGTTGACAACAAACTAATTTATTAACAATACTTATTATCAATTTGTCAAGATGGTTGGTGCACATTGCGTTCCCAAATGCAAATTATAAGTGACTAAAACACAGCACTTGCAAAGTAGAACTTACTGTGAATCACTGAAAATGAATACAGTGCTGTGCTTTGGCATTACGCTGAAATATGTCTGTAATTAATCGTGATCACACCTAACATTAAAGATTTTAATATATTTTTATATTGTAATAATTTCACATTTAATCACCACAATAATGTAGAAACAACACAAAGACAGTAGCTTTTTTATGAAAGAAGGCCAGTACCACCAATACCAATACTGCTACTGATGTCTCTATTGAAATAGATTTTTTTCTCCTCAATTTTAGCTGTTAATTATAGCCATTCCGCAATACCATATAATTGAAAGCTATACATTTTAACATTAGGCAGTTCAGATTTTTACTAAATGCACAACAAACTATTGTTTTCATTGTTTTTGAACCATGTAAAATGGTGCTTTGCGATTTTCAGGTAGGTCTAACAGGTAGGATACAGAAATTGAATAAAGTTATCAAACACTTCACAGTCTTCACTGCATAAATTATAAATTAAATATAGATTAATCCTTATTAAAGCTACAAAAGTTATTCAGTCAAGAGCAGTGAGTGATTCAAGAGCAGTGGCTGCTAGGCTGCTGTCACTTTATCTGAGACATCCTATTTTCTCACAACTCTTTACATTCAAGACTTCATTTAACTAATTTAAGACTGTGCTTGCAAGGATACTTGACAAAACAGGCATTTTGGCTTTTTTGTGTGTGTTTTTGTCCTTTCATGCGCTGTCTGAATAATTACATCACAGCCATTGCGATTTGATGATCAGATTAAGGCATATCACATTCTCGCAACCTTGCATTGTCAAAATTCATAAAGAAAGTTCCCTTTCAAAGGAACTCGCACTGCGAACGCTTAGCGTGATGACGTCTTGGAGCACATGTGAAATCAGTCCAATGGTGTGGCGGACGTCAGAGGCGGGTGACGTCACAAACCAGGAAACTATAAAGCCTGCCCAAAGCAAAGCAGGGCTAGCTTCTGAGTCTTAAGTAAGCGCTCAGTGTGAAACTGTCTCTGCCTATTTGGTGTTGTATTAGACGATTAGCAATTTAGACTGTGTGTGCACCCCTGCCTGTGTTATTTGAGGAGCATGCACAGTCATTGCTCGAGGGTGCTGGCTGTGAGCACTGTGATGTGCTTATCATGCGTACGCTCCGATCCCGCCTGGTATTTTTTCGCGAGGATGCTCAGGCTCGCGTTCCCCAGGGCTCGGGTCCAGCTGCTGCAGAGGCACAGTGGTGACTAGATCCAGTGCCTTTTCTCAGGGTTTGGAAGCACGGGCTGCAGTTACTTCTGCCTCGATTGAGGCACCCACACTGCAGCTATCTATTTCTGAGGATTTAGATGTTGTCAGTGTCGAAGCAGGAGATACTGAGGATTCGCCACCTCGGTTTCATGCTTTTGAGGAGCTAGTTGAGGTTGTAACGAGAGCTGTGGAAAGATTAAGTCTCGACTGGCCAGCAGATAAGCAGGACGTTCGCGAGCTATCTCTCCCCTGAATCAGCATCTTCCCTAAAGGCCCCGGTATTACCCACTAAGGCAGTTAGAACAACAACTTCCTTGGTGGGTAAGGCTTACTCAGCCGCTGGTCAGGCTGCACATGCCTACGCACAATGTCACTGTTGCAGGTCTACCAGGCTGAGTTGTTAGGAGATATGGATGAGGGCGGGGGTATTGGTGTGGCCACTGGGATGCATATATGGCTCAAACTGAGCAATATATAGGAGAAAGATAAAAACTTCCTTATGGATGCACCCCTGTCACCTTCTGGCCTCTTATTAACTCAGTCGTCAATAGGTTCCAGGATGCAGCCAAACAGGCGGCTGCATTCCAGAAACTCCTCCCCTGCCGCTCTCATGTCTCCGGGACTGCTGAGCGGGAGCAGTCCCAAAACATCTAAAGTCAGCTCCTCACACCGTGCCACACAAAAGCAGAGAGTAGCTTCCCGTGCTCCCCCTCAAAAATATTGAGGACAGGGAAAGCGATCTCAACCGCAACCTTCAAGGGGTAAGACGGATCTGAGGACAGTCATTATTTCCAAGAAGGCTGTGGGGAAAAGGTCCAGACGCCCGAGGGGTCAGGCCAACGAGGGGTCAGGCCAACGAGGGCAGTCTCCCCCAAAGTAAAGCAGTTAACACCTCATCATATGGTGCACCACCTTGTGTGTTCCGGGGCACAGCGGTCTCCGGCGAGCACACATCTCAGGGTCCACTGAAGTTCCGCCACACCATTGGACTGATTTCACATGTGCTTCAAGATGTCATCATGCGTCATACGCATCACACGTTCCCTCAGCGTCAATCGACGCAACATTTCGTTCCCTCTTCAGGGTTACAGTCGTAGGAATAGACTTGGAGTTATTACAATGGTATGTACTGTGTAAAGGTACTATATCCCATAATTTTCAATACTGACTCAAAAAGTTTGTTTTATGGAGTTTTTGTCTGCTGAATGTTTTTTTTTTTTTTTTGAAAGATGACAGAAATTAAATATGGTGCCACCCTGACTAAGATCTATTAAGCAAGCTTGAGTAAAACCACAATGAAAGCTGGTCTAGTGGGTAAACATAAATAAACCAAAAAGAGAAGTGACTAAAAAGATGAAGCACTGCCCATGCCTCAGATATCGCACAGCTAAGTTGTCAATGACAAAAAGGTGTCCTTTCATAACCCTATTACTCACAGAAAGATGCATGAGCTTGACTAACATAATTAAACCTCAATGGAGACATGAGAATTTTAAAATGCCAGTCCCAAATGGTCCAAGGCACTAGATATGGGATTCCTTATAATATTTATGGCTTCTAAGCGCTGGTGTGACAGCCACTTTACCACTGCCCATTAGTTTTAGGTCTTCAAGTGAGTGAGAACAAGAGCTATTACAGGAACAGCCTGCCTTTCCCCTTCCTTACTTTCTCCCAAAAGTCTCTCTCTCTCTCTCTCTCTCTCTCTCTCTCTCTCTCTCTCTCTCTCTCTCTCTCTCTCTCTCTCTCTCTCTCTCTCTCTCTCTCTCACACACATCCCCAAGTAGCCTCTACATCACTGTCACCACACAGACCACCAGGGAATAGCCCCTGGCAACTTCTATAGTGCTAACATGGCATAACACCCCATGAATTATGAAAGGGGGAGTGAGGAACATTTGTAACTACAAAGAAGCCCAGCATATATTCACTCTGGTTTCAATTTGTCTGTCTGCCCTCCCAAAACTCAGACAAGTGTAAATGTCCACCACGTCACCTGAGCATTGTCTCCCATGGTGCAGAGCATTTGACTCTCAACTAGCAGACTCAGAGTGGTTAATTCAAGGGACTGAGTCAAATAGTGGCAGGAAGAATCCCAGACTGGTCCCAGGCATGCCCCTGTAGAGACATGTGTAGGGTATCGCTGAATGCTTCATGATATGATACATCACGACACAAATGCTGTCAAATGCACAATTAATTATTCAATTAAACTATGTAAGGATTATTCAAATCAATTTGATGGAATTTTACTATTAATTAAATTATGTAAATCTTACATTTTTTGAGTGTATATTTTAAGCAACATTTACTATTGTTCACCAAATTTTGGGAGCAAAATCCAGTAATTTCAATAGGAATGCATGCAAACATGAATTTCGTGTGATGGTGAAAGATTTTGCAACGGGTCCAAGTTGCTCACGCTTGGACCAACAGAAATCAGCTTGGTTGGAAAGTGACTTTTGTGTGAGATATGCTACACTATGTGTATATGTGTATATGCTACACTACTGACAATTGACAATGGACCTTTTTTGGCCATTAAATTTTGCTAATGTGAACACATTTTTATACTGTGTGAGAAAACTGTATTGTAAAACATGTGTTGTAAGTTGTATACATTGCAACTCTGAACTTTCTTGCAAAATGTTTTTACAGAAATATATGCAGATTTGTTTTATTTGTAGTGTTAAAACCATAGATATGTATACGCAGATGACTTATCCAACCCTTCCAGACACGTAGGTGCAGCTTCTGTTTGTGAAACCACCGAGATTTAAATTCCCGAAAAAATTGGATAACCTTTTACAGGTGAGAATGTGTTGGTTTGTGTTTTTATATGTATTAACCCAATACATGGTTTTACTATGGTACTTTTAATGTTTTTACTTTTACTATGGTAACTTTTTAATGTCACCTGACGCCTGTGTCTTGTTGTATTGTGTTAGTTTAGCAAAAACATCTGCTGAAGTCTATTTCATATTAATACATGCGTCTAACTACGATCAGTCAACTTGCTCTCGAATTTTCACTGACTACTCCAATATGGCAGACAGCTTACGAATAGCGGCACACTAAAACGGCTGCTAATTATGCATCTATGTATATATATCTATGGTTAACATCATGATTAATCTCTTGATTTACGTATTTGGACTCAAACATTTATTTATTTTCAGAAATGTAGCCATAAATTACCCGGGCTCAGACCACAGTTTAAAAACCTCTGATTTACATGACCTGCATGACCTTTACATGAAGTAATGACATAAAAAATAATGACACAAAGATCTTACGTTTTTATGTGTAATCAATTTCAAAACAATCAAGTATCTCAATATATAATTATAATGCCTGGAAAAGGGGCATAAACTGGGAGACCCCAAACAGCGACCATTTTAGCAGAATCCACAAGTACCAATCATGACAACAAACATGTCTGATGGAAACCCCGAAGCATTTACAATTTCCTGAGTCAGACAAGCACTACAGATCTGCTCTCGGAGTCTGTGTATGGTAATTCCCAGCCTCTCTCTTCCATTGATGTTTGAATGGCCCGGTGCTCTACTCTCACTGCAGTATATCCAAGCTTTGAGCACACTGACAGCTTGCCTCCTTTCCAGTCAGAGTGAATTAGCATCACAACTGTCCCTAAGTGCAATCCCACACGTTAGCGCATCAGCTTGAACCAGCAGGTCTGGTACTGAATAAACACAGCTGAAGTGCTTCAGCAGCAATTCACACACACACCTCACACATTCACAGACAGTCTAGCACCCACGAGGTTGGACTATTGGCCGGGCTGTCCATAAAAGATAAAAGAGCACTTTACCATCCAAAAAGACTTCATGAAACACCCCCCCCCCCCCCCCCCCCAAAAAAAAAGAGAGAGAGAATCTGTGGGAAATCTGTTTTTACAGGCAAATTGTTTTTACTCATTTGCACAGTTTACACAAAAGGTATGATTTACATGAATTTACATTGAATGTCACATCACCTGATCAACCAATACATTTATGAAGGATTTACATTAATTTGATTAATTCAAAATGAGTAACAGATCATTTTAAATAAGTATGCTTGAATAAGTTACTCATATAACTTGGGACTTGGGAAAGGTCATGTCTAAGTTCAGCATGATTGGACATGTTTGGAAAGAGCTGAATTCACTAAAGGGCAAATTTAGTGAGTCCCCTGTCCTACAAAGACCTGCTTGCAAACCGTCCAAAAGACTAAGAGGATAATTAACTATACTCAGTTGTCTGCTTGATAGACTCTGAAAAACACTCCATGCCTACTTTCACATTTCTGGCCTTATCACAAAAAGTTTGGGTTCATCTCTAAGGGTGTGTTCACACTTGTAGTTCAGTTCGCTTGGTTTGTTTGGTCTGGAGCAAAAAAAAAAAGTTGTGTTAGACTTTCGCACCGTCTGTCATTTTGATGTACAAGATCGTAAAAATTTTGTCATAATTATTATTACCTTTTAATTTTCATATTTTAATGATAATTTTCATTGTGATCCTTAAACTAGCTCTGGACGGCATGGTGGCCCAGCCAGCCAAAACACATCTAGAAAGGGGGATGGGCTTGAACCTGTCACCAGCCATATGGAACAGTGACCCAAGGAAGGCCTGAGGATGTGGATTTGTCTATGCCTAGGCTGGAAAAGCAACTCTGAACTTGCTCAACCATGTGACCCTGAAGCATGATCTGGTGGAAGTTCTGACCTCTGAACAGGAAGTAGCAGAGCACCATTTCAGAAGCTCCACCTGCTAATCCACTTTTAAAAACTGAAGCAGACTGGCATTCATATGCCATTTTGAACCAACCTAGAAACAGCACACATGACTAAACTAATCCATAAATCAACCAGGATTGCATTACTACGATGACATGTGTTGTTTAAAGGATGGATGGAAAATGTTTGATCATGTCGTCAAATCTGAAGGCCACACAATCCATTTGAAGCAAGTGATAACAGCAATTGAAGAGTGCTCAGTAATTAAAAACTTTAAATGAAGCAGGATTTAGCGAGTAAATCCCTCTGTTCCAGACTTAAAAGCTGGGACCGCCTGTTCTTCATTTAACAACAGAATCCCTGTCCATCTGCTATGTTATGCACTGTTTAACAGCAAGCAAGAGGACTAGTACAAGCAAATCAGGCTTTCATCAACTCAGTAACCTAATGAACGGCATTACCTCTGAATGTTTCGACTGTGGGGGTTCTCAACCTGATAAGCATTGATTTTACTTTTGGACTGGCATTCTCGCCACACAAAACCTCTCTTCCTCTAAGCAACTGCCTCCTTAGCCTTTCACAGCACAAGGGGTTGCTGCGGATCAGCAGAGGGATGAATGGGTTCTCATTTGTAGTTAATCCAAAGCTCCTCATCAAGCGGAGATGACATGGAAGGGTTAAAGTCTTCTGTGACTCGTTCTTTTTCAATCCAACAAAGAAAGGGAGAGTGAAAGAGGCAGAGTGACAGAGTGAGAGACCCCTTTTTTCTCAGACATTTCCTTTTTCTTCTGTACATTTAAGCACAAAATCTGAAGGGACACACAGGTCTTGTTTGGCGCCCTGTATATCTGAAATAGGGGCACCTTTAAGACCGTCGAGAGAATCACCTAGAGCTCGGGCCATCATTCAAAAAAAGAGCTTCAAAAGAAAGGGGGAGTAGATCAAAGATTCCCTGCAGTCTATTCAGATGCAATTGCTCCCAAATCACATTGTGTTGTCACACAGTTTTAAAAGAATGGGTCACTGCTGTTTTATAGTGGAGAAGCTACCACTAATGAAAAGGACAATGCAAAGATTAGCGCTGCCAGCCATGCGCCTGAAACCTCACTCTGTCTTTAATTGTAGAGAACAAGGGAGACAGGAAAGCAGGGCAAACACAGAACAAAAGAGCAGGGAGTGAAGGCAGAGTCCTTCAGCAGAACTCTGGGGATGATTTTACAGTAGCCCACAACCCAAGGTGAGACGTGAGATACGTCAAGCAAAGCTCAATGCTCCATCCACACAAGCCATGTCTCCACTATATACAACACTTTTCGCTCAGTGAAACTCTCAGAAAAAAAGGAACAAAAGCTGTCACTGGGACATTACCCTTCAAAAGGGTTCTAATATGGACCATTTAGGTACTAATATGTACACTTTTGGTACCAATATGTACCTTTGAGGGTCGAATATACACTCTTTAGGTACAAAGGTGTACCTTTTGAAAAGGTACCGCCACAGTGACAGCTTCTGTACCTTTTTTTCTGAGAGTGTATACTTCCTAAGCTCCAGCAGTCACAATATGTACCTTACTAACCTTAACTCAAATATGTTTGCATACTTGCTACTTGACATTGGCAGCTACTTAAGAACACATACTTAATGAATAAAGATACTTAAACATACTTAAATGGAGCAGCGCAGATTACTTTTTTTATAAATATCAGTGAGCTAAATTCATAGTCAACGCATTCAGCAATCCCATGCTAATTTTAAAAAAATTTTTGCTGCAAAATAAAAAAATATCTAAATTAGACAATGGAACACACTTATTATTGTGTTTTACCAGCGGAGATCACGGTTGAATTAATATCTGTACAGCTGAAGAAGCAAAAAAGCCATGAAACAGAAAGACTGACAAAGACACACACAAAAAAAAACATAAACATTTGATGACTGGGTTGTGATTCTCAAGTTGCTTCTTTTGTTAAACAGGTGAGCGAATTCATCATTGTGCAGACCGCTCTCTTAAACTCCCTGTATCAGTGTAATTGACAAAACTCAGAGAAACTTATCCACGTCAGTAGATGGCAGTGCAGTGTCTAAGCATGCACAAGATACAAAGCTTGTTAGCAACTTAATATAAAGGTCAAGTATGACTTCACTTTGTAGGCCAAAACTTGGAAACGAGTTAGCATTTTAGCACTTCCTGTTCCATCGTCTCGGAGTCAATTGATTTTTGTTAAATGGCTTCCAAAGAGGTCTGTGGTGAACACAAGCTCAAGACACTTCCATGTTTTATTCTGTGACAAAAAATACATCAGTATTATCTCACTCGTGATTTTTGAAAAAGGCGGTTGCTAACAAGTGGCTAAATGGGACTACAGAGGCAGTCTCGTTACTAGTCTTTTTATTTCTGGCGACTGCATTTAGGCTTCAAAATGTATCAAAGTTGTGTTCATCTGTGATAATTATCTCGATGGACAAAACGTGTAAGTATCATAAACTTTTGATGATCACAGAGTTTTTTTTTTTTTTTTTGGGTGATAATCCAAAAGCCAATGGAAAAATCCTATTGGGTTTTTCTTTAGGGAACAAGTTTGATGCTAACTGCCAATTGGCCTACAAAGTGGCGTCTAACCTGCACCACTCTATTATGCCGCCTCTTAAGATATGTTTTGGTTAAAGGGATAGTTCACTTTGAAATTAATTTTTGATATGTTTTAGCTTACCTCAAGGGCATCCAAGATGTAGGTGTCTTTGTTTCCGCAGTAGTTTCAATTTTGATATTTTTAGGTCAAACCGTTCTTGTCTGTCAGTCATATAATGCAGGTCTGTGGTCACTGACTCAAAACACAAGCACAGAGTCCAAATTAAAACAATTCCCCATCGTCCAAATGAAACAATTCCCCATCATAAGTACACATTGATGGCCTAAGACACGAAACGAGCGGTTTGTGTGAGAAAACGAACAGTATTTATATCGTTTTTACCTCTTGAAAACAGCACACGTCCAAACGGCGCAGGCGGGTATAGATGTATACGTAGATGTCGCCTTGGCTACTGCAGTTCATTGGAACGAAACCGTAGCAAAGCGACATCTAGTGTATATATCTATGCGGGTATAGATGTATACACTAGATGTCGCCTTCGCTACTGCAGTTCATTGGAACGAAACCGTAGCCAAGGCGACATCTATGAATATATCTATACCCGCCCGCGCCGTCAGACCATTTGGACGTGTGCTGTTTTCAAGAGCTAAAAACGATATAAATACTGTTCGTTTTCTCACACAAACCGCTCGTTTCGTGTCTTAGGCCATCAATGTGTACTTATGATGGGGAATTGTTTCATTTGGACGATGGGGAATTGTTTTAATTTGGACTCTGTGCTTGTGTTTTGAGACAGTGACCATCGACCTGCATTATATGACTGACAGACAAGAACGGTTTGACCTAAAAATATCAAAATTGAAACTACTGCGGAAACAAAGACACCTACATCTTGGATGCCCTTGAGGTAAGCTAAAACATATCAAAAATTAATTTCAAAGTGAACTATCCCTTTAAATTCAAAGGAAGCTCTGCAAGAGAATCCCAGAGGATCAGTAAAAAAGTTTGATTTTTAAAAAAATACTTATATATCATTCAATGCTGAAAACAATTTATAAAATAATTTCAAACCGAATATTCTTACCAAAACATTTGTTTGGTGAAATGTTCAGAAATGTTTGAGCACAGAAATTGCTGCCCATGTAGAGGATTTCAAATCAGTCACTTATGAGGTTCTATTTAATTTAGGAAGGCACCATAGGATGCCTCATAGCTTCCTCTAAAACTAGTAGACATTGTAGCTCATTAAGTTTTGGAATCAGTGAATCTTTGTAATCTTTGAGTGTAAAAGGAGACACTTACCAGACCTGTGCAGGTGGATATAGCCACAGAGGATTCAGAATGGTTTCGTATGGAACCCTGATAGAGGCAGTTATGAACAGAAGGGTCAAGGGTCGCTGTGTTGATGCCCTCTGCACCGACTGTCTGTATGGTAAACCCCTCTGCCAGCACATGGGATGGCTGCAAGTCTAAATGCAATTCCTTGCCAAATGCAGAGACATGATAGTGCACCAAACCGCCAGCTTCTAACAGGGACCTCCTGCTTCGTTCATGTCTTGACACATCATGGGAAATGTAGCCTCCAAGTGAGTCCACTTGCACCGGTGTGGCAAAATAGTAATCTGTGTGTGGGACAAACACAGTTTAAATCATCTGACTCAATACCAATCCATTACCAGTTAATTATAGCATTAGTCTTACTAATAGAACTTAATATTGTAATGTCAGCAACAGTTTTCTGTCCATCAGGAATTAGGACGGGTTGTTTTGTGGCTTTGATTCCATGTCTATTGTCTTTGTAGTTATTTCTATGCTAGTACACTCCTAAAAGCTGACAATTTTACCAGATATACACTTTTAAAATTTACAGTCTTTCTCTTCCAGGAAAATTAGAGCAAAAATACTGATGACTCATCCTGCACTACACATTTATGTCTGATGAAATGGTCTCTAATGATACTGTCACTCCCATAATACCACCTGCCAAAAACTAGGAATTCTAATGGTTATTAATTTTTTATCATTATTTTTTAAGGGATAAGCCCTTTCATGTCCCACCAAAACGTTCTTTGTTAATATGAAATACAATCCTGGTAAGAAATCTGCATTTGTCAAACCATTTCATGGGGTCTTGTCAACACCTTTTGGCTTATTTACTTTCCCTGTCTGGTCTAACTTATCCATTAAATAAAATTTAAATTGTAAAATTATCTCCTGACTCAAAATCTGTATATCACTGTTTACACTTTTATGTTGCTAATTAACGTTTCATGTAGCCACAATTTATATACAAAACTAATGTCAAGCATTAACCATAATCTCACGAGGAAGTGTTTCCAAACTTTCCACTGGTTGTGTAAATCTTAATTAAAAAGACAAACTCTCAGTGACTAGCTCCTACGGGGCAGATAAGAGATGAGGGAATCCCTTTAATGCGCCCACACATACAGTAGCCTACGCGTGCACCGGCCCAGGAAACTCACATCTTGGGAGTATATTTATGTTGTAAACCCCCTAATTCCCCGAATCTATGTAGCATGCTTCCGCGTATTTATATATTTAGCTGTACAGGTATATCCAATAAGGACAGGTAAGGATTTTCGGCTCAACCAGAGTGCAAGAGCGCCATCGACATCAATCATTGCCATGTCATAATTATAAAGAATAGAAATACAATAATAAATTGCAGTACGTAAACACACGAACCTTGATAGAGGCCGCCGGTGTCGCCGGTAAATGAGAGCGATGTCACAGAGTGGAAGCAACAGAACTGCAGAGCCTGCAAACAGCTCACCACAATTAACTTGCTAAATGACAACGAGTACAGTATATATAGTAAATAATTAATTATCAGTGTGTCACCTGCCTTAATGAAGTTCCCAAAAGACACACTCGCCAGTAATCTCACTGATGTGCTGTTTACCAGAGGGACTTGTAAACTCCAAAGCAAAAGGAAAAGGCAATCCATTTTGGCATGCATGCACCTTAACTGTTACCTCTTTAAAAACGGGGAAAGGAACGATCCGTAAATCCATGCAATGCAATATAGAGACATTGCTAATTGTTTAAACTGCCCTGTTTCAGTCTTTCCTCAAGTAAAATCCAAAGGGTCCATTTGGGTAACGCGCACCGCCTCTGTTTGCGAGCGCAGGTACACTGAGAACTGCTGACTGCTGAGCGTTGACAGTCGGCGTGTGTGTGTGTGTGTGTGCGTGTGGGGGGGTACACTATACGACAATACTGACACCGGCTGATGGGGAAAGGGTGGGGGTTCAAATTTCCACCAATCAGCGACGACCATCTGCGGGCGATTCGGCGCATCAGCGCTCCTCACTGTCCGACCGTCCGTAAAAAGAGCACAGAGTTCATTGAAATGGGAAGCATGTTCGCAGCACTCCCTCTAAATGAACGGTCCGAGCAAGTAAACACACGCTGTCGAAAGAGTTTATGTGTTCAATGTGAAACTGAAGAGTTGTGAATGGGCTGCGGGATGATTTATGATAATGTACGCTGTACTGTATAATGAAGCGCTTTCACGTCAGGTCTTGTTCCTAAAACTTTACTGTCATCTGTTCTGCAAGCGCTCAGCTGATATTTAACACGTAGGTTACATTTGTACAGCAGTTTGTTTGAGTTATTATTGTAGAGTGTTCTTCAACCTAAAAACTTCCTAAAAACGAAAGCTCATCTATTCAGGCTTTTTTCAACACTGTGCAAACAAGATCTCCCGATGACCTAGTTGTGACCTAGATGACCTTAGTTGTATATTGATAAACTCTTCTTACTTGGCAACTTTTGAGTAAAAAAGTAGACTGTTGTCAAACTACATAAATTAGACATTAATTTAGTATGCTACAATTCTTTCAATATATGCTTACACCATCTATAGAGAATTTATAGGTGTAGATAAGTAGTTTCCACATACTTTGAAATACCTTTTAGAGGCGCCATGCATGTAGTAATCCATTGGCCCTAAACGTTAAATGAAAAATTACAAATAAACAACAAAAGTCCCAAGTTTATAAGTAACAAGTAACCTACAGCACAACACAATATGTTTTTTGTCATTTCAAAGTAATGACATTCATTAAATGAGTCAGATTAATTCAGTGAAGCCTTTGACAGATTCCTATGCGTTTTTGATTCACAAAAAAGAATCTGCACTTTAGAATCATTTTTCAGAAATCGGACGACACTAATTGCTCGTTTTCATTCAATAAAGCATTTTCAAAAAGTCAAAAATCATTCCAAAAGATCCGACTCGTTTGTTGGGCAATCACATTTCAAAGATTTAACCAGGTCTGAATAAAAACTGGTTCTTGATTACCAGCCTTATGATGACCAAACAGAGGTTAGTACACACCGACTCCAAAATATTATTAAGACAAGAGCTCTGTCGTTTGGGTCGACTTGAACACTATCATTTGTTTGATTGTTTTCCCTCTTTACTGGTTTATTAAAGGATCTCATAAAACTACTTGATTTTCATACAAAATTTTTATGAATCATATAAAAGTTTCAAATTAAGGTTCAGCCAAAGCATAAAGATCAACTCAAGACGTCATAAGAGGTGAATTAAAAGTAGTTTGATATTTATTTATTTATTTATTTCAATGGTTTCTGATTTTGCCTCTAATTAACAGAGGAGGCCAAGATTATCTACCTCTCCACAATATCAACCATATGACAAGTAGCTCAAAGAAAGTCTCCATGTGAAAAGAATCATCCAGTGAGTTTAATTGTGCTTTACAATCCATTAGTTTCCAGCCTCGTTTTGAAAAGTCCTCAGAAAGAGTGTTGTCAGATGTTTTAGTAAGTTGGCTGGGGGCTCAGCTTGTCAAAGCCAAATGCATCAAACCCCAAAGGAAGATGGTTTTGCTTTGACTACAGTGTTGTTATTTACAATATGTTTGTGTGCCAATACTTCTCTTTGGTTTTAAAACTGTGCCCTAACTCCAATGAATGGAGTGGGCACAGATACTGTAGCTCAACATGCAAAAACATACCATAAAGCCATGGTATTTACTTGCATATTGGTTTATTTATACAGTATGTTAAATGGAGTGTCCAAAATTGTCAAAAGGCTCACTCATAGATGTCTGTCCAAAAATCAGTCACACAACCAACCAATGAGCAGTGAAAGCCTAGAGGGGCGCAGATACAATACTTGCCAGTAAAAACTTCTGGAGTAAATGAAATGACTCTTAAACCTGTTTCTTCATCAGTTCAGATTTGCTTTGTGCAAAAGATTGGCACATATTATCGTTTAAAGCAACTTTCGCAATTTCACGTAATGCAATAGGCAGTGAGGTCATAACTCAGCCTCTGACCTCATATTTGCTAACATTTGTTCCCCCCTCTCTTTATATGGTTGTACACCATTTGTTTTATATTTGTTTGCATGTTGTAGAGAAATGGCTTTTCCAGCAGCGGCTCCAGCTGGGGAGAGCTATGCCAGGTCAGGGTTGCCCATATCTGCTCCTAATTTAGCCTACCCCATACTGCGTTTAGAACACAGAATGCAAAACTGGAACCATAATGTCTGACGGTCAGTCGAAACACATCTACAAATAATGATGATCTAAGGGTTTCAATTAATTTAGGCAGAATAACACAACACAGCTCATGGACATGTATTTGGTAACTTCAGTTTTGAGAACACTCATTCAATTTGCTTTATAAACCTATAGATCTTCTAAATTGTGGAAGTCACAACCTACTTGAATGGACCAATTTCCATTCAGCTCTGCAACAACAACAAAATGTTTAAATCCATAATGAGGTCTATGTGGGAAGTAAATGGAATCCAGACTAGGATGTTGACTGGAGAGGTCATAAATCTTAATCCATGACAAGAATCTATACACCTTTGAGTGGCGGTTGCACCCACTATTTATTTGACTGTGTCACTGAAACTCCAAGTAGTCTAGGAAATAACTGCCTTTCAAGCCTGACCTTTTGACTTGAGCTCATACCCTGGAGAACATCCCTGATATCTGTTATCTCATGACTTGAAGGCCTCGGGAAACTTCCAACTTGCATTCTCAAAGACAATTGTCTCAATGTCTCAGATGGCAAATATGGCTACATACGTATGTATTTATAATAAACTCTAAAAGCTATCATTGTGTGTGTATTTTAAAGGGTTAACTAGAGATCATAGCTTGTGTCCACGTGTGTTATGGGTCAAATAATGGTTAAATTGGCGCTGGTGTGGCTGTTTATTGTCTGTTTAATGTTGTTTACTGTCTGTTTATTCCCTGATATTGTGTACCTGGCCTGAGAATTTAGACTTCAAAACCGTGTCAGCACTCAATAAATGATCAAGCACATTTCATGATGTTAGCACTGAGAAGCAGCCTAGTTTAAGAAAAAACAGCTTGACATCGTCAGTGAAGCTCCTTGAAGTTCAGGGCAATAAAAATAAATAACTCCAATACTATCAACATGACGGGGCTCTAGACAAGGGTCAAATGCTCATATAAATACATTCATATAAATACAAATACATGGGAGAGAGGTTTGTATATGTGTAGCTATTTGTCTAGAGTGTGTAGGCCTGCACACATCTGTTTAAGTCTGTGTGGTGTAGGGGGCAAAAGAAAAAGACTCAGATATGTATTAAACAATGCCTTAACATCTGATAAGACTGCAGTTAATGACTGCTTAATCTGGGATAAAGCCCCCTCCTCCATTCCCTTTTAAAAGCCATCAGTGATGACCCATAAAACCGTAATGTCTCATTTCCATGATGGACTTTTTTGAATACATCCTATATAGTACTAAAAATATTTGATTTATCTTTACTGTATAAGTAAGTGAATAGCAAACAGGAAAGTAAGCAAGAAAATATGAATGAGACTTCATTTTAACCATCAATAATTTATCGATTGAGGAAAATGGTGTTACATATACCAGAATGGAGCCAGACAGAATTCGATTTTCATAAAAATGCTGAACAAATTGCAATTTGGCTGTTTGCATGTCCTCAGTAGCTGCGTTTCCATTATAAATCTGAAAAAAATATTTTCTTAATGTCAATAAAAACTATTCCATTAACCGATGTTATGCGACTAAAACATGTTTTCCTCTCGTGAGAAGTCATTCTAAAAATCGTTGCAATGGATGTTGGTAGGTTTATACCACGTATATACCAACCACTGCACTAGCTATTATTATTATTCGAAGGAGATGTAGGCATGTTATCCAAGCGTTAATGACAAGGAAAGCCCCTTATACTTGGGAATGACACATATGAGTCCAGTATTCCCATAATTCTTTTGTCTTTTATGAGTTTAATGAAGAACTCTGTCTCGTCTTCTATCCAAAAATACCACGTCATCTTTAAAGAATGATCGACTTTTACGTAGGCCAGGTAACCAGTAAATACAAAAAAAAAACTGTTTCCATTGCAGTTGTGCGAAATATCCCTTTTTCGAATTGCCTGAAAAACCACCTAATGCGAGCGTAAAAACTTTTTTGCGATACATGGGAGGTTTTGCGAAATTGGCGTGTTTCGATTGGCCGCATTTTCGATTCCCAATTTCAGTTTGCGCAATTTCAGTTTGCGCAAGGTAATGGAATTTCCTACGCTATCTCACGACCAATTCGTATGAATTCGACGAGTGTGGGAAAATTGGCTAATTCGTACGAATTCGTACGACCTCACTCGTACGACCTCACTCGTACGAATTTGAATGATTTGTCTAAACTTACGTGATGGGTAGGTTTAGGGGCGGGGTCAGGGGTAGGTCATTCGTATGAATTCATACGAATTGGGTAAATCGTCAAATATGTACGATTTAGGAAAAATCGTACTAATACGTACGAGTGAGGTCGTATGAATTCGTACGAATTAGCCACCTCGTCGAATTCATACGAATTGTCGTGAGATCAGGCTGGAATTTCTAGTGATTTCACCAGAAAAGGAAAGTCATTTCAGAAAAAGAGCTAGTTAATTCTTTTCTTAAAGATTACAAAGACAAACTTTTTTTTCTTTTCAGATCATGCACATATGAATGTAAGTAAGACCAGAGCCAATGACTTACTATTTCTTTCCTACTATGGAAGTCAATGGCTACCATCAACTGTCTGGTTACCATCATTCTTCAAAATATATCTTCTTTTGTGTTCAACAGAAGAAAGAAAAATAAACGTTTGATAACCAAACACACGGCTCTATATGACAACCCTGCTTTCTCTTCCGATCCACAAAAAAAGAATGTAGGCTACTGTACCTGTGAAAGGTATCACCACAGGTGGGCTTTAGCCCTGCAGGCTTTAGGTAAGAGGAAGATCATTTGTGGGAGACGAGGCTCCTGGGAGTCTGCCGATTCTTCTTTAAAGGATTATCACTCTGTTCTGTCAAATACTCACTGTGACAGACCTACTGAGCATATCTTTCGTTTAATTTGTTCCTGTGCTCACAAACTTTAAAACGCCAGTGTTTAATGTTGTACATGAAAGCTCACAAAACTACTCAAGCAGTAAAAACTCCACATCCTATTAGCATCTGATTTATGCTTGTTGAAGTGAGTTAGAGTAAACTTCACAGCAAGTCTCCATTGTGTTCTTGTTTGCAGTGAGCAAACAGATCAGACCCAATGTATTTTTAGTTTAGCGGTCTGCGCACGAAGAATCTTCTGAGTGGCGTGTTTGACCATACGAAACCATCATCTTTCATTCGCTGTCAGACATAGAATTTAACTCTCCCGTAATTGCAGCCTAAATATTGTTGTTTGGGTTATTTTTTTCCCTCATGTGTGGAAATATAAAAATTGCATGAGTGAAGAGGTTAGAGGAACAGGCAGAAGTTTGTTCTGAAGCCTCTTTCTTGACTTACCACAATTACCAAAGAGAGCCGGGGGATAAGGAGTGGCACCAAGGACAATCCAAATACAATAATCAAGATAAAGATACAGTGCTTATGGCTCATTTTACTCCATTTTTACTCAATTTAAATTTAATTTAATTTCAAACAGACTGACGTGTCAAGTAGATAGCATATACTGTATGTAGTATAAAACTCTAATTTATAAATCATCATTTTATAGCGTGGTGAGATCTGAGAAAGTTATGTAATGCATCCGATATCATCAGCCTTTATTGAAAATGAAGAAAAAAGAAAATAGTGAACAATTGGTTTAAAGTGAGGGATAATATAACACCCAGTTTTTTATATCTACGGGGATTTAAATAAAAATGTATTAATTAATATAAGTTAATAAGTTCTAACTTAAAGAGTTGTTAAAAGAGTTCTAAACTATGAACTAAAGCAACCAACCCTGAGGTGAATCACAACATTACAAACTTTCATTTAAAGCCAAAAAGGATCTGAAAATCCAACAAAAAGACAAAGGTAAATGAGCTACAGTCCCACTAAGCAGGAAAATATGTATGATGGGACTTCATTTTAACTATCGATAATTGACTGGATGAGGGAAATGGTGTTACACACCAGAATGGAGTCAGGCAGAATGTGATTTAATGAAAAAAATTATAAATAATTAGTGATTTGGTTGTTTGTTAACATTATAGTCTGCATGGCCTCATTTCAGAGGAAGAGCAAGTTATTACCTTTATAATAACTTAAATTCTTATGAAGAAAAACATTTTTTACTTTAGGTTTTGCACAGATTAATAATTTACAATGGGGCTAGAAACCAAAGGGAATGAACAGTCCCGATTTTAATATTTACAGCATTAATTAACAACACCAGAGCTCAAAGTAGGTCTATCTTTAAAGGTTTATGAGTTATGGGTGAAAACTCTAAATAGAAAAGGAATGGGATTTTTACTGCCTAACTGTTGCAACCTATTCATTGAATTAGTGTAAATGAATGCACATCTAAAAACATGTTTTTAACTCAAGACTTTTTTCAGGTGTGTAGAACTACTTACACTAGATTATACATTTGAATGCATAATAATTCAGAAACGAAACATAAAATATATGCTGTACAATGATTTACTTGTCATATATGATCTTGACATACAAATTCTATCAATGCCACAGAGACATTGGGTTTCTGAGTGTTTAAGTTCAACTGGGTCTTTATACTAAGAGCATCTCATTGTTTTGTATCACTGAGCTCTGATTTCAAGGCAACACATACACAGTTTAAATAAGTTACAAATGAACCGGTGTCCGGGTCATGGTGGTCCGTGAGAGCAATGGATCTGAGATCATCCCCACTTTGCCTCATACATCACAACTTATCTGACCCTGGGCTTGCTTAAAGATTTATCTCCTATGTGGTTACATGTACATCTGACCCTTTGACCACCCATAAAGTGAATGGCACTGTAACCTACACCCCTCTAGAGGATAATGCTAGCCTTTGAACACACCAGGAGGCAGGGCCCATCTCAGCCCCGGGCAGGCTGCTGAGGGAGCCATTCTGAAGGTTAAGAATAAGAGAGGTGAGCGGAGATGAACATTAAAATTACTGGATAAATAAACAATGGGAAAGACACTAATCCACGACAGAAGCGTCTTTATAGAATTGAATGAACTGTTGGAGTCCCTCTTTCATCTGCTGAGTTTATAGCTTGACAAGTTGGAATGAAGTAAGTCGTGTGATTTTCAAAAAAGTCCCTGTTGTTTTAATACCTTGTTGAATTCCAACACAACAGATAACACAACTCAATATTTATCTATCTTACCAGGTTCTAAAGCTCCATTGAGTATTGTGGAATGCTAATTATATTATATTATATTATATTATATTATATTATATTATATTATATTATATTATATTATATTATATTATATTATATTATATTATATTATATTATATTATATTATATTATATTATTGCAAGTTTAAATCTGACAGTTCAGGTTAGATGTAGGTTAAACCTGTACACACACACACACACACACACACACACACACACACACACGTGGTCATCAGAAAGAACACTTGCATTATTTTACAATCATGATGAATCACAAGTTCAACAACAACAATTAATACCCGATGTTCCATGAGCTGTCAGTGGACACTATCACAGCCCATGAATAAGACTGAATAAACTTCTCACTGGGAGACTGACTACGTCTCTAAATGGCAAACGTCATAGTGGTGTGTGTATTATTCTGCAGCAATATTTTTTCTTTTATATTCCATTTCAGCCAGAAAAGCCTCACGTATGGCTTAATAACAGACTTATGCTAATTGTCTTTCGTCACAAAACGTCCGGTTTGTGTTGCATGTCTACTTGATGGCTTACCGTTTCTCCAGTGTAATGTCCTTTTAAACCCCATGCATTTCACTTTAGATTTTATTAAGAGGAGATTGCAAAATAATGTCCATCTATAAACATAATTTATGACACATGTCCTGCTGCCAAAAGGTTTGTGGTATGTGAATTCTGTTATGGACATTGTAAGAGTTGGTTGACTGTCTATGTACAAGGTTAATCAGAGTTAAAGTTCCCATGTTGGACAGTGAGTTTTAGATTTAGGAACAAATGAGGACATAACCATATTTAATTTTTTTTATTTGATCAGGCTAAATTGAAGCCAATAAATTTGAAGTAATTATCAGGCCTGCTAGGATTCAAGACTTTACCTTTACATGACTCAAATTGGCAGTGTGATTTTACCACCAAAGGAAGGCCTCATTTCAGAGGAAGAAATCTGTTGAGAGTTTTCTCAGAAGTGAGAGTTGGAGAGAATGAATGAGAAAAGAGCATAAAAGTGTGAAGATTGCTGGTGATCAGAACTGAGGTTAAAGAGACTGAAAAAGGAGGGGATGTGTTTCAGCATGCTTTGGGAATTCCCAATGTAGCCCCCTGTTGGCCGGCCTGACAATAGTATGAAAACACACAGACAGACACACATTTTTGTCTTACTTGCTCCTTTCACTCTCTAAGATGATTTGCTTTAACTTTGTCAAATTAGCCCCCTGCCACCTCTGTTTTCTCACATTCACATGGGGTCTTGCAAATAGCCGCAGGCAGTATTAGCTGTGGGCCGAGTGGCACTCTGGCTTTCTTCTCATGTAGAGAGGCTAAAGAGACGTCTCCGGGCATCAACAGGAGGCCAATTCACTCTGAACCATTCACAGTCGTCAATGCCTGTCCTCTGCTCAAAGAAGCTCTCTGCTCAAACAGCCATTGAGTCTGCACCTTTTTACAGAGGACATTTTTGCTTTGTCCTTGTTAGAGAGTACATTACATGTATAGGCATAACAGAAGTATGTTGTAGCATGTTGATATATGCCATATATTTAATGTATAAAATATCCAACAGCACTGCACTGCATCACTTCACTTCTCTGTTTGTTCAATCCAGATAGGCATTGGTTTTTAGTGAGTCTTTCTGCAGGTTAAATAGCTACACCAGTAGGTTGCGACAAGTGACTGTCCTGTTAATTTAACAACACTGATTCAATTTGGAACAAAACAGCTGCGTTCAGAAACTTAAAAATACTTCCTTCAGAGGACATGTATCAAGGCACATCCAAATCCAATATTAGCTTCACTTCCTGTCTCCTGAGATACCTTCGTCTGATCGGTTTTTGAAGGCAGCATAGATTTATCCTTTGCTCCCTTTGATATCCCACAATCCTGTGCTTTCCATTCTGTGACAGTTCAGCTAAAAAAAATATAGTGTCTGAAAGTTGCAATTGTCAGTTTGTGTAAATGTATGTTTTTGACCAATATTTTTCACTTCTGATGTAATTTCTAGCGAGAAATTACTATTGTAGTAATTCAATTTTTGCTTAGTTATCACCAAAGCTCACTCTATTTTGTACCTTCATATGCAAACACTGCCTACAAAGTCATTGCCTGATAAGGCAGCAAGGCAACAAGTCAGCTGCATAAGTTTTTGGTCGCAGCCAACATGTGAGGGTCTTTAGTAGTGAGTCATGTAATCATTCATATAAATGATTCGTTGCACCTCACAAAACATTGGGACAGTGCCTGAATGTGGCCTGCGGAGGAAGCATTTTTCAGCTTTGGGAAGCAGCCATGGTCTTTATGACAGAGTCATTGAATCATTCATTCAACAGATTTGTTCAACAACACTTTTTCACATAGAAACAAAACAAGTGATGGTTTTAATTAATAAGTCATTGAATCATTCATTTAAATAATTTATTAAACAACATTGATTCTGAAGTGAAGATCCAATGGACCCTTTACTATCCCATGAAGCCACTGGAGAGGAGCTGCAATAACAGTGAAGCAACACAACAGACACTGGCAAGTCACACAACAATGACAATATAACAAATGTCTAAATTAACATCACTACACACGTACACATTCTTACTATAATAACAGTCGCAAAGTAATTACTTATTCAAAAGCATCTACACAGAGAGTATGCGATTTTAGATGTAGCCACTGTCTTTATGAGTGAGTCACTGAATACATATCCATGTGCATTTTGTTAAACAGGATGCTTCTGGAACACAACACAGCACAGTTTACATTCTCAGTGTGAATGCAGTAACCTGTTCATATGAGCACCACCATGTGTGAATTTACAAGATTAAAAAAAAGTCTCTGATGTCCCCAGTGTGTATGTGAAGCTTTAGCTCAAAATAACCCACAGATATTTTTTTTATAGCATGTTAAAATTGTCCCTTTTTGAGGGTGAGCAAAAGCGCGTCATTCTGTGTGTGTCCCTTTAAATGCAAATGAGCTGCTGCTGCTGCCGCCCTCAGAGGGCGGAGCTTAAAGAGCTTGTGTGTTAGCAGCTTGCAGACATACACTAAAATGTCAGAAACTGTTCTGCCTTTTATGTTCAAACTGAAGTCGGACAATGATGGAGAGACTCAAGAAGAAGTGACAACTTGTAGAATGCAACAAGACGTTTCTGAATGGTTTGTTGATACATGTATGTAGCTGATTTGGAGTTAACTATCTTCAAGTCATTGATTAGCATATTCTTTCATGATAATCTATAAATCGCTAGTGTGGGAACTGTTGTAAGATGCCCACAGAGTGACATGCATTTTGTGTTACATACTGTATTGCAATAAATGCGAAAAGACGGATGCAACAGCTTGAGCAGACTCCCAAATGTGCTCTACTACAACAACTCTTCCTCTTCTCAACACTGCTTGCGTGTTCCCAGGGGCGGGTTTATGTACATTTTAGGGTTTGTGACGTCACTAACCCGGGAGGATGCTCGAGTAGTCCCTACCAGCCATCTGTTGTAGTCCTTAAAAAGCGATTTCTGTTAAAGAAAGTCTCCCTTTGCTTTGGACTTTGAGCGTCGTAACTTTGCAGATGTTGTTTATGCTCAAACAGCAACATTACACACAAACTAAAGTTAGAAAAGTGAAATCATAATCAACCACCCCTTTAAGTTACTTAATATATCAGCAACATATATAATAACATATATAATACATAGGATCCATTGAAGTTCAACATACTGAAGCATTGAAGATTTGACATCCTGTCTCCCTTGACACAGTGTAACCACCACAGAGGATGAATGCACAGTGCAGAGATTCTTCCACATTAAAATACAAAAGTCAGTCATGCTCTTAAACAATACGGTTACTGTAACAGGGACTAGGCAGATAAATATTTAACTTTCATTGACATTTTGAGGCACAAGACAGGCGTGACGGGACACGTTGTGACATGGTCTCAGTTGTGAATGGGAGACAGCTAGCAGGGCTCCATCAATAGCAAAGCCACCGCTGTTAACCACAATCAGCCATTCAAGTTTATATTTTTGTGTGTGTGAATAAAGGAAAAAGTTGGCAATGACTTTGTGAAGAGCTCCAGTTACCCATCCTACAATGAAATTGTATGACCTATTTTTTTCCTCTTCCTTTTTTTTCTTATTGAGAGCCTTTATATTAGTGAATAAAAGGGCATTACTTCATTCTTCTCTGAGGTGGACATGTGAGTAATTCATAGACTCAGTTGATGGGCAGAAAAAAAAGTACAGAGCAGTCAGTTGATTATCCAGGTTGAGGTTACATATGCATGTGACTGTGAGTTTGTGATTGTGGTGTGGTATTAAAGTAATGCAAAAGAAACTTTCAAAATAAAAATAAAAACGTATATACTGTACAAAATCTTATAACTCAGCTGTAACAATGCTCAAGTTACTCCCTCTCTCTCCTGTTTCTCTTTCTGCTTCTCATATCTTAATTCTGACTTTGTCAGTACCTGCTGGAGTGTTATGAGTCTGAAGTGCGGGCTTAAACATCTTAAGAGGGAGCCCACACATTAGATCGCTCTTATCACGTATAGGAAAGGAATAGCTTACTTGCACAAACTGTCCGTTTAAATCACAAAATCATGTAGGAAAAAGTTGAAGGTTATGCTGGCCCATCTGCCTGTAAAGGGCCCTTCAAATTTCCCAGCCTTCCCCATGTTATGGCTCCCCTGCGCTGTGGAAACCGCTCATCAATTAATACATTGTCTGATTGCTTGGCTGCTAATCTTCAACTTGTTTGCCATGATATATTAATTCTGAAGTAAGCTTTATTTGGAGTCAACTATGAAAAATGAGCTGATTTAAGAGACGTTAAGAAAATGAATCGTTTATGACACTACATGTTCTTTCATATTAATTGGACTTCGCCAACGTTTACAGTCATAAACTCTTCATTGCTCATGTTGCCTGGAAAGAGTGCAGACTCTCTAACACAGTTGTGCCACATCAGCACAGACCCAAAGTGTAGAGGCAGAGCTGATAGAGCGCACGGGATGTAGCGAGGCTACATTTTTGAATAATGGGAGGGTAGAGCAAATTCAATCGCTCACTGTCAACAGCTTGGCTCCACAGTGCCCTCTGGACCACATCATGATCTGCTGCTATATTTACGAAGCTATAAATTACCATCCAGCCATCCACTTTGTGTTTTATTTCCACTGATCTTTGGCTGAAATAAATACGATACATGTCTCAGAACAAAATATACACATCCAAAGCGGACAGTCATGCAGATACCGATGTAAACAGGAGTGAGAAAACTGACCCCAAAAGTAAATCACGTGCCGGTTCTCACAAGCCACGTAATGGCTTTTATTAGAGGTCTTAACCCAGTCAATTTGCCGGCGTTTCACAGTCCTGCACAACAGTGAGGGAGAGCAGGGAAAATTAACAGCCCCCCATCAAAGCCCAGCACTCCTAGAGAACTATAGGTTTATGGGCTGTAAAGCTTAATAAAGCAAAGAAAACACACACACTTCAGAGACAGCAGACAGGATAATTCACTTCCCACACGTCTGTATAAACACAAACACACACCAAAGGTTCACGTGGAGAAAGTCTTTTCCATTGAAATGGGCAATAGCATGAGCTCACTTTCACCCATGTGTTTTAATTGTGTAAATACATCTGACGTGTGACTTTTTCCCCTTTTGTCTATCAGCATGTGTTGGGCGTGGGGTCAGATCTAACACATCGACTTTCTCCCAGAAATCAGTACGGAAGCTCTGATGATCATGAAGTCTGTGGGGAATATTTGCCAGGGATTACTCAAATGAATTTGGATTTATGCCTTAAAGAGGATAAGCGGGGCTTTGTGTTTGTGGGAGCTGCCTGTCACTCATTAGTGCTGTGTGTCTACAGACAGAGCAATGCTTGAGCTCTCTGTATCAAATACAGCAGCTTCACCTCCCAGATAGAAATGATTAATATGACCAAACCCAAATCGGCTTTACCAGATTATACGTACTCATGTGTGTGTTTGTGCAATAACCATTGCGGTCTATGTAACACAGATGCAAACTATCATAATCGCAACAATTTAGTTGAGAAACATGTGAATAACAGGATATAAATCATAAAAAGGGTTGTTTTTTTTTTACATTTACTGTATGCATTTGACAGATGCTTTTATCCAAAGCGGCTTATAGTGCATTTGAGGTATACATTTTTTATGACATTGTTATTGTGACACTGAAGACTGGAGTAATGGCTGCTGAAAATTCAGCTTTGCTATCATAGGAATAAATTATATTTTACAATATATTAAAATGTAAAATTGACAAAATAAAATAACTAAACTGGAAAGAAAGACTGAAAAAATAAATAGCAATAAAAACTAAATTAAAAATGTTGATCTATAAAACCTCAGTGAGCCGGCTGTGGCAAACGACAGTGCCTCACCCAGGAGGACGTGACAGACCTCAGGGTGCCTAACTCTTTCACCACACTGGCAGGACACACTTTAAATCTCTCTTTCTGGTCAATGTCTGGGCTCAAAATGTCAGCATTTCCAAAGTTAGAGGGTAAACATCATGAGGTAGAAAACTGAAGGGAAAACTTTTTTGGTATGAGGTATTTTTAGAACTGTTCTATAGGAAAAGTTTCATCCCTGATTATGATAATTTCTCTACTTTGTGGTGTGCCTTGTCTATGGGTGGAGTGATTGCCTTTGATGTTTCTTTAAACATTCTGCTTATTCACCGCAAAGCAGGAAAAAAACATGTCATTTGGGAGCTGTATAATTATTTACTTAAAGGAACATGTACTTTAAGATATTATTGAAGAGGGGTTGAGTATTTTAGGGCTTATGTCCAGAAACTGGCCTGGCTGCAGGACACTTTAGTCACAGTAGATGCCATCTTTAATCTGACATGAATCTGTGAGGAACAGAATTACACTAATCAATAGGTTTTACTCTGGTTTAACTGGGTGTCAATGTGTAATTTGCAGAATCTCAGTCAGAGAGTTTTTGCAAATGGGAAATTTATGGAAAGACATATTTCAGACATTTCTGAACAAGTGTCACTTAAAACAGAGGCCCATCTGAACATTTTATCCTACTCTCACCAGGTTAAATCCTGATGCTAATGTAAACATGACTGCAATCAGTCAAAAAAATAATAAGTGTCACATTCAAACCTGGATATTGCTGGATCTGTCTGCTGCTTTTGACACAGTTAACCACTTACTAAAACTTCCCTCAAGACAAAGGGCATCTCAGGAACCGCACTCCAATGGTTCAAGTCTTACCTCTCAGGCAGGTCCTTTAGGGTGTCATGGAGGGGTGATGTGTCTAGGGGGCTGTTGACACCTGGCCACTTGATGCGTTTTCTCAGATCGGATAGCTATCTTATTTATCAAAACGATTCCATTTTCACCTGGTCACATAAATGTGTTTTTGCGAAACGGATTTAAATCCGATCTTCAATTCCCGCGCTATATGCAGATTTAATGTAGTGCACATCACCGAAAGCAATAGATATGAGCTGCATTTTATTGATCATCAGCTAAAATTTGAAAATCAAAGACCACAATAAGAGAGAGCGGCAACAGCCTTGGTAAGATCATTTCGTTTCTTTACTTTTAATGATGATGATTGTGTGTTAAGCGTCTGCGACTTACTTTCACTTTGATTTGTGATAGTTTGCACGTTGGCTTAATGAATATATGCTCAGCTTCTCATCTGCGGTGATGCGTGTTCCAGTAGCGTCGTCATATCTGGCTATAACATTACATATAGCATATAACACGCTCTCATACGTTTATTTTTTTTATCATTTTTGGGAGGAGTACAATTTACATATGTGGTTTCAACAACCAGATGCATTTACACTTGTCCAGTTTCGTCAGGAATGTGGCCCAGACCACCTCCTGAAGTGGTTTGAGCGATCGGATTCAAATCCGTCTCGAATGCGTTTCGGAGGGCTTTTACACCTGGTCTTTTCACGATCGGATAGCTATCCGATCTGGGAAAACGCATAAAGTGGCCAGGTGTAAACAGCCCCTAAGTCGCAACATCTAGCTACAGGGGTGCCTCAGGGCTCAGTGCTTGGACCACTTCTCTTCTCCATCTACATGTCATCACTAGGATCTGTCATTCAGAAACATGTTTTTTCCTATCACTACTATGCTGATAACACACAACTCAATCTCTCATTCCAGCCAGATGATCCGGCGCCAGCTGCTCGCATCTCAGCCTGCCTGACAGACATTTTTTGCTGGATGAAGGACCTTAAACCTTGTGAAGACAGAACTGCTTGTGGTCTCGGCCAACCCAAAACTCCATAACAACTTCTCCATTCAGCTAGGTTCGTCAACCATAACTCCATCCAGGACACCCAGTAACCTTGGAGTTGTGATTGATGACCAGTTGAACTTCACAGACCACATTGACAGAACTGCCCGGCCCTGCAGATTTGCCATATACAACATTAGGAGGATCAGGCCCTTCCTATCGGAGCATTCTACACAACTCCTTGTCCAAGCTCTTGTTCTATCCAGACTGGACTATTGTAATGATCTCTTGGTAGGCCTTCCAGTTTGCACTGTCAAACCTCAGCAACTGATCCAGAATGCTGCAGCTAGAGTGGTCTTTAACGAGCCGAAGAGAGCATACGTCACTCCTCTCCTCACAAAATTACACCGGTTGCCAATTGCCGCTCGCATCACATTCAAGGCACTGATGTTTGCCTGCAGAACAACCACTGGCACACCATTCCAAAACTCATTACTCCTGACCTATACGTGCCATCCAGAAGTTTGCGTTTTGCAAGTGAACGGCACCTTGTGGTTCCATCTCAAAGAGGCACAAAATCACTTTCACCGATCTTCACCTCGACTGTTCCCTGCTGGAGGAATGACCTGCCTAACTCAACCTGTGCTGCTGAGTGTTTAGCCATTTTCAAGAAAAGGCTGAAGATGCATCTTTTTCAGCAACACTTGACCCATTAATACTAACACTTACTATTCTATATCTAGCTAAAAAAAAAAAGAATTTGCTACATGTACGGTGCTGGACTAACTGGGGACTGGTCACTGCACTTTATATTGTTGTCCTATTGTTAGTTTGATTGCTTCTCTCTGCTTTCCTTATTTGTAAGTTGCTTTGGATAAAAGTGTCTGCTAAATGATTAAATGTAAAAATAAATGTAAACCCAAAAGGGCACTTACAGTAACAATAAATAAGAACATTTCAGATGGTAGAGGATCCATTTGCAAGGAGCAATTCACCAACCTCAATTATCTGAAACAGGAACACTAAGCACTGGAAAGATCCACTAAGGTTCTGAAGCCCAAGAACGCTCATGCACAGAACCTTTCATACACTACCGTTTTTTTATTCCAGTAATTGAAAGCTGAATTTTCAGCAGCCATTACCTTGGTTTATTCTGATTTGGTGTTCAAGAAACATTCCTTATTATTATCAATATTGAAAACAGTTGTACTGCTTAATCTTTTTTTTTAATGGTAAAACATTCTTAAGGATTATTTTATGAATAGAAAGTTTAAGTCACCTTCATTTATATAGTGCTTTATACAATACGGATTGTTTCAGAGCAGCTTTAAAATGATTCAATGATGCAAATAGAGTTCATTTGGGCTGTACAGCAGCTCTAAAAGAAAATAGTGTCATTATTCAGCTGAAGTCAGTTCTGTGTTGATTCAGTTCCATTGTAAAGATCATCTATTATTAAATTAGTTAATTTTATCTATAAAACAGTTCTGTAGAAAACAGTGATGTCATCGTCCAGGTCAGATCAGTTCTCATCCAATAGTGTCAGTGCAGTCAAATCAATAAAATTGTAGAATATTAAGTGTCACTGTACTGTATGTATTTCAGTCCCTGCAATGGACAACGAGAATCCTATAATGTAATAAGTCTATTTATATTTATATATTTAATATTAGTATTAAAATATATTAGTATTATATAATAAATATGAATATTTCAATATATATATAAATTAAATACATATTTTTGCTATTGCTATTGATTCTTTTTTACTGAAAATGTAGCTCTGCTAAAATAAAAGTGGGCTTCTCTTGGGCCAGCGCTCCATGCTGAAACCATGAAATTGTTATCCAAGTTCTACAAGTTGGAGGATGAAGTGTTGCTGACCACAAAGCTCAGTGGAGAGAGAGCACTGTACCGACTCGATGACTACTCCGAGAGCCTGAGATTTCAGGTGCAGTCTTCTGAGGTGATAGTTTCATAACTCCACAGCACCTGCACACCAACTTTACTCAGTTTTTTCTTCTCTTGATTTTTCCGGTTGGTCTCTGCCAACCTCCCCTAACAACAGACACCGTGTTTCCCTTTTAAAAACTCAACTAAGCATTGGAAACAAAGATCGTTTGTTCACTTCTCATATATGGCTGGGTATTAGTGTGCCAAAAGTGGTGTGAAGGAGGTCTTCATTTCCCCCAAGGTGTGTCATGAACATCCTCTCTACACTCTTTCAAGATAATAAAAAAACCCAGGTCTGACAGAACAATGTAATTTTCTTGTGGATAAGATACTCAATAGCAAGATGTCTTTTCTTTCTTTTTTTCATGACCAAGGGGTCAAAGTATGGCTGGTTAGCATGACCCAGTTAGCCCCTGTTGGTAGATTTTGTAACTACATGATCCAGATGAATAGCCTGGCAAGCCAGACCTACATCAAGTCCTCCAGAGTTGCGGCCAAAGCCGATTCAAAAGACTGTTCTCCAGCAGCAGCCGTCATTCAGTGTTTTCAAGTCACAGCCAGGTAACCGTGGCAACTCTGTCGTCATATGTTAAGCCCGCCCCGCCTACTCTATACGCAACGTGATTGGCCTGACCCAATTTAGGTTTTTGCAGCTCGAAAGTCTATGGAGAGTTTCTAGACTACCCGGGCTGCAAAATAAATGTTGCTGCCGCTAGGGTGTGTCTAGATTTCTATGCTACCAGATGAATAAAGCAGGACATAAGAAAAAAAATTATCTGAGCACTTCCCACCGAACGGCATTAAGATGAATGGGAATGCTAACAAATAGCTTTCAAAAGGTATCATAATCTGGCTCTTATCAAATTATTCAAGCACATTTTAGGCCTTGTTCAGAAAGCAAAACTCATACTTTTTATAGTTTTTTATGGTCTGAACAGGAAGAAACACGTGAAATACGACTTTGTACCAGACCGATCCAAAAAGGCGGTTTAAAATCTGATTAAAATCACATTTTTGTTAATGTGAGAAAATCTAAAGTCATATAGAACAAATATCAAGGCTCGAAATTGCGACCATTTTGGTCGCATATGCTCCTGAAATTTAATCTGTGTGACCTAAAATATTGATTTGCAAATGACAAATCATGTGCCAATATCATCGGGGTGAGATGATATAGAGCCAGAAGACCAAATTTCAAATCTTGGCCACAGGATGTGTAAAGCCCCAGTGAAATGAAATCTGTTAATATATAATTTGTAGTTTTGGTGCTCCTAAATTTTTGCTGGTGCATGCTCCTAACTTTTTGAAGTTGGGAGCACCAAGTAAAAAAGTTCATTTCGAGCCCTGAATATGATGAGATTTTGTTCGTATAAACACAGTCAGCACTTTTAAAGTTAGCACACACACGTCGCGGCAGCATACATAACTCCAAACATACAATAGCACAGTTTTACACAATAGTTGATTCACTTTGCAATCTTTTGATCTACAGGGTGTGTGACTTCTGAGGCTCACGTAATGAATTAAACAGATCAAGACATTCAGCACTGCACCAGTCAGCGGGTGATAAACATCAGGAGCAATGTGGCTTTATATGTTCAACTTTGTTCTACAGCGTGTAGAGTGAGCTCTTTCCTCTCAGGTGATAAATCAGGCATGTTTATTTTGCTTCTGCAATTTTCAGGAGCTTTGGGTATAATGGCATTTCACCTGGCACGGTTTTTGTGTTTTAGGGGTGTTTTTAACGCAATAGCACATGAGATGAGCAATAAATCCTTCCCCTCATCGAAGATTGCAACTGGTTCTCTGGCTCACATGCTGTAAATTACTCTGTCATCAGCTTCATTTCTCTCGCTGAAAGCCTTTATCCCTCTTGTCTAAACAGAAGTGTTGAAGCAGATCTTTCAAAACACACTGATCCGTCCTGAAAACTCTCCACCCTAAGAGCATCTCAAACTTCACATCTTGTTTTCAAATTTAAATGAGCCTGAAGAGCAGTGGAAATACATTTCTGTAAATATAAGAGTCATCAATTAAGAAATCCACAGACGATTTGTTCCTCGTTAAAACACATTCACTGCGGGAGACCGAGCACAATACAGCCGCACGCTCAGACATGTTTGTCTGCAGTACTGTAAATACCCATTATCCACTGTCTGTCACAGAGCAAAACCACAGCTGAGCTAATCAAGCATTCGGTTTCTTGACTGTGCAACCTCAATCATTCCTTGTGAAAATACTGGAAAATGAAGATTTATGAGTTGATGTTTTTTTTTTTTTCTGGGGGGGGTGGGGGGTAGTTTCAAAAAATATTCTGACTTGTCCCTTGCAAAAATCAAGGTTATAGGCTTTTTTATAAGCAATCTCTTTTAACATGCATATTGTCTACTTCTTGTGGCTATAGCCTACTATTGAAACAGTCTTGGCAGGTCTTTTCTTCCGTATTTTGAGGTACATCTGATTGAAACAGATTTTTCGGAAAAGAAAAAAATGTACGGGCAGGGACTTGGTTCGATGCATCAGTTGTTGATTTGATGAAGGCAAAATGTCAAAACAAAATATATACATGGATGACAATTATCATTCACAATAAGGTCAATAGCATGAATTTACAGAATAGCATGAATTTCCATTTCATGTGACTTTAACATTTTAACTTTAACTCACTGTAACCCAAATTGATTGTGCCACAATATTAGGCCACAGTGCTGTCAAGCTTAAGTTTAAAGGGTTTGTTCACCCAAAAATGAAAATTCTGTCATCATTTACTCACCCTCAGGTTGTTCCAAACCTTTATGAATTTCTTTCTTCTGCTGAACACAAAGGAATATATTTTGAAGAATGTCGGTGACCAAACAGTTGATGAGCCCCATTGACCTCCATAGTATTTTTTTATCATCCTATGTCAATAGAAGTCAATGGGGCTCATCAACTTTTTGGCTACCCATATTCTTCAAAATATAATATTTTATGTTCAGCAGAATAAAGAAATTTATACAGGTTTGGAACAACTTGAGGGTGAGTAAATGATGACAGAATTTTCAATTTTGGGTGTACTATTCCTTTAACATGAACTCAACTGTACTGAACCCAGATTATTCCTTTAGTTGTGTTATTTTGTTGTTCTAATCTAAAGTTAGAACTAGATGTCATTCCCTTTACCATGGTAGTTTGTCCCACACTAGACCTCCCAGCGGCGTGATGAAAACAACCATATCCCATCGCTCCCCACCTTCATGAATAATTGCATTTTGAGGGGATGACATTTGTTTCCCAATGATCTGTTTCAATAGGGATTGTTAGTGTAATCTGTGAGGACATTTGAAAGGGCTCTTAGGCAAAGGAAACACTATGTGTGGGTTGCTGTTAGTTGGTCCAGCTTTAGAAGTCCACGTAGACCCCTTGTCTCCAATTTTCCGCCCTGATTGGTCAGAATGAGCAGTGACTCTGTTTTGATATGGCCGCGCAGTCCTGGAGTTGTACCACGTCTGCTGCTCCCAGCAGAGACAATCAGCATTTTGAACAAGGGACTCGAGACATGACATCATCTTACACTCTGTAAATATTTACATGCAGCCGACAAATACTGTGTCAGTTGTAGGCAACCGTAAAATGACGTTTACAGCACTGAATATGTGGCTTATCCTCTAATCTTATTTATTGTATTATGTTCTCAATCAAATTGACTATATATTTTCAGATATCATGTTGTTATGAACATTGATTGTTAATAATCAGGATGGCTTGTAAAGAATGTGTAAAGACAATGTAAAGAATGAGCGTATAAATTACGGGAAAAATAGCAGGACACGTTTATGCCTTTTTCAACAGATTTACATAATTAGTCCAATTATAATCAATACTAATCCACCGTACAACTTGCTCACTGAATGACATCATACAAAATATCAGAATGACATTTCATAATATTATGTGGTCTTATTGGTAATTTTTGAAAACTTGCATGAGGTTTCGCATAAAGGGCACTTTACATTTTAGGATAGTATTATAAATCCATCCGTCCATTCTCTTAACTGCTTGTCCTATGTATGATTGTGGCGCTTATTAGCATCTTGGGCCATAACATCCAACAACTATTTTAATGTTCAGTGGTGAAGAAGAAAGGCGAGGTTTATTTATATTAGGCCTCTATAGGAACAGCTCTTGAGAAAACAAATGAGAGTAAGAATGGAGACCCTTCCCAAATTGAGTGATGGGATTTAGAATAGTCAGGGGGGAATGCAGAACAATTAACAGACAGGATCCGTAGTATGGAGCTCTGGTTTACACCACCACCTCCATACAGCCACATACAGTACTGCACCACACCTCTAACTGTGAGAGAGAGCACAGGCCAGCTCACTTTCCACTGTCTCTCAGTCTAACGGATAGAGGCGACCTTTATCCATTTACCACATTAGTGTTTTCAAATGAGAGTCATTAGTGTCAAAGCCAAATATTGACTTAAATTTCTCAAATAATGGAAACAACTTTTCCGAAACGCCTTAATACACATCCCTGCTTCACTGAGACTGATCGTGGTTTAAAAATCTGAGCCAGTCAAAGAAATCAGAAGTATCCTGGAGAGTCTGAACAGTGCCTCAGTGTTGCAGGGTTGCTGGCAGCCACAGACTCCAGGTCTGTGCATCCTGAGGCTCTATCCCGCAATGTAAAGCTCTTTCCCAGCCTCGCATTCCCTGCCCTCTGGTCACTTGCTGAGTCAGGGCTTCGGTTTGGATGAACTCTGCAAAGCCCATGTGGCCAGTCAAGCCTAGCCAAGCGGCAGATGAAAGGGCAGAAACAGACGTGATCGATTAGAGGCCACACCGGGGGCTAAGGGTTACCTACATACACCCACACAAACACTCGCCCCCACAAACAACAGAAGAGAATCACAGTTTAAGGTTCAAACTACCATATGGAAATCATGCCATGCAGATTAATATTTCATCACATTCTCAGCAAGATGCTTTCTATTACAGCGACCCTGCATAGGACAAGTGGTTTGTAAAATAAATGGAGACATTGATGTTTCTGTTATTTAGAGCAGTGGTTTTCAAACTAGGGGGCCACAAGGGGGTGCTAGAGGGTTCACGAAACATTTAAGAGAATTGTTTTTTTTTCTCAAAATGTATTATTAGGGCTGTTAAATTGTGTAGTAAGGAGATTAATATATGTTTAAAATAATGCACAATTTTTCCTCAAGAACGGTCAGAAATCATATTTATCGTGATTATTTTATTTGATTGACAAAAGTTGAATAAATGTTAAGCCTTGATACTCAGAATGTTTCTTGAGCACCAAATCAGCATATTAGAATGATTTCTGAATGATCATGGACACTGAAGACTGCAGTAATGATCCTGAAGATTCAGCACCAAATTAATATACGTTTAATTTACTTTAGGAAGGAAGTCACTTGCAAGGGGAACTCGGCATTAAAAAAACCTGATTTAGAGTGCTGAAAGCTGATATCATTATATCCCATACAGCTAGTGAAAATTCCTCAATATGCCCATGGGTGCACAGTGTGCTGTGTAAACATTCTTTTCTTCTTCTTGTCACTGTCAGATCTAAAAACATGCTGATAGGGGCTCGCTTTATGGAGCAAGGGTCAGAGATCATTAGCATCCTGAAAGAAGACAAGTCTTGTGGTGGCAAAACATTCATTGGCTTCTCTAAGGAGTCCTTAAGCAGTGATTGACAGAATGGGATGACACTACGTTGGGAGGAAACAGAATGGTGTCAGCAAGATTCCTGAGCTCTAATTCTTGAATCTGCTACCTTAATGAATAAACATCTGGCGTGTGTGTCTGGATGGAACAGTATCTGTAAGTATCACTCAAGTAAGCTTTGGTTTTTTTAAGATACCGCATAAGTACAGGAAAATACACATTCCACATAATAAGATTCAGAAAGAGCTTTATTGGCTAAGTGTACTCACATACAGCTTGCAGGATCTCTGAGCACTTACATATATTATATACAAGAAGAGAATAAGAATAAACATCTACAGAGTAAACAGAACAAAAACTGTACAAGAAAGTGTGTGCAAATTGAGAAACAGTGTATTGCAACAGTATAAATATATATATTTATATTTACCGAAGCATCATGTTTTCTGGTGAAGTAGCTTTACGCAGCTCACCAGATGCTCCAGCTCCAGTGTCACTTTCCCAGACAGTCTTTTTTTTTAACTGCCACTTCCACAGTCAAAACTCATTTAAGGAATATTTCTCCCAAAAAAAATGTATATTCTGTCATCATTTACTAGTACAAACCTGACTTTTTCATCTAAAACTTTTTTGACATTTTGAGAAAAGTATCAGTGTTGAAAGTCAAAGGACATCAAAGTCGATGGCTGCCAACATTCTTAAAAATATTTTCCTTTGTGTTCTACAGAAATTAAAGTCAAACCGGTTTGGAACGACATAAGGGTGAGTAAATGATGAAAGAATTTGCCAGATTACATTTTCCAGTACTTGTACCGCATCTGCTTACAAGCTTCCGTTTTTCTTTTTCTTTTTTTTATCCATATGGCAACTATTCACACAAATGCTGTAAATTTTCCAAAACTGTCTGTCCAGTTTGACCTATAAACAAGTAATAAAAACTCAGTGAGTGTTTTAGCGCAATTTTCTCACCTCATGGGATCACAACACTAAGAGATAGTAAATTTTTTCCTGGATTTTTTTTTGTGCGTTCCCGAGATTAGACCTTCCTTAACATAATGCCGAAAAACCCGAAGTCTCTAGGTGGTCTGGTTGAGGAGTAGATAGAAGTGCAAGATTGGTGCGCACAGACAGAACAGAAATCATGAGTTAACAATCGCAATTTGTCCGGTGGAAAATTGCGCTAAAAACATTTGATTTGTGACAAAAGGGGTTAATAAACTGGCTGGAGTAGCTCTGCTAGTTAATAACTTTCTATGCCAGAAAAAGGAAGAGACATATTTTATGCTATTCTGAATTCAGATAGGGTACTTGACAGCAGACTTCGTCCTCAAAGTGTCCTCCTAATTATGTACATGCGCAAAGAGATGATGTGATCTCAAGAAGAAAATGAAATCATAAGTTGATAACATTAATTAATTAATCTTATTTCAGTCAACTTCTCATCTTTCATACACCTTTTTTTTTTTTTTTTTTTTTTGCATTTTTCCCTCCAACTGCCAAACCAGTCTTGAGCTCTGTATATTGTCCATAAGACATTTTTTCCGGTTTCAGACCATTATTTCTCTATACAGATGAGCCTCTGCAACAGCAGCACATGTACAATCATTTACGTTCCCTTTCTCCATCAGACATCTAAGGACACACAGACATTCACACGTGCGTAAGAAAATAATGAGGATTTGATGTCACCGGAAAGGAAGATTAAAGAAAGGGAGCGCCCCGGTTGCTGTTTCATCTGAAAACATTATTAAAAAACAAGAGTGATCCCTCTAAGCCTGCCGTCAGTGATCAGATGAAAAGTGGGCAGATTTTGGTGCTTGCAAAGTATCTGAGGACATGACCTCTCTTCACCCTTTTTCTTTATAGTCGGCCTGAAATGAAAATTCACCCAATCAATTTTCTAAATGCATGTTATAGATCTTACTGTGAACAATTTTCCGTGCATATGTTTAATTAATTTTTTTTTTAATTATCTTGTAATGTTTAATCAAAAATGTCATAACTGGACCTTCCAGTGAAAACAACATGGTTCGCTCTGGTGACTTGTGCTGAACTTCTCCAATCATTAAGCCCACTAAAACTCTGTCCTGATGTCCCTCCAACGGCCATGTCCCTGTCCTGAATTTGCTTTTTCAATAATCTGTTACACTAGGATATGTCACAATACTGAAGAAAAGATCTGTGGCAATTTCTATTTCATTGCAACTATAACCCCACAGCCCCTGCTCCGAGATGCAGCACTTTTTTAACTCTTTCCCCACCAGAGTTTACTAAAAGAAATTGGCAGCCATCACCAGCATTTTTTATCGTTTTCACAAAACTTACATGGCCCTCAGATTTGTTGTATGAATATGTAAACAGTCAATATATCAAAATAAAGAACAGAGCCTCGATCTGCTTTAAAAAATAAGAATAATAAACACTTGATTGTGGGTACATTTCATAAAAAAGCAACATTTCGAACAAAAAGCTGAGAAAATCGAGTTTTTGTCATACTTTGTCCGGATCAGATTCAAACCAATGTTCAAAACATACATCAGGTAGATAGAGTCCATCAACACCTATCCACCCCCAAAGCTTGCACAGTCATATATCTCTTTGTGGGTTAAACATTTCAGTTTTGATTTATATGCAGTTGAATGTATGGTGATCACGTTAGCTTACTTGTGCGTTAGCATTTTCTATCCGCTCCTTCTGGTTTACGCAGTTCTTTTTCTTTATTTGTTTTTGGATCCGGAGGTGCTGTACTATTTCAGGAACATCGCGCCATACCATATAACAGTGAAAGCATGGATTGTCAGAAAAACTTGTCAATGGTGGGCAAGTGTTAAGTCAAAAATGACGGAAAATCACGTCAATGGTGGCAAAATAGTTAATGGCAACATAATGTATGTCTCTTTACAGCCAACACCCTCTCATGACAAATTGGTGGATAATTCGTACATTTTTATATGATCTGCTAATACTCTCCACTGATGGTTAGGTTTATAGGGTGGACCTTCATGCTTTGTTTTTTTCCTACAAGAATCACATTGTGCAAATTCATATGAAACTGCCATTCTCTTTAGATCAGGTTGTTACAGACCATTCGGCTGTCATATCTTTCATGAGTGATTAGCTGCTCACCACCACCCTCCAGTGGCAATGTCTTGTATGATGAATCTTTGATGCCATGACACCATTCTTGAAACATTTCATGATTCAGCGGTTTGAAGGAGCCCCACTCAGGCATGAAGTCTGTCGGACTGCGAGAGCTGTTTATGGTGAGCTGTGCAGAACATGCAACTCCAAGCTTGGCAGCCTGAGAGGATGTGTATACAAGAGACAAGAGGGGCCTCTTTCCGTTCTTTGCTCATGACTTTATCTACATCGGTTCTCATCGCTGGCTCTATCCAGGGCTGTTGCCAGCAACCAGGATCTCTTTCTGACAGGGAAAACCCCTCTCTTGTGACACCATCGGGCGCCCCCCTTTCCATAAATTACACAGCTCAGCACAGGAAAGTGTGTCTACAACTGTGTTATTGGTAGACTCCCTCTTGGATGGTAAGAATATGCTTCAAAGAGGACAACATCTGCAGTATGGGAAGGTCATGGTCATGCCTGACCCACATTTGGCAGCAAGCGAAACATTCTCTAATTTCCCATTTTTCATCCTTCAATCTCCATTTGTGGTTTTCACCCTGTGTTTTCACCCTATTTATCCTCTTTTGGATGTCTTAAGTATGTTCCCTGCTGTCTCATGTCTCTCATTCATAATAATTACTTAAAGTAAAAACCTTCCAGTTCCAGGGGCTATAGAGGAACCCGTATTTTGGACACGGAGCAAACAAATCAGTTTGAGCATGTCTGCACTCGAAGAGCTTATTCAAAGAGTTAAGCTGAGTGGCCCTGGAAGCTGAAACTGCATGTTTGTTTGTGTGTGTGGGTTCCTTTAGCTCGATAATATTTTTCCTGCTCCTCTTAATCCCACATCCTGTCTGGTTCAAAGCAAAATATAGGGTTCTCTGCGTTGTTTTTTTTTTTATTTTGTTTTTTAAATCCTTATTGTCCTGCCTCCCCTGCCGTGAAGCTTCCACAGAACCCTTCTGCTTCAGAGCTCCAACACCACAACACCTACCTCCACCCCTGCACATGTGTAGAAAGCATTATGGTTAACATCCACCTCGTGGGGGCATTCGAAGCAAGTTCAGGGATAAGGTTTCCTCAAGCAGGTAGCACTGCATGGAGCCCAGCCAAATTGGACAGGAGGGAGATTTTAACAAAGATCATGTTTGATTGTGCCTGGTCCAGTAAGATTCCATTGTGCAGGCGCCTGGGAGTGTGAAAACAAGTATCTGTTAAACCCATCATTAATCTAGAACATTCCTGCAGCTCGCACTCTGCACCACGTCCATATTATTGCCATTGCTTGCCAATGCTTCTGGCTGTGTTGCATGCTGTCTGTACAACTCAGGTCAGATTAATCCTGATTCAAATAGACAGTAATATACCTGCAGCCACACTCTTAAAATGGCCAACTAAATTAGCATCCCGACATATTCAAGCTGAAGGAGATTATACAAACCTATCCTAAAATTATGTACATCTTATCTATTGGACAAGGTTTGGGTTTAAGCATGTTTTAAGCTTATTTACCGTACATTAACAGTAAACATGCACATCCAGTCCACTGGATTATAACAATATTTCTGAATCACTGAACAGCAATGGAACCACAAGGGATTTAATAATCCTTTTTTCATAATGGTTGCATTAATGATTTTTTTTAATTTCAGAAAGAAATGCAATTATGTTGCCAAATGCTGGGATTGTTCCAATAATTTCTAAAACAGCAGAAAAAATGTGCAACAAACAACAAACACTGTTTTACACAATGTCATATGAACAACTGGTCAGTAAATACACTGATTGAGGTTTCACGAACCATTATTTTTTATTTATTCCTGTAGGCTCCTTATGGAGCATAGGGCTGCAACAACACCACGCCAACGCACTCTGTTCTGGGCTGTTTTCTTCAGCTGAGTCCATGTCACTCCGGCGTCCTTCACTTCGCTCTCGACTGACCTTCTCCACGTCTGTTTGGGCCGTCCCACTTTCCTTTTTCCTTGTGGGTTCCAGTCTAGTGCTTGCCTTGTGACGTTGTCGACTGGTTTGCGAAGTGTGTGACCTATCCAGCCCCATTTTCTTTTCTTGATGTCCTTACCGACTGGGTTCTGGTTGGTTCTGCTCCATAGGTCTGTTTTGGAAATCTTGTCCGGCCACCTGATGTTGAGGATGCGGCGTAAGCACTTATTGACAAATGTCTGTATCTTATTGGTGATGGTGCTGGTAACCCGCCATGTTTCGGACCCATAGAGGAGGACTGCTTTCACGTTGGTGTTAAAGATGTGGACTTTGCTGCGCTGGGATAAGGCCTTGGAGTTCCAGATGGGCCGCAGGTGTTGAACGCTACCCTTGCTTTGCTAATCCGGCTCTTAACGTCATCGTCTGCACCGCCATCGATGTTGACCACGCTTCCTAAATACACAAAGCGGTCGGTCTCCACCAAGTCTTCTCCCTGTAGCTGCAGTGGCTGATGTAGTCGGTTATTCATCCGCATCACCACTGTTTTCTTGATGTTAATTTTCAGGCCGGTCTTCTCTGCCTCCTCCGCTAGCCGCGTTAGCTTGGACTGTGCATGCTGCTGCTTGTGGGACAGGAGGCCGACGTCGTCCGCAAAATCCAGGTCCTCTAGATGTTTGGTAAAGGTCCACTGGATGCCGGTGTTACTGCCCTCTGTGGTTCTTCTCATGATCCAGTCTATGACGATCAGAAAAATTGTCGGCGAGAGCATACAACCTTGCCTCACTCCTGTCTTCACTGCGAAGGGGTCTGTCAGCTTCCCGTTGTAAATAATCTGACAAGATGAGTCCTCATAAAGCTGCTGGATGATGTTTATGAGCTTTTGCGGGATTCCGTAGTGCTGCATCAGCTTCCAGATGGTCTCCCTGTCGACACTGTCGAACGCTTTTTCAAAGTCAACGAAGGTCGTGTACAAAGAAGTCTGCCATTCGATGGATTGCTCGATGATAATACGCAAAGTGGCGATATGGTCTATACATGAACGATCTTGTCTAAATCCTGCCTGTTCTGTTCTCAACCTCTTATCTACAGCCTCCTTCAGTCTCTCTAGGATGATTCTGGTCAGCACCTTGCTGGGGATGGACAGCAGCATGATTCCTCGCCAGTTGCAGCACTGAGAAAGGTCGCCTTTCTTGGGAAGCTTTACCAAGTACCCAAGCTTCCAGTCGGCCGGCACTTGCTCCTGTTCCCAAATCTTCACCAGGAAGGGGTGCAACATCTCTGCTGCTGCTGCCACATCTGTCTTTAGAGCTTCTGGGGGGATGCCGTCAGGGCCTGGTGCCTTGCCGTTCTTCAGGGACTTAATGGCTTTGATAATCTCTGTCTTGGTTGGTGGATTGATGTTGATACAGAGGGGTTCTTCTGCTGGTGGTATGTCAGGAACTGTTTGCGGTGGTGGTCTGTTAAGAATTTCTTCAAAATGTTCCCTCCATCTTTTCCTTTGCCCCTCATCACTTGTGATGGTTCTCCCATTCTTGTCCTTGACTGACTTACTTGGGTTGAAACTCTTTCCTGACAAGGCCCGGGTAATCTCGTACACTCTCCTCATGTTGTTCTGCTTAGCTGCTCTTTCTGCCTCTTCTGTCAAGTTGTGTACAAATTGTCTTTTGTCCTGTCTTACGCTCTTCTTCACTTCCCGGTTCGCCTCCCAATACTGTGCTCTGAGGTCTATCTTCTGTTGTTGGTCACAGCATCTGTTAATTTTCTGCTTCAGCTCCCTCCTCTTCTCTATCTTCTCCCATGTTCCCTTCGTCATCCACTCCTTCTGCTCCCTCACTTTCTTCCCCAGAACTTTGGTACACGCATCCTTCCAGGTCTTCTGTATCTCTGTCCAGTGGTTCTCTACTGACTCTTCGACCAACTCTGCCAGCGCCTCGAACCTGTTCCTGACTTCACAGTTGAACTCTTCCGCTGTCTTTTTGTCTTTCACAAGCTGTACGTTGAACTTGTGGTATGCTCTTCCTGAAGAATCAAAGAAGGATCTCAGCTTGGTCCTCAGTGTTGCCACCAGCAACTGATGGTCGGAGGCTGCGTCGGCACCGCGCCTTACTCTGACGTCCAGCACACTTCGTCTCCACTTTCGGTCAATAGTGAAGTGATCAATATGATTATCCGTCTTCCCATCAGGTGAAGTCCAAGTGGTCTTGTGGATCCTTCTGTGAGGGTAAATGGTGCCACCTATTACTAAGTCGTTGAACGAACAGAAGTCTATACGAACCATAGATACAGTAAAATACAGTGGTGTATCAGTTCTTCAGTTGCGTCGAGTTGCTTCAATGCCATTCACATATCCTCTCCTGTGGCCTCATGGGATAGTAAAGTGTCCATCGTATGCGCACTTCAGAATCTCGCTAGAAACAGTAGGTCATCTGGGTACTTTGTGCCTACTCTTTTAAGAGTTGCCTACTGTAAATTAGGACATACTTCTTTTGTCACTATAGCAGGGACGTATGCGATTTCGGATGCATCCTTTCTCTCAGGAATCAGACTTCACTGGTCATGCAGTATATGATCCACTAAAAATAACCGACTCAAGAGGGTGTGTTCGACTTGAAGTGGCGCTGCACAGACCGATTGGCGTATGATATCAAAATACTGCGAGAGCGATTCGAAAGCACACGGAGCCGTCTGCTCCCTATTTGCTCTTGTGGTACATGTACTTCACAAGTGGTGTCATACACCTATTGATCTGCGTAGTGTCGCTTCAAGTCAACAGTAGCGGCCTTTGCACCCAGTTCACTTGAAACGGGCCTCACAACAGAAGGGGCCTCCGCACGAAAAAAAGCCCCACCCACCGCCATGACACAGCTCACACACGGGGCTGAAATTAACAGGGGTGTTGGGGCAAAAATGGCACCAAGATTAATAAAAATGCTTCCAAAAACTAAGATATGGTGTTGAAATAGGTCTTTGAATGGCAAAGGTGCCTTGAACACACCTTTTCTCTTGGGAAATGGATTTTACTGGGTCACAGAATATATTTGATTCAGTAAAGAATCGACTCGGAATCATTTTTTTTTTTTGGAATTAAGACTACGAATAGTATGGCCCTGTCCCAAATGGCATCCTAAGCCTCTTCACAGTCTTCCTCCTAGTTTACATTTTCATGATGTAATGAAATTTTGACTGGCTTTCACTGGTCACGCTGTTTGTTTAGCTCTGAATAACATGGGTAACACTTTTAGAGTTCTGTCTGCATAGATGGAAGAATTCACGTGCAAGAACCGAGTTCTATTTTTTTTTTTTTTTCATTTTTTAAATGGAACTGAGCATTCTTTCGACATTTAATGCAAGTTAAACTTAGCTTTGTAAGATAACTTCATGTAGTTCTTCATAACAGTACGTTTTTTTATACCCAACTACATGGGTCAGCAAAAAGGCCTTAAGGATGCAATTTTAATATACAAAATCCCAGGGTTGTGGTAGTATACCATTGTCACGGGTGGTTGCAGGAAGGCAGACAAAGATAAGGATATATTTCAAACATGAAGGTTTAAATGGTAATAATATAAATGATAGCAAAACAGGCAGCAACACTATACACAATGGCACAATGTTGACTATACACAATGGCACAACTTAAGCAGCGAACACAAACAAGGTAATTGACTAAACACAGCTGAACTGAACTAACTAATGATCAAAACCATAGGAACAGATGAGTGACGGGAAACAGAGACAAAGCACATGTGGCTGACGAAAAACTAAAAGTCCATGAACTAAACGGAACATAATGGTGACAACCATGGCGTGTAGGAACTTCATTGACTGCTCGTTATTTTTTAAGCAGAATGGCTTGTTTGCCCTGCTGATGGTCTACTGAGCATATTCATAGGCTACTTGACATTTAAAAGAAAGCCACCTCAAACCTTCAGTGCATTAGGACTTAATATCTGTGTGGAAGCAAAATTCAATATAAAATTTGTCACATTAATGTTTGGTGTGGTATGAGGAACACAAGTTTTTGCAGTTACCATCTTTCCCACAACAAAACTCCCCTCTGGCACGCCTGCGTGGCCTTTTCTCTCTATCCTTCCAAAAAGTGATGACATCATACTTTCATAATGGATAATGGGCTTCATTAGTTCACATGGTAATAATCACCGTCAAATCAGACCACTCAAGCTGATGACTAATCACACTGCCAGAGACACACAAAATACTGTCAAGAGAGGAATGAGAGTCCTGAAGTTTTGGGCCACATTTTTCATATTCTTTTTTAACCCTTCCAGTCTTTCACTCACTGTGTGCCTCAGACACTCCATGAAGTTGTCCATTTCATACTGTTTGTTCTAATAAGATGACACACCAAAGAGATAAAGCAGGTAACATTAGCTGGTGGCTAATGATTTACACAGAGCAGGCCATTAAGCATAAGTCATCATAAATCTGCTGAGTGATTCGCCACTGGCTACTCACCAAATACATGTGGTGAAATGTTGATTTTAGTTTAAATTATCATATAATTTTATCTGTCTGTTATCTTGTATCTTCCTGTCAGAATAAAAAAAGTCCATTATAATGGTTATGATTTGTATGTTTAATTAACCATTACCATTACTGGAGTTTTCTCTACAGAATCATATAATGCAGGCTGCTGGCTTCATCAATTCACAACTTCATTGGTCTGTCTTTAAAGGAATATAAAACCAAAAATGCTAAGGAAAGGAACACACGGTTGATAATAGGCTTAGCTAAAATATTGTTCTAGGTTGTGTGGTAAACGGGAGCTTTAAACCTTCAACTAAGGTGCCGTGTTATATTATCTAACGTGGCAACTCTAGATTTATGCAAGTGTTTAGAGGTACAGTATAAATCAGCTATGATGTATTCCATACCTGGTGACATCAATCTAGCATTCACAAAGTAATGTGTATTCACATCATCACTTGCAACTTTAATCACATTAGCAACCTCTGATATTTAAATGCCATGTTGCTACAACAGTCATGTGGACCTCAGCTCCAGTATACCAATACGCCAAGCACAATACCATGCCTGAGGTTCAAACCTGACTAATTGATAAATATCAGGCCATTGTTTTCTTTGTGTTTGCTTTTGGAGAGTAATTTTAGTTGTCACACAAACCATTTCAAACCTATTAGTAATTTGTACCCTCAGTATTTATTTCCTGAATTGTTTCTCTCTTAACATGTCAGACGTAATGCAATAAAGCAATTTGAATGTCACTCTAAACTACAGTTGCGAGTAAGTCTAAGAGTCTGGATCACGAACAGCCACAGACTCTCACTGTATGATATGTGCATTTCACGCAACTTTATTGACTTTATTCTTCTTGCACAGATTGGAGCGCTCCCAACATTTCAGAATGAGAAGGTTTGTTTGGTGAGATAATCTCTGCAAAAGAGAACATATTGATGGGTGTGTGTCACTCCCCTTGTTCTTGTGCCGACTGTTAAGTGTGTGGAGACTTGCAGGGATTACGTTGTCAATGATGGATTGTAATTTTATTCTTTCATGGCTTTCATGGACTGGCTTCCTGTATAGAGGGAGAGTCAAGATTGCCTGAAGATGTAGAGTATAAAAAGTATGTTTGTGTGTGAAAGAGAGAATATATGCCTAAACAGAGGATAAATAATTAGATTTAACTTTCAGGAATTTTCTAATTTCCTCATTTTAAAGGGCAATAAACGTGTAAATTATACTGGAGACTTAATGCAAGGACACAAGGACGCACAATATATCGGGCAGGATAACTATCTGTCATATAACTGTCATATAAACTACAGAATGGTTACAAGCACTGCAAAGGGTCTAGACAGTGCAGGATACAATAAAACCAATGTCATCTCATTAGTAATTGTGGGGTATTTGTATGTAAAGTGTAGCTCAAGCACACTTTTTTGTATGTTTGCCTAGATGCTGAAATTTAGATTATTAACATATTGGCCACATCTAAAATGAAAGCATTTAGCATATTAACCACTTTAGAGAAGTGAAAATGTTTAGATTACAATAATATTGAGTTATTTTTTATTGTCTTTGTTCAATGAGATGAATTAAAAGTTTAATGCCATTACATTTATATTGATTTAATTCTGCTCTGTATAATTTCTGGTGCCATATACTTAAAATTCAGGCTTGGGTAACATGATGAAGTCCTTAAGTAACTAAACTAGTTATAGCTAGTAGCTAAACTCAAAATTGAGACCTTCTCCGACTTCCTAGGTTGAAAGCCTGTAGACTGATTTTTATCTCAAGGACACGTTTTTGCCGGGAACTCAAAAGGATGTGATGTTTCCGTGCGCTCCCGAGAGCCTCCTTTCTTTGACACATGAAACGAATGCTTATACAATGTTTAGGATAATGCCGAAACAGCCATTCTGTACTGTAATGTAAATGTGTCATGCAAAGAAAAGGGACTGATTTAAACTAAGATCTATATTGTCTATAGTCCAGCCATGGCCCGTCTGCAAGGGCAGGTTGGGCAGTTGGGCACTACGACGAAAATAATGCACTATAAACATGTTTCTTAACAGAATCTCAAAGTAGGCTTTTATTAAGCAAATCAAGGAGTGAATTACTCACCCACTGCTTTAAATCATATCTGTTGGGCATGATTCAAGTTAAACGCACAATAGCAGGCATACAAACACTTCACATTTAGTAAACCTAACTGGCCGATGAAATAGTTTATATTCTAAAATCTATGTTTAAGTTTCGTTTGGTGTTAATTAAATAACATCTGGAATGGTCCTCTTCCTAACATAAATGCAAGAGCTGCTACAACGTCCTGCGGATCACCTTTATGATTGGACAGGTCCAGCATCAGCATCGGCATCTTGTTGTAAAAAATGCTGAATCCATTCATGCCACACTTAGTAAGCAGATGCCATAGGCTATTATGTGATTTGTCAAATGCAGCTTCTTACGCAAAGGACCCTAGTTTTCACAGACTGCGATGGCTCATGCTCGAGTGAATAGCATTTATATAGTTATGTTTGTTCTAAAACCAGACATTACATTCTTTTCCTCAACTTGTAGGCTAATATTCCAAAACAACATTCTGAGGCAATAAATACTTCATTAAGGCAATTCTAAAATAGCATCCTATGCATGTGCCGTCAATCAACATTAGAGCGCCACCCTCAGGCATAATAACACAAGGACACTAGACCTCAGCCATAAGTGTCTGCATGTGTGTGTTCAGTTCAGCGATTAGAATATAAAGCTTACAAAATATCTAACATAAACTAGCGCCAAGACAAAAAAATCTGCCCTACATAAATTTATGGTCAGGAGCCTCTACTGCTAGTCTCAAATATATTTTATATTTAAACTATCATAACAGTGTAATTTGTATTACCTCATCTGTCGACATAATCCCGGTGAATTGCAGAGCTCGTGCAAACATTTCCACATCCTATGATCAAATGCTTTCTCAGCTGCTATTTTCTCACCACTGTAATGTTTGTTGTTTTGTTACTGAGAGGAAAGCATGCAGCAAATATTCACATATTCATTTAAAGTCCAACTGAAATCAAAATTGACCCTATTTACTTTGTTAGCGCATATTACTAGTCTTGTGGTGAACAATTAATCCGTGCAAGTAAATACACAGAAAAAAATAGCTTGCCGTCGTAATCTTTAATCAAAGTCTGAAAAGTTACTTCCGGTCTGGAATGGCGTCCCTTCTCTGATGACGTAGGTTTGAGGACTTGGGTTGGGAAACGCTTAACCACTCCCCTCAAACCGTTAGTCTGTCATGAGCGAGAGATGGAGAGGAGGAGCGCTAGAGTAAAACCCTGCCCTCTGTTCAATATTCCTTTTCACTGGGAAATACGTCACAACACTGGAGAAAAATCGTTTGCAACTTCCGGTTCACGCGGACTTTGAACCCCTCAGCAGAATGAACGGCGTCCAACTTCTTTTTACTTCTAAGCAAAGAGCGATAAAGAATGTCATGGGATCTTGAATCACGTTCAGTCTCTTGTTGTACTTTATGTTGCGCATGCACGACTGCGAGGCTGTGAGCACGAGCAAAGAGTTTGCTGGCTGCAGTTCACTTAACGGCCACCGGTGTCACTAATAACAAGGGTTTCTGAATTGGACAAATAGCCCCTCTAAACACAAAGAGGCCGATTCTACTGTTTCAGTATGTCTGATATGCTGATACACCATATGTTGTTCTCTCATGGCAGCTTGTGCATTCTCTGACCTCTGATGGGTGGAGTTCACTCTAGTCCCACATTCACAGTTCATTTGTCTGCAAATTCATACATCACCCCAGAATTCCCCTGGTCCACATCAGTGCAGTCCCGCTGTCTGTCAACCCAATCCAAGTTAAGTAGAGACTGCTGTCAGCTCCCATACACTGCCACACTGTATTATTCCCTGCAAGCATATCCTGTGGGGAACATTTTGTGTTTAATATCGCAATTCAGCCTTTAATTTCTGTGGGAAATACTTAATTAAATATAGTGCAAGTGTAATGAGCCCTGTTTCCATTAGTTTCAAGACAAAACTCCTAGAACTTGAAGGAGAAAAGCTATATGGTATCTTAATCTAATTTGTCACTACAAACACCTTAATCACTATGTTCAGAAGTTTAAACACTTTTTGAGTCTGTGAATAAAGTCAGAGTTAACTTTATAAGCATAAATATGTCATTCAAATCCACCAGTCTTTGAAAAACATTTGATGAGCTATTATACTGATGTTACAGTATGTATACAGCCTGTATATATGACTACAGTATGAGAACAAATGAAACAGCGTTTTGTCAGACATTTCCAGGAATGAATGAATAAAAACCCATCAAATTCTAAGTGGATTGGCTATGTGTTCTACACAATGAATAAGTATAATGAGAGTGTTTTTCTCCCAACGCATTCTCATCCTTGGGCGTCATATACTGACGCTTTTGACATTTCGTCTACATCGAACACACATGGCACCCTTTAGCGTCAATATGAGACGCACAGAGCTTTGTTCGGTTATGGGTAGGTTTAGGGCTGGTGTAGGGTTATGTTAGACCGCTAGGAGCCGCCTTCTGGCCCATTTCTATCTGCGTCTCATATTGACGCTAAAGGGTGCCATGTGCGTTCGATGTAGACGAAATGTCAAAAGCGTCAATATATGACGCCCTAGGATGAGAACGGGCTGTTTTCTCCATATTAATGTGCAATTTACAATCCACAACATACACTAAGCAGAAGCTATAAAGCAACAGCCCCAGTCACATTCTGTGCTCAGTGGAGGCTTGTCAGGACAGGACAGACAATAGGATTATTTGCTGCTTTCAAAGGGAAGTTTAAAGGAAAACGTCTGATTCTGGATTATGGCTTGTCTGGTGTCAGAAAATGTGAGACTGGCAGAAGCCCTGCCAACAGTGTGACAGGACACATTCAAATAGGAAAACAGATTCCCAAATAAAAATATGATGCCTGTAATCCTCTGATGACGTCTGTGTGATTGAATTCATAATCACCCTAAAAGGAAGTGAAAGGAAGGAGATGTGGATACAGATCCAGATTCAAGAAAAAACTGGACGGTATCAACTGATTTCTTCAAACAGTTTCAATTGATTTTAGCTTTTAGCCAAGTAAGAAGAATGCGGCATATCCTGCCATCTGCTGGACAACCAGAGTTGCAAACCTGGCCTCTTTATTGTGAACATTATACTATAATAAATCTCTAAATTATATTTTATTCATTCAGTTTTTTGCTCAAATATTAATTGTTCTCTTTTTATATTCTATTACATCAATATATCAATAGTATACATTAAAAGATAAATGCTGGATAATCTGATCCCCTTAAACCTTCACGTTTATAGATTTTACAAAAAATATATTTAGTTGCTATAGATTTGTCATTTGGCCATTTACTGTTGACAAATGAGTACTAAAACATAAAAAAAACTGCATATGAATGCAGTTTTTTAAAAGCAAGATTTCACATTTTTATTAGAATCCATAATTGATAATTAGGTTATACTCTGCTGCACATTTCAGACAAAAAAATACAGGCAAAACTAAAAATCATGTTTTAACTAGAAATGTAATGTTAAAAAGATGACGGCGCACCGAAGATTTAAAAAGGAGATTGCAATTTTTTATTTTTATTTTTTTGTCAATACTGAAAATCCTGCATTTTGTTTTCAGCAAAGGCTGCAACCTGGTTTCTCATCATCAGCTCAAGTTTCTAAAGCTGATGTAATGGTATTTCCTGTGTTTACTGTGACACTGTCACAATAGGAATGGCTTGTTGGGATCACTTTTCTCTAACCTTCCTCAGCACTCTCATTCTCAGTCAGAAATGTTAGAGAGACAGAATGAATCTGAATGTAGGAAATACCATTACCTGGCATAGCTGAAAAGGGGTGGTGATTTACATTCCATTGTATCAAATAGCAAAAATGCTTTGAATTAATTCATTTAAAAAAAAAAAAAAAAAAAAAAAAAAAAAAGTTGTTTAAACACATTTTAAAGGTGATTGAGATAGCAGGAGGCAGGAGACTGTAGTGTCCCAGATAGCAAGCAACCACTGAAACAATTTTAGGTCGATGTTGATGTGTCAAATTGTATTGAATTAAAATTGATAAATGTAAAACACTACTCTCTTGTGTCTTCTGCAGTGTGCAGTTGAGTGCACAGGAGTTTGTCACAGATACATGTATGTGCACAAATACAGTATGCATGCACAATTGTTGTACAATTGATGAACTTTACCGTTATTGAACTGAACTGAATCAACACTAAACTGATTTGAGCTGAATAATGACTCCATTGGCTTGTTAGAGCTGCTTTACAGCAGAATTTTTACACTATGAACAGAAGTGCAAGAGGCTAAACAATTTTTTATTTCTGAAAACATAGAGTTTTGATTTCTAAGTGATAGATGTACAGTATGTATATAAGTGTTTTGCAGACTTGGTCTGAAGATTAGTTATGCGAGTGACTGGTTTCACTGACTGGGCCTAACACTTTTAGTCAAGTCACCTTCATTTATATAGCGCTTTTAACATCCAGATTGTTTCAAAGCAGCTTTACAGTAATAATAGGAAATTAATGTTGATTCACTTCCATTGCAAAGATCATTAGTTATTAACTGGGCCACTTACATGACACCGGTCTAACTGAAAGCAGAAAACCCTTAATGCGTTCTGGCCGCTCATTTGCACGACAACGGTGCCTGGTGGCTCGAGAATGCAAACCCTGAAATAGGTTCCTAGGTGCAAGTTTTGAACATTTTTGAAAACGTTGTGTAAACCTTAAAAACATGATGGCTTGCACATACCGTGTGTAAGCATTTTTAAAAAAAGCGTAATATATTAATTTAACTAAACACTGAAATTAAAAAGCACATTTGTTAGGGTAAGAAAAAGTCAAAATATGCTTATTGATAATGTAATGCAATGCATGATGGGAGCCACCATAGTACAATACTCACTCATAGCTCCCAGCATGCATTGTGGCATGAATAAATTATGCAGCTAAATTCTTACCATTTTTCTTGATTCTTATTATGACCGCCGCTAGCGTAGCTAGCGAAAGCGGTCATATAGGGATTGTCAAAGTTTTTTTTTTTTTTTTTTTCTATCCTCTAACTGAATTTTTCGTCAACGATACCAGGGACACCGAAGCACCGGGGAACATGAAATTTGGTGGGCATGTAGCCCCACTAGACTTCTACGGAAAAATTTCGTTTGGTCCCCGGGGGCCACGCCACACCCCCCCCCCCCCCCCCCCGCACTGGGCCCCCCCGCACTGGGCCCCCCCAAAACCAAAAAAATGCAGTTTTTCCTAAATAACTACCTGAACCGTGGCACCGAGGATGAAGAAATTTTTATGGTATGTCGCTCTTAAGGGCCCACATCAACCTAGCCCATAATCACTCATTTGTGATTTGCGCCCCTCCCATAAAAAAGAAAATGCAATATTATTCTGCTTTAATCGCCCCTATCTTCAGTGGAGATGTTCAGAACTGCACCATATTTCATGTGTATGATTAACTTGACATCCTCTGGGGGTATCCTCTGCTAAGTTTCGTAGAATTTCATCCATGGGGGGGTATAAAATAAATTCATTTATGTGCACATTTAGTGACTGTACACTCATCGGCCTGTAGATGGTGCTGTTGAGCGAAGGGTTGCTGGTTTAGGATGATACTGTCACACACACATGCAGGAATACAAACAAACGCAAGCATGCACACACACTTGACATCCACACGCACAGACACACACCCATACACACACATACAAATCCACATGCACAGACACACACACACACAAACACACACGCGCACACATACATACACGCACAGACACACACACACACACACACACACACACACACACACATATACACAAACACACACACATACACATACACACACACACACACACATGCACATGCAACTACTTTTTTTAGGTATATACATAAACACGCAATACAGCCAAATTACTCCACGTCATTTATTTTTGTGGAAAGCCAGTGCAGGCCTGAGCGGCGGTCATATTTTGTACCGCGATGCGGTACATCTAGTTATTTGATTTAATTTGATTTTTGATTCTGGTCGAGCAAAATTATTATTAAAGACAAAATACTTTTTAATCAGTACATACCGTAGACATTTTATTTTAGCTTCCTTTGCAACTCATACATTTTTTTTCTTAAACACACTGTTACAAAAAGAGAGATAAAGCAAACTTTAAGTCAAGGGTCATGACTCATGAGCCCAACTAAAGTAAACACTGATCACCACAATCGTGTTGAATGACTTCAAACAAAACATTTTCAATAAAACATCTAAACCTCTGTTAAATCTCAATAAGAACTTTTGTCTATGCATGTAGTTACATAACTCACATTTAATACCGATTCAGGAACATGTCTAACTTGGCAAAATCATGGTGACCTCTGTGTCTGTGGTGGAACCTGGCTGCAGGACCAAGTGCAGTTTATTTCCAGTCTCCAAAGATCCAAAACCATGAAACAAAGTATAATCAAAATCCAAAACTCGACTATGAACAGACCTGGCAAATGGAAACATGGAACGGCACACGTACTTCAATACACGACAAAGTAACATGGCAAACAAAAGGGCTTAAATAAAGGACTATAAGGATCATATGACAAAAACAACCAATGAGAACAAAACATATGAAACAAGGGAACCCAATCAGAACATGACACATAAAACAAGGGAAGCACAAGAGGGCAAGGAGGTCACATGACAAGAACCAGGAACAAAACGAAATAAAAGACATTAAACAAAACCCAAAACCAACCGTGACACCAGTCTTCTTTCACAGGTGGATCCTATAAGTAATCGCACGACGAAGAATCATTAAAGGGAACGGTCTATAATGATAAACACTCAGGCAGGGGCAGGGGAAACAACCACTAAACAAAGATGAAATTAGACAAATAACTGAACAAAACAGGGAGTATAAACACACAGACTAAATTAGATAATTAATTAAACGTCAGGTGACCTGAATGTTTAATCAAGAGATCAAACTGAAAGCTAGGTCAAATGACAGGGAACACAGGCAAACAGGAACAGTACTGTGGTAGAAATTATACGTACCTGACTTAAGTTAACCTGTGGCATCTCCAGTCTGCGCTTACGAATTTATACTCTAGCACGTCTCCAGTCGACGCCTCACCCGTTATGAACACTATCACTTGGGAATCACTAGTGCTTCACTAAAGGCGGGCATTCACTGTGTGATGTCTGTGTGATTTCAGCAAGGTTACCTCTACTCACAATGAACGAGTTATGGAAGCTTGTTTCCGCCACAGAATAAAACATTTTAAAAGATAATTGCGACTTTTTATCTCACAATTGTGAGTTTACATCTCGCAATTCTGACTTTATTTCTCAGAATCGCGAGATATAAAGTCAGAATTGCGTGAAATAAAGTCGCAATTGCGTGTTATAAAGTCAGAATTGCGAGATATAAAGTCAGAATTGCGTGAAAAAAAAACTTTTTTTCTCGCAATTGCGACTTTATATCACGCTATTCTGACTTTATAACACGCAATTGACATCTTTTCTCAGAATTGCGACTTTATATCTCGCAATTGGACTTTATTTCTCAGAATTGTGACTTTATATCTCGCAATTGCGACTTTATTTCTCAGAATTGCGACTTTATATCTCGCAATTGCGACTTTATTTTTTTTAGAATTGCGACTTCATTTCTCACAATTCTGACTTCATATCTCGCAATTGTGAGATAAAAAGTTGCAATTATCTTTTAAAATGTTTTATTTTGTGGCGGAAACAAGCTTCCATAATAACGAGTAGATCGCATGCGATGTAAAGCCAAAGCTCGCGTTTTATGTGCTCACACTATACGGTCCGAACATCGAGCTGCGACTTCACTGCTCACATTATACGTGTGAAATATGCGCGATAAACCCTTGTGTTGGGTTGCGCCAATAGACCTGACAAAATCCACACAGGACTCCTGGCTCAGCTGGGGACCTTCTTCTTGTGAGGTGACAGTGCTACCAACTGAGCCACCCAACAACCTGGACAGTGATTGAATTGTTAATTTTTTACTGTCTTAATTTAGACATCAACCTTCTAAGTATTCCTCAATCAATTCATTATAAACAATACAACAGCAAAAAAATGATACAGTTATAAAATAATGCCTGTTTTCCCATAAAAAAATTGTAAAAATTGTAACAGTGGAAGTATATTTCTTTCTGCACTACAATAAGTGAATCTTTGATGACTGAATAATTGCAATTCAACTTTGTTCCACAATGTGGCAATGTCTGATAGCCTACACAATGATGAAGTGACGTTTCACTCATAGTTACCGCAGGCAGAAAACAACTTGAAATGTCTCAGCGATTTATTGCAAGGACTGAACGCAATCAAATATTAGTATCATTGTCACTTGATGGTGGATCTGGTGAAGAAGCTGTCAGCGATCAAAATATTGATTTTTAAGATATTGAAAATGATAGTTTTGAGAATATGTTTGAGATGGCGAATATGAGCTAGATGCTGAATGTACTGGAAAATGAGCACTGATGAGGACAGTGATGATGATATAAAACTTCTGCTTAAACTGAACCATTCCAAGCTCCAAAAGGTCACAAAATATGCTTTATTTTATTGTTACTCTAATATCAGGAGAGTTTTATATAGCGATAAGTAGAGATCCATCCGAATTAGATATAGGTCTGGGCTATAGACCCGAATATGTAACTATGATTGGCGAAACATTCATGCCTTTAAGGGTTAAATATACATATTCTCTTTTTTTAATCCTTCAAAATTCATAGTAGAATTTATTAGCTCGCTATAATGCCACAATAATAATCAATAAACTATTGATCACGTTATACAACGGGGCTAAAGGCTCCTTGGGGTAGGCTCCTTTGATTTGATTTTCCTCTAAACCATTAGATGGCACAAAAACTTACTCAGTACTTTCCAAAACATCTGCTTTTCAAGATAGGCTACACGTGGATTTATGGCTGATTCTTGATGCAATCTAATTTGATCTAACATTTTATGGTTTTTTTTTTTTTTTTTTTTTTTAAATGTTGTAAATTTAGTCTAAGTAGCAATTATGCGAATCACTAAAATAATTGATTATATTTTGTGACAATGGTCTTGTTAATGATTTTCAGTGTTGTTCAAACTCATTAAAGCACAGTTTTTCAATAACAGAAAAATATGTAAAAGTATGGTCGTAGATTTGGGGTAAAAGGCTCCCCTGCTTTTGGGGCTAGATGCCCATGATAATAAATATATGGCTGATTTTTCCATTTGTTGACATGACATGGTTAGATTCAGATGGTGAATATATTAAGTTTGGTGTCCACCTTAGAGATAATCATCATATTTATAATGAAACCATCATATTTAAAAAACAAAATTGATATTAATCATGTAATGAAATATGATTTAATGTTACTACTGTAAATCTAAACTAAATTATTATGGGATATCTTTGCTTTCAGAATCTTTACTGCTTAATAATTTGATGTACTTTTAAAATATATTTGATATTAACATATTTTAATGACAGTATATTTATTGAACAAAAATGAATTCTTCAGAAAATTACGGAAGCGTATTGCATTCACTTGAGAAAAAAATCTACTCTGTTTTTCTGAATTAATGAGTTAATTATCTCAGAATTACGAGATAATTTTTCATGAAAAAAAGTTTTTGCTCTGTTTTTCTGAATTAACGAGTTAATTATCTCAAAATTATGAGATATTTTTTTCTTGAAATAAAAATATTTGCTCTGTTTTTCTGAATTAATGACTTAATTATCTCAGAATTATGAGATAATTTTTCACAAAAAAATATTTTGTTCTGTTTTTCTGAATTAACGAGTTAATTATCTCAGAATTATGAGATCATTTTTCATTTAAAAAAATGTGCTCTGTTTTTCTGAATTAATTACTTAATTATCTCTTAATTCTGAGATAATTAACTCAATAATTCAGAAAAACAGAGCAAAAACTTTTATTCATGAAAAATTATCTCGTAATTCTGAGATAATTAACTCAATAATTCAGAAAAACAGAGCAATAACTTTTATTCATGAAAAATTATCTCGTAATTCTAAGATAATTAACTCGTTAATTCAGAAAAACAGAATAAAATATTTTTTTTATGAAAAATGATCTCATAATTCTGAGACAATTAAGTCATTAATTCAGAAAAACAGAGCAAAAACTTTTTATTCATGAAAAATTATCTCGTAATTCTGAGATAATTAACTCGTTAATTCAGAAAAACAGAGCAAAAACTTTTTTTTCATGAAAAATTATCTCGTAATTCTGAGATAATTAACTCATTAATTCAGAAAAACAGAGTAGATTTTTTTTCTTCAAGTGAATGCAATACGCTTCCGTAGAAAATAGTGCAAACTTTGCTAAAGTGATTGTTTTGAACAAGTATTAACTTAGACATTATTAAAAACATATTATTTGAGCTTAAGTATTTGTATAAATACTGTACCTTTTGCCCCGTGTGTGGGGTAAAAGGCCCACCTGCACCTCATACATTTAGGTCTATAAGATATTTAAACAAAATAAACTACTTTAATGATTTATTTTCACGCAAAATCTGTTGCTCCATAAATGTTTAATACAAACATATGTATTTTTTCTGCAATCATACACTATGGGAATAGTGAAAAGCACATTTTTTTCTTAAGGTATGCCTTTAGCCCCGTGGTACCCTACACAAATGTTATAGCGGTTGAGTGAGTTAAGGTTTTTGTCATCATTTCCTCACTGTCATGTCATTCCAAATGTGCATGACTTTCCCGTGGAATAATTTTTTTTATTTTTGAAGAACGTTGATGTTCAAACAACATTGACTTTTATTGTAGACAAAAAAAAAGAGACATTTTTCCAAAACATCTTATGTTAAAAATGACACAACCTGTGTTAAATTGTTCTTACACATCAATGGGTGAGTTTTGGGACAAAGCAACAGTATCACACAGTAACAGAACTATCAAGTGTCAAGTTTGACAACTCTGATTCTAACCCAATGAAACTGAAAATAGTAAATGTTGCACTTATCAGCGCATTAAAGGATGCAATATCCCACTGAAATAGTATGTATTTTCAACTTATAGCAGTAGCTTATTACTTTAAATTATACCATGGTTTGGATTAGTTTATAAATTAGATTAGTACTAGAGGACCTTTGTAAGCTACAATAAAACAATAAATCATGGTTGTTTTGCATCCTTTTCAATGTGACATCTGATACTGATCCTAGGCAGGCAGCTCGCTGTTGCTATAGCAACCTTCTCAGGTGAACGCAACCTATTCGAAATAACCTATTTGGTGCTTGGTAGAAATTTGTACTGTTGTATTCCATTGTATAAGCCAAACTTTTCCTCAATAAACTAGAAGCTTTCATTTATAATCTCTTGAACTATAAAACTGAACGGAACAGTAATCGCCAATACAACACAACACAACAATATGAAACAGAATGGTAATAATTACAATAAATATAGCATTATTAAAAATATTATCTCCATTATATAAAAGAATAACAATAAAATATATTTATATTTTCTGCTGCCTCTAATTCTTACTTCACTGCTCAAAACCATTTTTAATGGCTAGCTGCGATTTATATTTGACACCACCGATGTGGATGCGACATCAGGCAAAATGAATGTTTGTTGTTACCAATATCATTGTAAAAATACTCTATTTGAAGGCATATTTGTTACCAGTTATTAATTTATTTTGCAACTAATGGTGTCTGGTTATTGGACGGTTACCACCAGGATAAATTGAAGTGGTTTGCCCGTTTTGATCTCCATGGCTTTCTGATATCGATTAAAACAGTTTTTTTACAAAGCCACTGATATGACTAGTCTTTATCTCATGTAATTGTGTACAAGTGGACCTTAGTCTGTTAGCATAACTAATGTGATTAGCATCCACTAGATGGCAGCAAAGATATGCATTTTTTTTTTTAAACTGTTTATTTACACCACATTGTAACTGTCTCTATTCACTTACCAAACCAGCCTGAGCCTCGAGTTGTACAATGTGAAGGGCCCCAGACCTGCTAGTAGACAAAGATAACACGATATGTTACCATACAATGCTAAACAAGCCAAATTAAGTTCAAACACAAAGGCTAAGGCACTTTATAAAATTGGTCAGAAAATGTAAAACAAGTGTTCTTCTCTCTGTCTCTATGAATGACTTCTCAGCCGATGCTTAAAGACGTTCTATAAAATGTCACTATATTACTGTCAGAAAATGAATGTGGCTAAAACAAAATACCATTGACATTTTACAAGGAAGTCCACATCACTGCAAATAGAAGGACCAAATAATTATTTCTCATAGTTTGTGTTAATTTTGGTTTTAATTTCAAACAGGTACAGTAGCCACAATGTCAAATAGAAATATTTACTGTGGAAGTCTGCTTGGTCCTGCGAGTCTCTGCATATAGAAAGCATATCTGAAATAACTGTTTTGAGAAAATGCATGGCAAGAGACCATTTGTAATCATTGTAATATGACACTATCTATCTCTCTCAACTTCTCATTTCTGGCACAGGAAAAGGGAGGGAACTTTTTTTCAGCAAGCGGATGACTTGATTCTTGCTCTGTTTCCTTTGAGTGGTTCAATCAAAAGCAGCTCTCTGTTTAAAGTTCCTGTCAAGATAAAAAAAAAAAAAAAAAAAGTTTTACTTCTAAAGGGAAAAAAAGGAAAAAACTCCCAGTCACAGGTCATGGATTTCTGAATAAAATATTATGAATGTAAGGGGCATCTGAATATTTTCATTTAGTATTTATCAGATGTTCTTAACCAGAACAAAGTACAAAATAGCTTTAGATATATGAGACCATTATCTATCTGTCTATCTATCTATCTATCTATCTATCTATCTATCTATCTATCTATCTATCTATCTATCTATCTATCTATCTATCTATCTATCTATCTATCTATCTATCTATCTATCTATCTATCTATCTATCTATCTATCTATCTATCTATCTATCTATCTATCTGTCTATCTGTAAAATGTGCGGATTTGCATACAACCCTGTGGTTTGCTGTTTGTTGCATGACCATACTTTTGAATAGGCTGTTCAAACACAACAAAATATAAATAGATGCATGACAGCTTGCTCAGGTCAAGTCAAGTCACCTTTATTTATATGACGCTTTTTACAATACAGCTTGTTTCAAAGCAGCTTTACAGTGATAACAGGAAAATAATACACCAAAGTTTTTTTCTAGAAAATAGTGTCATTGTCCAACTTAAAGGGATAGTTCCCTTTGAAATGAAATTTTGGTATGTTTTAGCTTACCTCAAGGGCATCCAAGATGTAGGTGTCTTTGTTTCCGGAAGTAGTTTCAATTTTGATATTTTTAGGTCAAACCGTTCTTGTTTGTCAGTCATATAATGCAGGTCTATGGTCACCACCTCAAAAAGCATGCACAGAGTCCAAATTAAACAATTCCCCATCGTAAGTACACATTGATGGCCTAAGACACGAAACGAGCGGTTTGTGTGAGAAAACGAACAGTATTTATATCGTTTTTACCTCTTGTAGTGATGTGTCGTTCATGAATGATTCGTTCATTTTGAACGAATCTTTAATATGACTCGGGACTACCGAGTTGTCTAAAGGTAAGCTAAAACATACCAAAATTTTATTTCAAAGTGAACTATCCCTTTAAGTAGGCTAAGTTCAGTGATGGTTCATTTCTGTTGTAAAAAGGTTATTCATTTAGTTAATTTATCTATACAGCCACTCTGGAGAGAACAGTGCTGTCATCGTCCAGCTCAGTTCAGTTCTCATACAATGGTGTCAATGCAGGCAGATCAATAATATTGTTGAATATTAAGTGTCCCCAACTTAGCAAGCTAAAAGCCAAAGGTGACAGTGGCAAGGAACCAAAACTCCATCAGGAGACAGAATGGAGAAAAAAACCTTGGGAGAAACCAGTTCTCTCCTCTGGCCAACGAACGAACAGTTCGTTGTTGTGGGGTTGTTGGGGGTTATTTTCTCCATCTCTATCAGCTTGCAATGTGGCATCATTTGTTAAAGTCACATAGTGCGCATTCTAATTAGGGAAGTTTGAGCCATTTTGGCTCAGGCGCAAAGAGCTGGATTAGGTCAAGTTAATCAAACCTGAGAGTATGGCACCCAGGTTCACTTTGCTAGTCACTAGTAAATAACTCTGGGCTTTGCTAGCCCAGATACACATAAATCAAGCCACTAGAGTTAAGCCATTTGGCAAAACAGGCCCAGACACACATAGATAGCAAACATGAGGTTCTCATGATTCTTCTGTTCTGTGCAGCAGCAACACATATGCCTCAACAATAGATCCTCTTGTGTTGGGGTGCTGTAAGTTCTATTGCCTTTCTAACATCTCTGTGAGGGTTTATGAATGTCTATTAATGCAGCAGCATGTTTATTTACGCCAAATCCAAATACTTTAACATTGCCATATTCGTCAAAATGCTAAAATTATTTAGAGAGTTGTCATGATTACAATATGTAGTTCAATCATGAAACTTTAGAGGGCGCAGGCTGATAGGTCCTTACTTGCAGTCTACTAGCAATCACATCATTATCGCATGGCACAAGCTGATTGGCCTCTGCTGATTCTGCAACCAATGCTGCTCAACATTTTTTGCTCAACATTCAAATAGTCTGGTTCAGTGTTTTATGTAGGCTATAGGGCTGCTTATGTTTTTTTCTGTTAACTTTTTTGAGACATATTGCCGATTTTTTTCATTGAAAAATGAAACTTTGTTAAAATTATTGCTATGCCCCTGGTGCAAACAGACCACGTTGTGGCTTTAGATTCACTTGAAATCAGAAAAAGGAAACTGTCTAGGCAGAATTATTTCAATGGACCTTATAGGAAATGGGAAGCTTGTGACTATTGCCCTGTGTTGCTTAGAATACTCACGAATCAGTGTCACATGGCACAAATACTGCTAATTTGGAAGCAACTCATGTTTCATTCAGTTACTATGAATTTTTGCAAGAACCACCACAGATTTCACCATTTCTTACTAAGCAAAAAAAGGAAAATAAAAAAGAACCTTAAAATATCTGGGTTGATCTGAGAACTGGTAAATCACATGTCAGTAAGCAGTGTGTTCACTGTTAGACATTTCACACATTGTTAAAAAAACATACATAAAATCCTAAACAAAACGTTAGCATTTGACAAAATGAATGTATGTCATTGGTTGTTTAGCTTATACAATTATTATAATGAAATATCAACCATTACATTCGTAAAACTGCAGAATATAAATACATTTTTAAGCAGTCAAAAAGGAAATGTCCAACACAGGACAAAACACAGTTCTTTTCACAATACATGAAACATAACCCCACCTTCAAAATAATTCATGTACACTGGTGGCCAAAATAAGTATTTAAGTGTCTAAATGTTTTTGAAAGAAGTCTCTTTGATGCTCAAGAAACATTTCTTATTATTATCAATGTCTGACTGTCTACTCCTCCATTTTTTCCACAGCATAGGAGTAAAAGTCGTCATCAAAATAATCTTTAAAAAGTCAGCACAATGTTTTTGTCCACTTTTGCAAATAAATGAACTTCTCCAAAGATTGGTTCCTGTTCAGAACTTGGCTGACGACATCAGAATGTTCCATGGTCTGTGTGTGTGTCCACAAACACACAGAGAGAGAGAGAGAGAGAGAGAGAGAGAGAGAGAGAGAGAGAGAGAGAGAGAGAGAGAGAGAGAGAGAGAGAGAGAGAGAGAGAGAGAGAGAGAGAGAGAGAGAGAGAGAGAGAGAGAGAGAGAGAGAGAGAGAGAGAGAGAGAGAGAGAGAGAGAGAGAGTTTCCATATTAGTGTCAAATTATTTTTAACCTCCTTTTTTTACATTTTTATTATTCTTTTTACTATAACTTAAGAATATATATTTGTAAACAGCTTTTTGTCAATAGCATATTCAAACATTTCAGATGAACTAAATTAATTATGCCAGATTAAATTTTAATACTTACATATCCTAAATTCTGTCCAAAAATGCTGAGATCCATAGAGAGAAAAACTGAAATCGATGATTTTAACCCATTTCAGCTTGTCTGCAGTGAAGGGGTCCCTGTTTGAGACAAATACACAGTAAGACACATGCAAGAAATCACTGTGTGATGATCGTTCTCCTTCCTCCAGTAGTTAACCCACCTGTGCGCTGATATTAGGACCTTCCTGGTCAGGTGGGACTGGTAGAGAGTCTTCTGCCTAATAAAATATCAAAATAATGCAAAAAAATATAAACTTAAGTTGTTTAGAATGGTAGATTTGGTATGAATGAATTAGTGAGAGTTTTACTGCAGTGCTTACCTGGATACATTTAATCTGGTGAAACTGAACAAAGACAATGGTCCATCTTCTGATTGGTTCATTTGATGTGTAATAAATATGATGCAAAGGTCACTTATTTGACATAAAGTTAGCCAATTTTATAGAGATTTTATAAGATATTGTATGCTACCTGCACCAGTGGCTCCAAAGCACTTGTCAAATATTGCTGATCATTTCAGCAAACTTATGTCAAAATATATCAAAAATATGATTTCAAGTACAGCCTAGGCCTACCTCAGAAATCTTGCTAGAAGTCACTGGCGTGAATTGGCGCTTTGTTGCAGTTGCCTTTAAACACATACAAAAATTGCAGTAAATATTAAATTCCATAAAACAAACTATAATATGTTATAGTTTGCAAACTAATGCTAAAACTAGAAAAGTTGGACGCTAGCCATAAAACTTGTTAACTAACATACAATGTTATTTTCTCATCAGTAGGCCAACATTAGCTACAATCAAAACAGCATTTCACATTAGTTAATTTAATGTTAATTTAAACATTATTTGTAAACACTATTTCTGACAAGGGACAAACAGGTTTGCATTTTGCATTAATGGTCCGGTGAAGGTAGCTTCAATGTGTCCAATGTAGACAGCCTTTGGCTGTTATATTATAGCGTTGTAGACACGCGGTGTAAGGCAAAAATTAGGAAATAAAAAGCACGATGGAATGGTGCCAGCCAGAGAGGCCGTTACTGTCACGGTCACGTTCTTCTGTCTTCGTCTGTGTGTGCACTACACTTCCCAGAGTCCTCAGTCGTCATCACCGGCACCTGGTCCTCATCATCCTCATCATCATCATCACCGTCACCTGTCTTCCCTCATAATCTTCTGTGTATTTAAGTTCCTGTCCTTCACTTGTCTTTGGTCGGTTAATGTTTATGTTAAGGTTCTATCTATGTTCTTTGCCCTCGCTCCCTGTTCTTTGTATTTTGTGATTATTGAGCATTAAAACCTCGTAATAGATCTCCGTGTTCATCTCCTTCTTCATCCACCCCAGGAACCCTGACAGATTGACCGACCGCAAAAATGGATATCCCCGCTGTCCGCCTCCTGTGTTTGGATCAGGGGGATCAAACATTGGAGGACCACACGCAGAGCTTTCTAGAGACTGCTTCTCTCACTCACTATCCGGACTACTGCCTCTGCACATTCTACCGGGTGAGTCTGGACGACTCAAGCAGAGAGAAGTTGACTGGAGAAGGCCCGAAAGATAATTTCGCTGCCTTTGTGGAATGGGTGTTGGTGAGTTGTAATTCTGCTTTCACAGTATGCTCTGGTGAAGAGGATCTCGCCAGCACCCTTCCAGGCACTCCTCTCATCAGCCCAACCAAGCCTGCACTTCACGCCAGACCAGCCGAGCCCGCACTTCACGCCAGAGCTGCCGAGACCAAGGCAGTAAGCGTCGTGCCCGCCGCGCCTGTGACTGACAGCGATCTTCCTCCTCTCATCGGCCCGCCAGAGCCCTCTTCGCCACTGGTCCCGTCCAGCCCAGAGCCTTCGCCGCTGGTCCCGTCCAGCCCAGAGCCTTCGCCGCTGGTCCCGTCCAGCCCAGAGCCTTCGCCGCTGGTCCCGTCCAGCCCAGAGCCTTCGCCGCTGGTCCCGTCCAGCCCAGAGCCTTCGCCGCTGGTCCCGTCCAGCCCAGAGCCTTCGCCGCTGGTTCCGCCCAGCTCAGAGCCCTCTTCGCCGCTGGTTCCGCCCAGCTCAGAGCCCTCTTCGCCGCTGGTCCCGCCCAGCTCAGAGCCCTCTTCGCCGCTGGTCCCGTCCAGCTCAGAGCCCTCTTCGCCGCTGGTCCCGTCCAGCTCAGAGCCCTCTTCGCCGCTGGTCCCGTCCAGCTCAGAGCCCTCTTCGCCGCTGGTCCCGTCCAGCTCAGAGCCCTCTTCGCCGCTGGTCCCGTCCAGCTCAGAGCCCTCTTCGCCGCTGGTCCCGTCCAGCTCAGAGCCCTCTTCGCCGCTGGTCCCGTCCAGCGCAGAGACCCCTTCACCGCTGGATCTGCCCAGCACCGAGCCCTCACCGCTGGATCTGCCCAGCACCGAGCCCTCACCGCTGGATCTGCCCAGCACCGAGCCCTCACCGCTGGATCTGCCCAGCACCGAGCCCTCATCGCTGGATCTGCCCAGCACCGAGCCCTCATCGCTGGATCTGCCCAGCACCGAGCCCTCATCGCTGTCCAGCACCGAGCCCTTATCGCTGCCCAGCATCAAGCTCTCTTCACGATCCCTATCAGCCCAATCAGAGACTGTTTTTAGCCATCCTTCTCCTGTACCCGGGACTTTCCCCAAGTATTTTTTGGGGGGGGGGCATAGAGCTCCGTCCTGGCCACTCGAGGGGCCACGGCCACCCGAAGGGGCTTCTCCGCCGTGGCCACCCGAAGGGGCTTCTCCGCCGTGGCCACCCGAAGGGGCTTCTCCGCCGTGGCCACCGGAAGGGTCCGCACCGCCGTGGCCACCGGAAGGGTCCGCACCGCCGTGGCCACCGGAAGGGTCCGCACCGCCGTGGCCACCGGAAGGGTCCGCACCGCCGTGGCCACCGGAAGGGTCCGCACCGCCGTGGCCACCGGAAGGGTCCGCACCGCCGTGGCCACCGGAAGGGTCCGCACCGCCGTGGCCTCCGGAAGGGTCCGCACCGCCGTGGCCACCGGAAGGGTCCGCACCGCCGTGGCCACCTGATCAGCCTGTTCCTCCATGGTCCCCTGTTCAGCCTGCACCGTCTTGATCACCTCCTCTGTCTGTCCTGCCACCATCCTGGAGTCCGTACTTCAGAACCTGGTCCACCTTCCCGTCACGGACTCCAGGATGCCCACCCCCCCTCCCGTATGCTGCCGCCTTCGGCGCGGGACGCGCCTTGCGGGAGGGGGGAGTAATGTCACGGTCACGTTCTTCTGTCTTCGTCTGTGTGTGCACTACACTTCCCAGAGTCCTCAGTCGTCATCACCGGCACCTGGTCCTCATCATCCTCATCATCATCATCACCGTCACCTGTCTTCCCTCATAATCTTCTGTGTATTTAAGTTCCTGTCCTTCACTTGTCTTTGGTCGGTTAATGTTTATGTTAAGGTTCTATCTATGTTCTTTGCCCTCGCTCCCTGTTCTTTGTATTTTGTGATTATTGAGCATTAAAACCTCGTAATAGATCTCCGTGTTCATCTCCTTCTTCATCCACCCCAGGAACCCTGACAGTTACGTCTAATACAGTAGTATACAGCAAATTTTAAAAATACAGTAAGTGTCTCTATGTGATGTTTGACGTCACAGAAAATTCCCATGATGCAATGGGAATCACAGTTATTTACTGTAAAGAGAAATAGCAGTATAATACTGGGTGATTTAAAGTAAATAACTGTAGAAATGAAAAGTCTTAACAGAATGAAGAGGTGCTTTAAGTGGTTGAAATTCATATCAATAAATTAATATTTTATGTAACACTTTATAATATGTATTAGCCTACTAAAAAACATTATTAACAGAGATGATAAAGTGTTTTTAATTTTAGCAAACATGTTTCGAGTATTATTTGATAGAAGCAAAACAGACACTATCTGAGCTTATGCAAAATGTAAAAAAAAAAAAAATAAAAAAAAAATACTTCCTCAGAACTCTGTGGGTGTGCTTGTCAGCCAGAGGACATACGGCACAAGTGTAGTGATCTGTAAGGAGATTGTCTTAACACATCACTATTGTATCTGTGTCATGGAGAACTACAACAGTTCCAGTTTAAACTCCACCAGCTGGACAACAGAAAACGTGGTCAGCAGTGGTCTGATGAGTCTCTGCTTCATGATTGGAGTTCCTGGTAATATTGCGGTAATACTTTTCATAGTTCAGAATTTCAAAAAGGACAATTTTACAGTTCATCTGATGCTGAATCTGGCAGCTGCGGACATCTTGTGTTTGATAACCCTGCCTGTGTGGATTTATAGTCAACTAGAAAACATTGACCTATCAACCTGCAAGCTTTTCACAGCACTCGTCTACTGCAGTATGTATTCAAGTGTGATAACAGTAACTATGCTGAGTTTATATCGTTGTTTACGGATTCGGCATCCACAGTTGTGGTCCAGAATAGGCAGAAGAAGAGAGAGAGTGCTGATGTTCTGTGGCTGGGTTCTGGCACTGCTTTTCTCTTGTCCTGGAATTCTTACACAAGAGAACGTTCCAAGTGAATCCAAAATGGAGTGTGAAAGAAACCTGGATACAGACGCTAAACTTATTGTGGCTTTAATTGAGTCACTGCTTGGATTTTTTCTTCCTTTCACAGTCATGTTGACTTCATATTATTGCTTACACAAAATGGCCACACGGGGAATGTTCAGACACAGATACAGACCAACCAAACTGGTGACCCGGATTGTCGTAATGTTCTTCATTTTTTGGGCTCCACGCCACATAATAAAATTAGAAGAAATTTGTACAACATTTTTACAATCACGGTCAGTTCTATCTCCTGTCGCTGACATTGCTGGAATTCTTACGTTCATCAACAGTTGTGTGAATCCATTCCTCTATGCTTTTTCTTCAAAGAGTTTACGTAAAAAAAACCCGCCAGTGGAGCACAAAACTGAAGGCTCACAACACTCACAGGCGGGTCATTCAAGAGTTGTGAACAGCTCACTGATCTAGTACAGCCTGAAACCTGAATATGGACTAAAGAAACATTTTTTAATTGAAGCACAAATTGGACCATGATATAAGCGCCTTTAAAAACGCATTAGAATGAATTTTAGATAGCAGAGTACACTGAAGAAAAAAAAAAATGGTCTAGGGTTTACTTATTTTCACAAATAATTACAAAGAAATGGCAAGTAACACTTTGAATCAAACATGAAATGTTAAAGTAGAAAGACTGAAATAGTATTTTAATGTAAAATGTACTCCAATAATCTTTGTTTTATTTATAACAGAAAAATATATATTTTGTACAGTGTAAGCATTACTTTTTAAAGGGTTTTTGTTCAATATTTTATTGCATCTCTAATCGTAATGGTAATCAATGGTTAAAGTTGATAATGTTCAGATGCATGCTTTTTTTTGTTATTCCTTAATTTTACATTGAAAAGTATTATAAATGTAAGATGCTGCTTTAACAAATATAAAATGCATACTGTTTTGTGACAATATATCTGACCTAATCTCGCAACCTTGTTGTGTGAACTGTGTTTTTAGGGAATGGGGAAGCTATGTATTGGCCATTACTAGCATTTAGTATACTGTCTACAGTACAATCTAATGGTAGTGCAATACGCTCCAAATTAGGGTTCTACGGCTTGTATGAGTATGTTGACAGTGTATATAGAGGAGCTCCAGAAAATCAGTAAGGAGGAGGCTTTGACAGTTACAGATTTGAAAAACAAAAAGGCGGGAATAAAGAACCCTAAACTCTAACACAAAGAACCATTTCAGCATATATAAAGGTTTCTTCAGGACACTACCGTTTTAAATAGAACTGTTAATACGTGTAAAGAACTTAAAGAACCATCTTTTTTTTTTTTTAGAGTGTAGCTTGCTGTTCTGTAAGCCACTTGTGCAATAATATTTGAAAAAGTACCTAGTTTCTAGGGGGGAAAAAACACAATTTCAAAAGCTGCCGAGCAACTGTCACAACAAGTTTACAAACTTGTCAGCTGAGCACTGAGTTGTAGTTTCTGTATTAGTTATAATCTGATTATTTTCCTATTTCCATTAAATCATGTATTTCTCAAAAGACAGTGACTAAGACTGACACAGTTTGAGATGAATAAATGATGTCAGCTTCTGAACAGTTTTGTTAACTTAGAAATCCTTCCTAGTTTCTCTGAAATGCCTTCCCCTTCCTTTTGCCAGAGCTCTCTGAAATCTAAATAGACAATAGCCAGGAAGAATGGGCAATGGTTTATAAAACAATCCATATAGAGACCATCTCCTGAGGACAGAAAAACACATGAGAAGAAGGGTTTGGGACTACAGCAGGACTAGGGGGCCAGGCTTAAATTGCATAGCTGTGCATTTGTAATACAAGTGTTTTCCACCGTAAATGCAAAATGGATTTTTTGTTCAAATGAAAGACGAGACATAGATTCGCTTTTTATAATGAAGATTCATCTGGTAAAAGTTACAGAAGGCATTCATGAAGTAGGGGTGAGCGGGGCACAACCTATAGCGCAAGGCTAGATGTAACACTCTTGTTTAAAATAGGAAGTCAATGGCTACATCAACTGTCTGGTTACTAACATTCATCAAAATATCTTCTTTTGTGTTCAGCAGAAGAAAGAAACTCATATAGGTTTGGAACAACTTGAGGATGAGTAAGTGATGACAGAATTTTCACTTTTTGGGGGGTGAACTATCCCTTTAATCAAAAGTGACAGTTTTATATTTAAAAATGCTTGTTCTTTCGAGCTTTCTATTATCAAAGAATACAAAAAAACAAAAATCACCTTTTTTTCCAAGAAAATATTAAGCAGCACAACTGTTAGGGGCCGATCACACAGAACGCGTTTTTCCATTCCAACGTGCTACTTTTCCATTGTTTTACTATGTAAACACGCGCTAGACAAACTTTTTCAAAGTAAAATCGCATTGAACGAGCTGTTAATAAGGGATACACAAGGGTGCACAAGGGATGTCAATGTGATGCAAAGATTAAGCATTATTACCAAGTCCTTTTCACTCATGTCACCTACCTAAAGGTGACCCTCATACAGATTAAGAACAATGAAAACAGACCTGTCAGACTGCCCAATAAGCACTTCAGCTGCACACACACACACACTGTGACTTTAAGTGGCCTGTTAACTTTTATGAGGGTTTTAAAACAGTCTTATTGCTTTTCTCAAGAGGATAGCTTGATTTATGAAATAGCCATGCTAAAGTGTACATTCATTTGGACAGGTACCATTGGGTGTAATGGTGCATGGATTATTAACACAAATCAGAAAAAATGCAGCAAGACTAAAGGAAGTGAATAACATTTTTCAAAAGTGTCAACCTTCAAATAGATTGAGACATTTTTTTTAAATGGACTGACCAAATCCGCAAAAACAAGCCACCTGCAGCTGTATGACAGATTTTGTCTTAAAATAACTCATAACTTAGCTTTGTTCAGCACCAATCTCCAGTGTGTAATCTTGTTTCTGTCCATTCAAAGCTTGTATTTGGCCTCAGGGGCAGATACAGATTCTTCAGTCTCTCTGTATGCTCTCCGTGTTCAATATATTGCAAGCTTGGGACTCATTTCTCAGGAGAACTGCCGAGACCTCTGATTACTCTGACATACACTAAGCGGAGGCTGATGGCAGCGGTCAGCATGATAAACAAGGATCTTGGTCCAAACACCCACTCATTCAGTTAAAAAAAGATTTCTGCTGAGGTTTTCTTCTGGGATGAACCCTAATAACTGTGACACAAGCATCTTTTATGTGACTGTCAAAGATTTGAGGTTTTCAATGCAGTTGACACAGAGAGAAAAGGACAGAAATTGCAATTAAGTTAAAACATGGGCAGTATATTTTTTAATAGAAATGTTTCTTCAGTAGTAAAGGACTGAAAATACTGTTCTTATAATGAGGAAACCAACACACTCAAATGTTTTTTATATTAGTATTCAAACATACGTAAAAGCAAGTGCCATGATACATCAAGTAGCAGTCATATGCTCTGAAGTTAACTAACAACAGGTTCGAAATGAAAAACAAACTACATTAAGCTCAAATACATGTATATATTATTTCAGAATAAACTACATTATTTAACAAAAACAGTTGCAAAACAGCTTCTTATCTTCACGTTTAAGTTCACAAGCAACAACATCTATGTGACTATTCAAACCACATCCTGAATAATGATGACATGCAGTTGGTTTGTATGTGAAGCTATTTTGATCCTAACTTAATAGTTTGCCAGGAGGCATGTGGTTCTCTTGTCAAAGCCAAGTTGTGTGCTGGTATTGATAAAGGACCTGATGAAAACAAAAAAACTTGTACAGTAAGCTTTGGGAGGCTAACAATGCAAACTTTTTTTTTTTTTTTTTTTAAATGTGGGCATAACTTTCAAGGTTCTGAAATGATTTATTTTAATTTATTCCAGACAAAACCAAAAAACAATCCCATGTTAGCGAGACAGAGTGTGTATGGCAGTCTAAGTGCTTTAGCTGACAGAACACGGGTCATCTTTACTGGGCTTCACCTCTCCCTGCAGCAGCTGGATCATTACTGCCTTGGTCAGGTAACTGGACGTGCCTTGTTTGCCCAGGGCTGGTGTGTTGTAGAAGGCCTCCATGTTATCCTGTGGATTTTATTTATCTTAGTAACATCACCACAAAATGCTAATGCAAGTGTACCTGCCATTCAAATTCATACTGGCTGCTGCGTGTTGAAGTTCATTACATTAGGGCTCTCAATCTATTCAATACATGATATGCTGATTGATTAATTAATTGCATTTACGATATAATATAATTCGAAGACAACTGCATAAATGTGGCAGGCAAAAGCACTGAACAGAAATTTCGTATTTAGTCAATACATTGTTTTTTTTTTACTGTTAAGCCTTGCATAAAAGACTTCTTGAACTTGAAGCTAAATCTGCCCTCACCAGTTTCCCAGAGCCCCCCAGTCTGCTGCGGTCTTTCTGAAAGTCAGCAAAGGCTTCCTTAACCAACTGGTCCAAATCCACCGGCTCCTGAAACTCCAGCTCCGGGTTTCTTTCCAGCAAAATTGACACCACCATCAACAGCTGCATTCAGGTCATCAAAGACACAAACATGGAGTCAAACAGCAGATAAGGTGAATAATAGGCTAGAGTACAAATTCAAAATAAGAAGGGACAAATTGTGCCTAACCTCCACAATTATCTGCCTGTACTCAGCCAAAACGATGTTCTTTAATGTGTCCTCCACCAACAGAGAAAAATTCATTTCATACATGGTCATATCTGACAGAGTAGGTTGCTGCAAAAGAGTGAAAGATGGTTATCTTTCGCAGATATTGTGAACACATTTAAAACGGCCCTTTAATGATGCAATACAGGGAGATTATTTCTCCAGAGCTACAGTTCCTCTGCAAAGCTATGCTTAATATTTCCCCCAAAAAAGATCAAAGGTTTAGGAGGAGTTACCTGAGGGAGACTTTTTCCTCCAACTATGATGCCATTACGTGTTCTCTCTAGGATTTGCCAAACGCGGTCGTAGAAGCCGAGAGGGGTGCGGTTGAGGGAGCCATCTATCTGACGTCTATTAAGCCACGATCTATAGAAACATGGAAGACCAAAACAAATCATCCAAATTGTTAAAACGGACAGATCCCTGAATGCTAACTCTGCAGCTAGATTCATTTGAGAGATAATACATAAATTATCCATTCAAAATGATCCTTCAGAAATCATTCAATATACTGATTTGGTGTTCATGAAACATTTCTTATTTGTTATGAATGCGGAGACATTCATAAATTATGAATGTGATTACTTGTCAGTATTCTTAAATATAAAGAACACATTCTTGAATACAAAGAACAGAATTTATTTGAAATAGAAATCTTTGGTAACAATGTTAAAGTCTGTACTGTCACTTTTGATCAATTTAATGCGTCTTTGCAGAAAAAAAGGATTCAATTCTTTCAAAAAAGAAATAATATTACTGATCTCAAGTTTTGGGTGATGGTGTACATTATCAGAATATCAGGTTCTTATTTAAAAATTATTGTAAGTTGCCCAATTAAAAGCAAGTATTATATAAATGATGATAAACTGTATACTACTGTTGCGAATGGACACGGCAAACCATTCACGTTTGGCAGGTATCTACAAAAACACAGATGGTGGGCATCCTGCACCTGCCATCCTGCTGAGGCTGGAGGACATCCAGCAGGAGCTGTTTGACATCACTAGGGGACATCTGGTAGATGTCCTGAGGTGGCATGTCCCCAGCACGAATCTTCAACTCATGTTTCATTGCTTGAACAATCCACCTGATTGAAACATGAGCATGACAAGAAAGTTTGTTAAGGAAACTAATGTGCAGAACCTAATGCAATATATTTATTATTTAGATATGTGAACGTGTTATTTCTGTTATTTAGGCTCATGTTGTGAAGCTCATTATCTGAAAAGAGAGGGGACAGCATACCCCACACGGATCTTCAGCATGCCACTGAACAGCTCTGGGGTGTTGGAGATGATCCAGCCAATGTGGATGACCAGCTCTTGCTGCAGCACAGCCTCTCGCTCGCCGTGAGGGCTGCACTTGCTGTATATGATGTCCTTTATGACCCCCGGAGACAGTGGGTTAGAGATCACAATCTCCTCATGCCCAAACAGTCCCAGAGTCACCTGGTAAATCAGAACTGCCGTCAGTCTGTATCACGATGGATGATTTGTCAGAGAAGCATTTTGGTCATTTCTATTTCTTTGAAAGGGTTTTAAATGTACTGCAATGACTCAACCCAGTATTATCTCTTTTTAAAAATGTATAAATCCAACCCGATATTATGACAAAAAAACGATTTCGTTTGAATTTGTACAATGTGATGTGTAAGGAAATGTTTGATTTTTATAAAGACCGTAAGCATTAAAAGGTCCACCCCTAAATCCAACCATCAGTGAGGCGTAAGCATTAAAATGTACAAATGAGATAAGAAATAATACAAATTAGCCACCAATTCACAAAATACAGTGTAGTTATGAACTGTCAAAAGAGTGTTTTGTATAAATCACAAAATCACAACATTCCAGTACATCTATCCTTTTCAAGAAAAGCTCCCAAATAATATGAATAAATGTGGTAATAGGTCTATTCAAGATGTTCTATTGTTCTACACTGCAGATCTGCATAAAAATTACAACATTATTACAGCGGTCCCATATATATATATATATATATATATATATATATATATATATATATATATACATATATATATATATATATATATATATATATATATATATATATATATATATCACAGGTATGCAAACTTTTTACTATGAAGGGCAAACACCTTGATTGAAGGCTGTGGGCTGAAAGTAAATGTTGCTTTATATCCAACTATATTTTATAAACACACACACATCAACATTTTATGTATATATATATATATATATATATATATACAGTCATGCTCAGAATTAATCATAACCCTGGTAAATATGATCAAAAATGGCTGTAAAAAATAAATCTGCATTGTTTATCCTTTTGATCTTTCATTCAAAAAATTGGCAAAATCCTAACCTTACATTGAAGTAAAATAATTGAAAGTGGGGGGGAAATCACATTATAAAATAAATGTTTTTCTCCAAAACACGTTGGCCACAATTATTGATACCCTTTTTGATACCCTTCTTGCAATCTCCTTTTGCCAAGATAACAGCTCTGAGTCTTCTCCTATAATGCCTGATGAGTTTGGAGAACACCTGACAAGAGATCAGAGACCATTCCTCTATACAGAATCTCTCCAGATCCTTCAGATTCACAAGTTCATGTTGGCGCTTCTTCTCTTCAGTTCACTCCACTCATCAGGTCAGGGAACTGGGATGGTCATGGCAGAAGCTTCATTTTGTGCTCCCTAACACATTTTTGTGTTGATTTTGATGTTTGTTTTGGATCACTGTCCTGATGGAAGATCCAACCACGGCCCATTATAAGATTTCTAGCAGAAGGCGTCAGGTTTTGATTTTTTATCTGTTGATATTTGATAGAATCCACGATGCCATGTATCTGAATAAGAAGTCCAGGACCTCCAGCAGAAAAATATGCCCACAACATTAAAGATCCAATGGTATATTAAATTCTACACATGGGGTAATTTTTATCCTTGTGTGCACCAAACCCATCTAGCGTGTTTGCTGCCAAAATGCTCTTTTTTTTTTGTTTCATCTGACCACAGAACCTGACAACTGAATATGCTGGAGTTTGTTCTTGATGATGAGCGAGGAGCATTTTTCTTAAAAACCTCCCAAACAATATGTGGGGATGTCGGTGCTGTTTGATTTTTTTTAATAGGCTTTCTGACCCCCAAGACTCAAGTAATCTCTGCAATTCTCCATCTGTGATTATTGAAGAGTCTTTGGCCATTCAAACTTTCATCCTCGCCGTACATTAAAGACAATATAGACACACATCCCCTTCCTGGCAGATTCGTAACATCTTTAGTTGATTATGTAAGGGATAATGTATAGTGAGCAGGTTGTTATAGTGAATAACAACCCCGACAGGCTGAACGGGATCCCGACGCGAAGCGGAGGGATCTTGAATCAGCCTGAAAGGGTTGTTATTCACTATAACAACCGGCTCACTATACATTATCCCGCTTATTACATGGCTACCTACAAAATAAATAAATAAATTGACACAAATTATTTATTTAAAAGGAGTTTATTGATTTAAAAACGATTGTATTGCTTCCGCTAAAGAAAATAGTCCGTTCCGCGTCCATAGCAACGCGCTGTTTTGCATGGCAACGGTCTGTTATAGTTCGCAGCGGTCTGTTATAAAGAAATAACAGACCGCATTCTACATTGGAATTCAGCCAAGCCATGTAATAAAACTTCTTAATTATTGCCCTGATGGTCAAAATGGGGATTTTCAATTCTTTAGCTATTTTCTTACAGCCACTTTCTATTTTGTGATGCTCAACAATCTTTTGCTGCACATCAGAACTATATTCTTTGGTTTTACTCATTGTGATGGATGATTAAGAGAATTTGGCCTTTGTGTTTCCTCATAAATAAACTCTTGTGAAACAAGAAGTCATAGCTGGACAATTTCATGTTCCTAGTCACCTTGGTGTGCTAAAAAAAAGGTAAATATTAATGGGAATATACTTCAGAGATATTTTATTCATAAAAAATTCTAGGGGTATCAATAATTGTGGCCAACGTGTATTGGAGAAAACCATTTATTTCATAATGTGATTTCCCCCCCACTTTCAATTCTTTTACTTCAATGAAAGGTTAGATTTTTGCCAATTGTTTGAATGAAAGATCAAAAGGATAAACGATGCAGATTTATTTTTTACAGATCAAAAGGATAAACGATGCAGATTTATTTTTTACAGACATTTTTGATCATATTTACCAGGGGTATGATTAATTCTGAGCACGACTGTATATATATATATAAAATAAAATAAAATAAAATAAATGTTAAACCAAACAAATATTTTTTTTTATAAATAATATGTTTCAATGTTTTTGTCCTATTTTTCCTTATGATTTTATGGCAGGCCAAATCAAAGGTCATCAGGTGCCACCTTTGGCCCGGCTTGGGCATCTCTGATATTTATGAATACCACTGTATTAGATATCAAAAGATAGCATAAATTTAACAAAAACAAATTTGTTGGCTTTTAAAAGATAAAATCTACTTGGGTACTTTGTGGTTCTCAAATGTTAGAAGAAAAAAAGTCAGTCTAGTGTGATTTGTTAGCAGAAGCCACTTGGTCTTTGTTATCTATGCAATAAAAAAATATATATTTTGAGTCTGGCTTAAGTATGTGGTGGCTATCTCCTTATAGTTCCCAGCAGACATCAATATTGTTCTGCTATGGCAATTTACCCAAATACACATTAAGTAGGGAGCACATAGAAAAAGGCTTGGCTTCTTTAAATTAAATAAGGCTAAGACTCTGTGATTCTACATGCAGGTCAGCTCAGACTGCTCTTGTATGCAAAGAATGACCCATTTTCAAACCAAAACGTACCCATTTATCTTACCCACAACATTAGGCCCCTAGGATGCAATTTATATGCAGATTCACTGCTAGTGCGCTACTCTGATGAATCATTTCACAACCACCAGGGGCTAAACACGACTATGTTGGGAAACTATGGCAGTTCATTAAACAAACACTCCACACCACAAGTAATGTTTGTCTCAACACAAAGCAAATAAAAGGTAAATGTACACTGAGAGTACATGTAATGCACGAACAATGGGATGGTTTCCGGCGTTCTGGGTAAAAGCGATTTTTGCAGCAAAAAGAATAGTTAAGCTTCAAATGAAAGCAGGTTAGCTTTGCCAGTGATGACTGATGCAATTAGCTATTATTCTGTTGTGTAATAGGAAGAGGAGTCCATCATGACTTCATTATACAACTGATGTGAAGAGAAAACATTCTTGGCTAATTTTAACCTTCTTATAATCAGTGAACATTAAAATGTTTGACTTCATTACATTTTTGACTTGTTCGTTCATATCTTATCTATTATTTAGGCCCCTGTTCCTGTTTTTCACTTACCTGCTTGCCATGCACTAAAACACTAGTAATGCTCGGTGCAAGGCTGTCCACTAGTTTAGTTAAGAGACTGGCAGCAAGGCGCACAACGGACCTGGTGAACACAACACAATACAACACAACACTCATTCAATGGAGCCAAACAGAAATTGAATTGGACTACAGTCTACTATAAAACATAGTTTATTCCTAAAATGTATACACTACTGTTCAAAAGTTTGGGGTCAGAAAGATTACATTTTAAATAAATTAATACTTTTATTCAGAAAGGATACGTTAAATTCAAAATAAAATCAAAAGTGACAGTAAAGGCATTTACAATGTTACATAAGATTTCTATTTCAAATAAATGCTGTTACGTCCTATTCATTAAAGGATCCCGAAGAAAGCATCACATTTTCAATTTTTTTTTAATGTTTCTTAAGTAGCAAATCAGCATATTAGAATGATTTCTGAAGGATCGTGTGACACTGAAGACTGGAGTAATGATGCTGAAAATTCACCTTTAACATCCCAGGAATAAATGACATTTTAAAATATAATAAAACAGAAAATAATAGTTTTTTATGTAATAATATTTTCACAATATTACTGTTTTTACTGTTTCTTTGATCAAATAAAATGCAGTCTTGGTGAGCATAAGAGACTTCTTTAAAATACATTTAAAAAAATCCTACAGACCCCAAACTTTTGACAGATAGTCTATATAAGACTTGCTGCCTCATAAGCAATGACAAATATAGTTGGAGCTCAACAGTGATTCATTTCACATATATCACCAAAAAGACTTGTTACAAGAACTTTGTGAACCCCGCCAAACTTCTTTAAACTTTAGATTGTTTGAAGTCTAATTGTAATGCAGCACGGTGCTCATTTCAATAAATGAGATGATGTTATATTCCAAAATTTTGACCCCCTGTAGCATTTAAATCATTAATATTTAAAGCTGGGCCCTCTGGGACGAAAACGATCAGGAGAGCTCGGCATCTCCAAGTGACAAAGTGGCATTGGGCATTTAAACTATGCTGGTGTTGCTCCTGGACAGAAGTTACACTTCCTACTGTACACTTTTGTAATTTGCATTTCCATTTCCATTTATTTATACATTTATTTGGCAGGCGCTTGTATCCAAAGTAACTGACAGTATATTCAGTGTATACGTTTTATTATTAGGTGCATGACTTTAGCGTCATTTGAGCTACAAGAACCAATTTTAATGTTCACCAATTTCATGTTTAGCTGATGGATTCCTTTGGTGAATGAATATAAATAAGTGTTATGGACAGGTTATACTGCCATAGACATAATGGAGTTTAGCTCACAAACAAATTGCAAATGAGACACTGTTACAGTGATAACCCCAGCTAAGAGGCATCAATTTGTGTTATGAAGGATATAAAAAAGCTCAACTTCAAAAAAAACATTACCATAGGCACAAAATAACAATTATAAAAGAAAGAAAAAAACAACTAATGAGCTGCATGGTTTCTTTGTGCATGATAATAACAGCTTGGCTAAGCGGATGTAAAGGAAAAACAACAACAAAGGATGAGTGCTGCGTGCTCATGAGTTAACACATCCTTCAGCACGGAGTCAACAGTTACACCACACATGCAGAGGTCGTATACCCCACCGCCCAATTACCTGCTTGCCATGGACCAATATAGTGGTTATATGAGGAGCTATAGAACCGGGAAACTTCTGGATAACGGCCGCAGCACTACGCACCGCCAGCCTACATGAGGTTTGCGTGTTTGAAAATATATATGCGCATAGTTGCACGTAACATTAGACAAATACACATAACAGGTAAAAACCAAAATAGCCATAACTATATCAAGAGTGGATCATTTTACCCAACTATAATGAGAAAATAAGTGAAACTCTAAATGCTTCCGGTGAGTGCAATGAAAAGAGGAAAGACTTACCAAAGCTTCCTGCTCCCAGCTCTTCTGTAGATTCTCTCCATGTCATCCTTGAGATTCTCTGGACATACAGAGGGTTAGGAATGGCATGTTAACCATGAAAACAAATATGTTCAGCCTTAGTGTAGTCTGTAAGACAACATCCCCGGAGCGTTTAGGCCCAAACACATGTGGAAGCTCCGGCTTGCAACATAAAATCACATATAGGCATGTATTTAATCGCTCTGCGCTTGTTCAATAGGTCCGTTTAAGAGTGTGAACAGTCTTGAGCTACGAGATAAACTGTAGCTACGGGAATTAAGACCACAACAAGGGTGTGAGCAAGCATTGCCAACCCACTTGCTTATCCATGAAGGCACTAAATGGATTACAGCTGTGGACATTTCATTCAGATGAGCTTTAAAAGCAGCCATGCAGTAAGACGTGTCCTGTGGCTTTTTAAAAAGCTCACCATTTCAATAGCACTGAAATACTCTGGCCTTACACTTACACTTAATCATTAAACCTTTATTAAAAATACCAGACATTTCAGAGGTAGAGACATATTTGACTGAACTAATAATAAATATCTTATGAATTATGTAGGCTACTATTTGGGTGACTAAACCACATACCGTTTTTATCAAAGAAGTCTGGGCCTTCTTTTTTGAGGAGAATACTGGCCAGCTGGGCTTGACTGGCCAGACAGTCACAGTCCTGATAACAGAATATGAGTTATATAAGAGCACCTCTATTAAACTCATAATCACACACAGGCAGGATAGTAAGGCTCACATTGAATTTCTGTAGAACATCAGATGTGGATTTATGCAACCATTCCTCGACGTTGATCTCAGGCTGCTGCTCCAGGTCAGAGGCGTTCGGCGTGCTGGTTTGACGCTTCACCTTCGAATGCTTGGGCAACTCCAGCTCCTCGAAGCTCTTAAACTCTGGGATCCTACCCAGAGGAATGTATTATGGAAAAAAAAAATGGATTATGAATCTGCGGCATGCCTTAGAAACCGTGAAGACAATTTCTTTCCATTGCTTCAATAAGTGTACCATATTGAACAAAGGTGAAGAGGAAAATAAATGGTACAAATGGAGGTTAAATCTTACTCAGCTTCATTGACACGTAGGAAATCCAATTGCTCCACCACAGCGCCTGATATCAGGGTCTATAAAGTTTCCACAAAGAATGTTACATTAGAACAGGGATTTTCAAAGTCAAAGACATAACACAACATAACATACATGATGGCGTCCTTCAATTAAACCACACAGCATGGATTACACACAGATTCTTAATAAAGCTATGACAGATATTTAGTCAAGAGTCCTAACTGTTTACTTTCACCTAACTGACAATGTTACGTGAATACTCACCAAAATGGGCATTTTGACACATAAATGTGTGTATTTGACCTTTCAAGTGCAATAATAAGCTGTGAAAGTGAACTGAATTCAGCACTCGTGCTCTTCGGATGTGCGCCACAGAAAGCTGCCTGTCAGCCACGAATTCAGTTCACTTTCATGGTTTATTGTACTTTTAATAACTCATCATCAAGCATGTCCCACTCTTTCTTCTTATTCATTGATGTTTCTTTGCTGCTCAGTCGTGTTTAAGCAGTCCTGCAGTGCACACATGTATTTACATACAGATAAACTATATAGAAAAATCTCTAGCGATTGGCGTTGTCATATCGCCCGTGCCTCCCCTGCGCGCCCCACACTTTGAAAACCCCTGATAGACCATAGGGAATACAAAGGCATTTAGATACATCATGCAATATTACATTATATTACAATATGTTCTAAATGACAGTTAATCAACACACTAAACGACTACAGTACAGCAAATAAGTATTAGCCCCCATCTTAAAATTCTCTATTATGCCAAACTTGTGTACAAAAACCTGAGTAAAGACACAATGCACTTGCACAATACACATGTTAATTCACACAAAAATTTTTAATTACAAATTTTTTAATAACAAAAAAAGTTATTTCAGTGAAAATAGGTACTGCTCTTTTCAAGGTCCTGCTATGTCATCTTTCTTTGATTCAGAATCTGGACTTTGACTAGGCCTCTCTAAAACTTTTCTTTTTTTCTTTCTTTTCAGCCTCTATGTCTGATCTGGATCATTGTTCAACTGCATTACCAAAGTTGGCATGAAATGAAAAATCACACAATTTATTGTCTAAAAGCATGTTATTGTCAAAGCCTGAATTTTTTTATCTCGTAATTTTGAATCAAAATTTCATAACTCCAACTTCTGGTGAAACGACAAGACTTCTCTCTATAGTGACGTATGCACTCAGATTTCTCAGAATATAAACTTCTATTTATCAATATGAAACCATTCAGTGAGAGAAATACAGTATGCATTAATATTACTTTAATAATACATTCCCATGTGTTTGTAAGATGTGGAAAAAGGCTAATTTTGGAAGTCAATTAGACGCATTACATATAAAATCATTTCTTATAAAGAGCAGCACCTGAAGTCTGTCCACATGAACTTTGACTCCTCCAATGTTTCCCTTCTTAAAAGATGCCAGCATGTCCAGGATGGGGTTGAAGCGGCTCCCCCTGGCAAGAAAGAGGTGACATTACTATACCTCTCATAAACAAAACTAGGTTCTGTCTGATTGGAGTGCCTCTTACTTAATGTTGTCCTCTCTGATAAGGACCAGGAAGAGAGGTCGGCCCGACATCTTCCAGTACTGCTTAATGAACTGCAAGGCATTCTGTAAAACGCATGTAAACACAACCGCATTACAAGAGAGCGCTAGAACTTTGGCAATCACATTGCAGCATAAACATACAAGCACAGCACAGACAGCAGAAGAACCACACTGTAACTCTGAGGGTGGACACTGATGATTTATAGGGGACGTTTCTGTCCATTGCCCATTTTCTGCCCTAAATTTGATTCTTTCTTTATATAGAAAGATAGACAAAATATGAAACACAAAGTGAACCCTCTTCTTACATCGTCTCAGGAACCAGTGAGGTGTGATATCTCACCTTAATATCATCTATCAAAAGCATGACATCCTGGGACAAGTAGAAGTCACTGAGATCGAAGACAATTGGATAGCAGACCACAGTCTTTCCAAGTATTCGATAAATCTGAGGGGGAGAGAAATTACCCATTGCGTTACCTGCAACTATATGGATGACTGTTAGATCTAGACATATACTTTACCTCAGACAGCAAATAAAACATACCATCCTTTCTGAACAGACAGACACATAGACATCCCTCTAATTTTCTCTGTATTTATGTGAGAAGTGAGTTACTGCATATAGCCCACCACTGTCATACTAAACATAATCAATTATCCATCAAATACAGAAGATCATTACTCTGGAGTTCCTATTTTTATCTTCCCCAAATGTCATCCTGCTTAAACTGCCTGCAGGCAGTGAGGCTCAGCAGTTTTGGAACCGAACAATAGACTTGTAATCAATCATCTGCACCTCTTGACATAATTTAGGTTTGTGTGCAGTTAAAGGGTTTGTGTGCATTTACACTCATGCCGTTACAATTCATTTGACTTTTTTTTTTTCTTTTTTTTGTGGAACAAAAAAAAACTAGATATTTAGAAGAATCTTTATGACAAGTGGCTGTTAGGGTTAAAAAATGACAACAAAAGACCCATAAAAGTACTCATATATAAATCGAGTGCCATTTTCCAAGTCTTCTTTAAGGGATAGTTCACCAAAAATGAAAATTAGCCCATGATTTACTCACCCTCAAGTCATCCTAGGCGTATATAACATTCTTCTTTCAGACAAATACAATCGGATTAATATAAAAAAATGTCCTCGCTCTTCCAAGCTTTATAATGGCAGTGAATGGCAGTTTCTGTTTTGAAGTCCATAAAAGTGCATCTAATGCGTTTGTGTAAGAAAAATATTCATATTTAAAACTTTAGAAAATAAAATAACTAGCTTCCGGCCAAACGAACATACGGATTCGACTTATGTCTAAGCGCAATTTATGCAAGTAATGCGACGTACTGCTGATATTTACGCTACTTCTGACGTCACAAGTTGCACATTAGGCGCAGAGAATTTTGCGTATGGCCGTTTGACAGGAAACTAGAATTTTACTTTGTAACATGTTAAATATGAATATTTTACTTACACAAACGCATCGCTTTGCTTCAGAAGGCCTTTATTAACCACCCAGAGCCGTGTGGAGCGCTTTTAGGATGGATGGATGCACTTTTATGGACTTCAAAACAGAAACAGCCATTCACAGCCATTCAATCCCATAAGCTTGGGAGAGTCAGGACACTTTTATTATAACTCCGATTGTATTTGTCTGAAAGAATAATGACTTGAGGGTGAGTAAATCATGGGCTAATTATTATTTTTGGGTGAACTATCCCTTTAAGCCATACGATGGCTTTTTGAGAAAAACAGACTGAAATTTAAGTCATTAATCTTCTATCATAGTAATATCTTAATTCAAGAACTGCAAACTGCAACCAGATCATGTGTGAACAAATCAGTCAGATACATGAATGATTCGTTCTGTACAAAAAGTAAAACGTATTATCTGGTTCCCTGAAAAGAACAGCTCACCGGAGCAAGATTATCAGTCAATACCAACTAAATTTCAGTCTGACAATCAGTCTTTCATATCAATCATAGATGACTTTTAAAATGTTTTTGGTGGGTATTTTGTCATTTTTGGAGATTAGCAGATGTGGTCACTATGAACTGTTGCAGTATGGAAAAGATCTGTATAAAGATTCATGAAAAAAATACTTTTGTCTTTTAGAGTTAGAATAGCACCATACAAGTTTGTTACGACATGAGGCTGAGTACATAATGACAGTGAACTATTCCTTTAAAGGAGAGTTGGACTAATATTTAATTATCATAGGCACTGTGTTACTCTGAGCTTCTGAGTTATTGTAAGGATAAATCACAAAGAACTGTAATGAGCAAGAGCTGAAGTAAATGAGGAAATGTTTGCATTTCCTGTCAGGAGAGTTTGCGGCAGCACACAGAACACTGTTTACCTTGCAAGTGCCAATGCAGCCAACGGGCCTATCCGGTCTCCCACTCAAACCAAGCTTCTTATTAATGGCAAGGAAGCGGTATGCCTTGAAAAATAGAGACACACAAACACACATAAATATGTAAGGGATAATGTATAGTGAGCCGGTTGTTATAGTGAATAACAACCCCGACAGGCTGAACGGGATCCCGACGCGAAGCGGAGGGATCTTGAATCAGCCTGAAGGGGTTGTTATTCACTATAACAACCGGCTCACTATACATTATCCCGCTTATTACATGGCTACCTACAAAATAAATAAATAATTTGCCGCGAATTATTGATTTAAAAAGGGGTTATTGATTTAAAAACGATTGTATTGCTTCCGCTAAAGAAAATAGTCCGTTCCGCGTCCATAGCAACGCGCTGTTTTTCATGGCAACGGTCTGTTATACTTCGCAGCGGTCTGTTATAAAGAAATAACAGACCGCATTCTATATTGGAATTCAGCCAAGCCATGTAATAAATATATTTATTTATTTCTTTATAACAGACCGCTGCGAAGTATAACAGACCGTTGCCATGAAAAACAGCGCGTTGCTATGGACGCGGAACGGACTATTTTCTTTAGCGGAAGCAATACAATCGTTTTTAAATCAATAACCCCTTTTTAAATCAATAATTCGCGGCAAATTATTTATTTATTTTGTAGGTAGCCATGTAATAAGCGGGATAATGTATAGTGAGCCGGTTGTTATAGTGAATAACAACCCCGACAGGCTGAACGGGATCCCGACGCGAAGCGGAGGTATATACGTGATATATATATATGTGATATATACGTAAGGGATACATTATCCCTTACGTATATATCACACTCAATAAGGACTAGAATGCCTGTGTGTGTCCGTTATGTGTGTAAAGGTATTATCTGAGTCATTATAGTACAGGCACCATGTGGTTTAATTCATAACATGCATGTTTTGTTCAGTGGTTGATTCTGAAAGCCTGGTTATTTCCTTGGAGAAAAGGTCAAGTCTGTTGTTGCAAGTGTTCGTGCAAGTTTCTTTCAGTTAAAACAGCTCAAACATGTATTTTAGTCTGGGACTAGCTTTAGCCTTGTGTATGAAACCGGGGGAGATAGTGTGACAAAGAAGAATCAGAATGAGCCAGACCAGACAGTTTACCTTGCAGTTTTAAGTTGGTTCAGTGTACTGCTGTGATATTTTTCACAAGGTCTTAGTGCCAATAATTAAGACAGAGATCTGAGCACTTAAGCCATTATTTGAGCGTAACACTTTCACAACACTTCCTCTGTGACCTCAATAAAGCTGCTCTCTTCTGTATCACTAATTTATCATTTAGCTGATACTTTTGTATATCCCAAATTGCAGTGCGCTTATTAGAGTACTCTGTTCCCTTGGGGCAACCTGGTGTTAAGTGGTGTAAAGTTCATGATTCCTTGGTTCCTTTCGCTTTCCAGCCTAGATTTTTCAGTCATTACACTTTGCTGCACAAAATTGTAAGAATAACAAGATTCATGCATTTTCTTATCAAAAGCTCACCATGATGCTACTGTGCACAAGTCTAATAAGGCTCATCCCATTTTGCATATAAAGCTAGAAAAACTATTTTCCACCTCTAAATGTACACTATTTTTAGCATCACAAAGTCAACAGATCCACACAGATATGCTACCATTCAAAGAATTGGGCTCATTTCTTACATTTCTTTTTAAGTAATTTATTTTATTTTGCTCATGAGATGTATTATTATTATTATAGATAATCTAAAACCAGAAAGAGCTTTGCGATTGACTGTACAACTAGATTTGACCAGAAATCTGAGGTACTGTATATTTTTACAGACTGCCAAAAGCTACAGAACAGACTATATTCTGCATAATTGGATGTTTTTAAATAAACACTGACAAAAAACTATACAAGTTTAAGGGCTGGACGATATGATGATATACAGTACAACATTAATGTAAGTGATCACCTGGATTTAGACCTATCTATATTGTATTAAGCGTTTACAGGCATTTACAAGCGTTTACAAATTTGCTTTATTTATTTCCCCGGCGTCGTCAGGCACATGTAAATGTCAGGAAACACGATTCCTGGCTGCATGTCAATATCCATGGATCACTGGATTTTTGGTAAGTTGTAAGGAACACTATATCGAATCCATCCTTTAGATTAAACTGATAATATTTCGTTTTACTCGCGTTTTCGCAGTTTCCCCTATTAACTCCAGTCACGCAGCAACTCTTTTGCCACTCAATCCGGCTGAGAGGGGCGTATTCTGGCGGGAAATTGACGTCAATGCATTCCCTCGATAAATTGAAAATGGGGATGCTGCTTAAAAAAGAATGAAAAGTGTAAAGGTTTTTTGTTTTTTTTCAGGATTCTATAATGAACAGAAAGTTTGAAGAACAACATTTATTTGAAATAGAATTTGAAATATTTATTAAATATTATATGATTATAAAATTTTTATATCATCTAAAATTAAACATTATATTTTTTGTCACTTCTGATCATTTTTTTGTGTCCTTGCTGAGTAAAAGTATTGATTTATTTCAAACAAACAAATCTTACTGACCCCACCATTTTTAAACAGTGTAATTGGTCCACACTGTTTGATTCAGTCTCGCTTTTAGCCGGATTAGTCCTCTCCCAGTAACAATTACATGCAAGTTGAACTATCGGTAAAGAGTCTCAGCAGAACAAAACAGTGCAAGGAGATTAAACAGAGGTATTTGAGTCAATGTGCAGTGAATTTTCCATCCAACACATAAACCACTTTGCCAGTGACACTCATCAACCACATGTTTAAAGGCAGAGCTGCAGTCACGGCACACAACTTAAAATGGCAACAAATACAATGTCAGGGCAAAACACCGAACAGTACAGCAGTAATTTGCATGATTTATTCATGCCACAGAATTGTATTCCTACCTCCCTGCCACCCTATTTCACCTATGTCCACCCACTTGGAGATCTATGGCTTCGTCTCTGCTCAGGTTTGCCCTTCAATCTAAATCTATGGGATTTTTCGGCCATTTTATTGTCTGCCAAGTAGAAATCACAAGACTGATTGCTTAGAAAAGTAATAGTACACTTCTCCTGAAGCGTAGCAACCTAAAAGTCTAAGAACAAACCCCCCTCCCTGCAGATAGTGACGCTTGCCTCAGTAATCATATTCCAGTGCAGAGTGTACAAAGAGTGTGCCGACATCTTTACGACATTAGATGGAGCTCTATTTCTCTCTGACCTCCTGCGGTCTGACATTCTCAGAATAACACTCCAATACAAAAGTGTACTGCACAACACAACGGAAAGAAAAAAACACCAGAACAATAAGCCCCATGCCGAAGAGAATCCAGCTCATATCCAACCGAAACAGGAAAATAGATGCTAATTTAGACTAAATCCAGTAGTCAATACGAACATTTGAGAGAGATTTATGCTCCAGAACTCTTTTTCTCTCGTTGTGGATCTCTGTACCTTGGAAAATTGGTGTGCAGAATAGCAATGAGGGGAAGACACAACTGAATCGAGAGCGCCCTGCCTCTAATCAGAAGCTCAACATGCCTGACACGAAACCTGCAAATGTCACGCATGCTAAGCCTGTAGCACATCAAGAGGGGCAGTGAAGCCACTGTGCTGATGTTGAAACAAACCTCTTTAATACACAGGATTCTACAATTAAGACGTTCACGCTCGTATCACTTTCTGCAGCCTTGCCGCTTGAATTAGAAACAGCACGTCAACCTATGAACTGCTCTCTTATCTGCGCTTGTATTTGACATGATTATTTAAGAATATCAGGCAAAAGGTTTTTGTTAAAGATAAGGCAGCACATTAGGGCTGCACAACTGATCAAATAAAAATGTAAAATCAATTACAACTGCAACAATTAAGTAATTGTGGTGAGAGCTTTCCATTTTGATAAACTCTCACTGTGTCAAAATGTTCCATTTACAATGTCATTTTGCAGCAATCGAGTATTGTAACCAATCACAGACATTTCTGCATGAATGCAATGGCAGATCAGATTAATTTCAAGTAGTTTACAGGTTATTGGTAAAGACAACTAAGCAAGTTTGCATAAGCAGTCTCATCCACGGATGTATCCTCAATCTTTGTTGTGGCACACAGTAAGAAGCTTTAGAACCAAAGTGAAGGCATAGACAGTAATTTAGAAAGATTTTAGATTTGCATGTAGCACCACTTACCATATAGTCTGAGTAATAGCCAATATGCATAGCAAGTGAGAGATCATTATCAACAATATAATCAACAAGGTAAAGACAGAGTAAATAAGCAAGTATAGACAGCTTCAATTATTATAATGGAAGAGTTCTCCGGAGCCCAAAAATCTGAATGGCTTGCATAGTAAGAAAGATTTATTGATTATAGCAGGACTGGAGTGTTCCAGTATGGAAGCGTTGCCTAGATTTCCGTGTATGATTTATTCAGATTTTGGACATATTTTGTTTCGAATCATGCTGCTCAAAAGTTGACCATAAACGCTGCTTGATTTACTTATTTATGGATTCATAGAATTAACAGATTGATTCAATATTAACTACACTACTGTTCAAAACATTCTATGCATCAAAGAATCATTAAAAAAAATATTTTCAACGTTGATACTAATAGCTAATCAGAACATTCGAAAATATTAGAATGATTTCAAAAGGATCGTGTGATATGGAAGACTGGAGTAATGGTGGCTGAACGAACGAACTTTTGCACCGTATTGGAAATGAATACAAATGAATAATTAAATAATTAAATTAATCATAATATCACAAAATATCAAAAGGAAAATAATCCACAATTAAGATTTTGCAGTTTTAGTGCTTTTCCTCCTATCTAAAAGAATTAAGGAATTAAAATGTGTATATTGTGTCATTTACCATGAAAGGTGACAGCAACGACGGTTTTGCAGCCGATCTAAAGTAGGCTGCTCTTTCCAAAGAGCTCCGAGCATCCTTACAGAGGCATACTCAGCAAACCATCACTCCCTCTAATGCACACTTGAGTGCACACACACACACACACACACACACACACAAAACTGACCGCAGATAGAACAGTGTCAAGGGAAGCAGATACTGTTGGGTGTCTGATTTCAAACAGCTTTTAAACCAAACTGCAGTAAATTGCACGTTCCGGCGACAAAACCTTACCACCCACACACACACCCACAGACAGAAGAACAAACACGTAAACACTCTCGCACATATTGCTCCATGATCTGTCGATTACAGACAGAATGAGCACAAAAAAACATTTAGCAAAAGATAATAATCTAATAATCTGATGACCAGTACAGACCAGGTTGGTCAGAAAAATTAACGCTGCTTTCTATTGATATATTGTCACTCACACAAAGGTCATTTATATATATGAGAAAACATTAAAGACTATTTTCAGGGTCTTTTGTCAAACTAATTCCATCAATAGTGCATGAGTGAGGTTCAAACCATGGTGTAAATGCAAAAATAATTCACTAACTGACATGAGGGATGTGCCAGTCAATCCAAACCACTTGATAAACTAGTCAATGGTCTAATGGAGCGACTGCCACAGAAACAGATCAGTCTGGAAGATTTGTTTGGTGGTCAGTTTGATTGATTGAAACGGGATACCTTCACCAGCTCTTTCTGAGGCCAGATCTGAATGGGCTCCACCTGCTGCGGGGTCTGAGTTTGAATGCCATAGGTGTTGAGGAAGACCTGCAATCTGAAAGACACAAGCAAGACACATAAGGTGAAAGATTAAAGATAAGGTGTGTCATTTCTGCAACATTAGTGGAATTAAAGGAATTAGAAAAACAATGACAAGCTTATAGAAGCCAACAGAGGCTATCTTTTTTTTTCTGGCTTATTTTCTTGATATCACCACCTGTGTGCTCCCATGTGTTTGAAAATAATCATTCCACTGCAATTGACCCTTCGCAGGGAGTTTGATTGACAGGAGATCTGACCAATCATAATCCGCCATCCGCCATTTTTGTCCGACAAAGCAGTCAGGAGAGTTAGTAGATTAACGTTGGAGGATTTGAACTTGATAAATGGAGTGTACTGACGTTTTCCGCGGTTAAAACAACATTCCTTCTGATGTTCATTCATGTTTATTTGATGCTATAAATGAACTAGAAGGAAGAGATGATCGGTTCACGAGCAGCTTTAACTGAGTGATCTGTCAGACACATTAAAGAGCCACAAAATGGTATTTATTGTTTAAATTTCTTAAAAAAATGACCAAATTTGAAAGGTGAGACTTTGTTTCATATCAAAAGTACCCTGGTCTGTCCTGTCTGTCAGTGTGTTGTCAGTGTCCTCTCTGCTCCGCGATGTGTGTTTAAGTGTGTGAGAACATGGTGTGTGTGAGAGCGGCGTGGCTTGTCGGACATAGCAACAGTAACTAAAGGGGGCGGGTCTTTGTGAACGGTCAATTCTATTGTTGCAGTTGTTGTGCCACATTCTATCGCCCTGTTCAAAAACGAATCACATTATAGCGATATCTGGTTCTATTTAAAGAAAATATCATTTCTTTTTTTACTATTAACTATTAAAAAGTATTACATCCAATTTGTCTTTAATGTGGTATTATGCCTAACATTATAATATGAACCCTAACCCTTACCCTTCAACTGTAAAATAATACTAATAAATGTACATCATAACTACTATAATGAACATGATTCTTTTTTATGATTAAAACAAATAGCAGAGTGCTGCAGGTACTGTATAACGTCAAAACACGGAGGACTAATTCGCCAGTGGTTACCTTGAAATTTTCCTATGGGTTTTTATATTTATGGGTAAATAAGGTGTGTGGAAAACATAACTTGACAATACTTGGATACTTCTACAAAGTAAACTGCACACACTCACACTCAAATGTTCTTATCTAAGCTTCAAAACATTTTCGATATGGGTGTGTTTAATTTACGCTGTAGAAACAACAAAGTATCATCAAGGGTTTTGACGTCATCCCTGGACCACTCTATTTTGCATCTCAAAAAAATGTGTTTTGCATCCCCATGGTACACTAGTCTAGCAGACTAATAAACTTAATGGTAGGCTAATGTAATAGTACTCTAGTGAAGAAGAGTAAATAAAGAATGTTTAATGGACCACAGACTGTGATAACACGGGTATTAATTTGCTAGATTTACATTTTTCTTTTACTATTTTTTTTTTTTAAATGTAATGTAAAATTATAAAGCTAAGTGTTTTATAACGTTCAAATTAAATTATATAAAACTAGTCATTGCTTCTGCGTGAATGGTTCTAATACAACAGCTGAAGGACTGATTGCAAATTTGACATCTTTCTCTCTTCTGACAAACATAACCGTTCTATAATTTTTTCCTCTTCTGTAAAGTCAGTCACGTTATTTTGATTTTTTTCTTTTGCTATTGGAGTAAATGAGAATGTAACCATTTATTTCCGTTCAGTTCACTATTCTGTTTCTGAGAACCCAGGAAATGTGAAAAGGGTCCATTTGACCACAATTTAAAAGACATTTATAGTCATATTTACATAGTTAATATGCATCTTAAAGCGGTTATGTAGGATTTGCAATCAAGCATTGATGTAAAGTATCCATAAGGGCTAAGGGGAAACAATCTTGCATGACACTGTAAATACATAAATGAGTGCTCTGCAGGTACTTCTCATAATGAGGGGTTCAACGAATATGTTCACAAGCAACCAGAACCAGCATACACTATAATATTTTAACAACATTATTTCAGCTTTGCAGGGAAGGTGAGGTGTTAAGTGGAATTTGCTGCTTTAAATGAAGGTATGATGGTTGCGTTGAACAAGTAATCCTGATTAAGGTTTACAGTGTGAAGAAGGGGAGAGGAGGGTTAAGTGCTGGGGTGAACAATGTTAAATGAACTGCAGAGTGGGTCTGGCTGGGGCCAGATGGCCACATGACCTCTTTTCACCTCTTCCTCTTCCCAGAAAAGCTTTAAATGGGAGAGCTGATGGATGAAGGCTACAGAATAGCCCAACAATTAATGTGAAGGCATCAATTAGACCGAGAGAGAGAGAGAGAGAGAGAGAGAGAGAGAGAGAGAGAGAGAGAGAGAGAGAGAGAGAGAGAGAGAGAGAGAGAGAGAGAGAGAGAGAGAGAGAGAGAGACAGAGAGAGAGAGAGAGACAGAGAGAGAGAGAGAGATGAGAAATGTATTTACCTTTGACTTTCTGCTATCAGGGCCACATGAATGACCACATCGTTCACAATGGGACCCTGCAGGAAACAAACAAAGACGACGTATTGGAAAACTTTGGGTCTCTATGGGGAAGACTTAAAGGCAAGGGCACAGAGTGTAAAATCCATTGCCTGTGAGTTCAGGAGTGAGTGACTATACTAAAAATGAAGAGTAGAGAGAAAGACCTTAAGAGTGAGAAATTCAGAGCACCTAGAGTATAACTGATGACTGGGTGGCTGGAGGGAATAGGGGAAAAACAAGCTTCATCGAGAGGGAGAGAAAGAGAGACTGCAGATAAAGATTAGGGAGATGATGGTGGATCAGAGCCCTGATTCTTTATGCTAGCTCATTACAGACGTTTGGGCTGGATGATGTAGTAATTTCGCTGAGATAATGAGCTACTGATTGCTGAAGGTTTAGGTTGGGTCATATCAATCAGTGGCTAAAGCCCTCTGCCTACACACAGAGGACACCCAGCATCCATTTAAACCTTCCACAGCCACAACTCCAAAACTGCAAGAGCATCTTAATGGCTAATTTGTCTTGTTTTCTCGAGATCGCAACTTGCAGGCTTCCCTGTTTCAAAACAATCGTTATTTCTGCGATTCTGCTTGGTGCTACGGTAAAACAATTAATTGATAACCGAGGTTTGCAGGCACTTCTCTTGCAAAAACGTACAGCGTTTACCAACCCCCCGCAGCTACAACTCCCAAAGCCATAACATTAGCCAGCTAATATGTAAATAACACACCTTCGAATGCGCTGAAATGTGTCAAAAGTTGGGATAGACAGATTTATTAGTCTGAAAGGAAGATTTATATTTGTGATGTAAGCTGTTTGCCTCAGCTGTGTTGTAGTTTGATTCCCATTAAAACGGGGGCGATAAGTGCTCGGTGAACAGGGCAAATCACAGCTTTGGGTTAAATGACATATTGGCACAGCTATTTTGTGGAGGCAGTGCAGTGAGTCATCACAAGGGTTGATCAACAGAGACGATACATGCTAATTCTGCCCTGCGTGAGGGCTGCAGAGGAGGAGGATATTTTGTTCAGGTGGATAGAAGCAGGTTCAAGCTGCCCTTGATGGATGGGAAGTGAATGTCTGGGTATGTTATTAATCTGTGACGGGTGCAGAAGGATTCAAAAAGTGAAAAGGTGCAGTATAACTTCAGTAGTTTGCACTGCGCCAAGAACAACAGTGAAACAGCTATATACATATATATACATTAGGATTAAATCATCACCATTAGTGGCACCAAACAAAATTGCAAAACAATCAATTGCAAAACCAATAAACATTAACATTTACGCATTAGCCAGATGCTTTTGTCTGAAGCGACTGAAGGCTGGGTGGGCATCATACACTTTCCGACTGAACACAACAAACTCCTTGCTAGGATATGCATTACAAATAAAAACAATGCGTCTTATAAAATTGGTTTAAAATGTAAAATATTTTTGATATTCTCTGACTGTGCTCATCATATGCTACGTAATTTGCAAGCAAATCAAGACTGGCTCTGACTTTCTGCAACTGACTCGTACAGACTGAAAATTGGGGCAAAAATCTATGCTAAATGTAGTAGTCCGGAGTTAACAATGCATTTGGGGAATATGTTTTATCTGATTCTCTGGTAACACACAAAACAACTCATGACCATGGCAGTTTGCAATATGAATCACTTCCTATTGTTTCTGTTGTTGATCACCACAGAAATTATGTTCACTCAAATTTCAGCTTCAGTAAATAATATAAATTACATCACAATGAAAGTCTAAGGGGCAGATACTGTACATTTGTACATTGTAAGTCAGTGCATTTTTTTGTTTTGTTTGTATAATGTGAGGTATGAAAAATGTGCCAGCACACCCTATTATGCTGGAATAGAAGAAAGTACTTTAACAGGAAAAAAAAACATATTTCATCTTTGATATGCACATATTTTCTCACAGCAGTGTAGTTATGGCTTTGTAGTGATGGCAGTTGGTGGTGTACAAATTCCTGCAAGTCAAGTCTACTATTGGTACTAGTGGGAGCCCCCCTGTACTCTGCAGACTCCTGAAGTCTCTCGCTCTGTATTGAAGCAGCAGACAATAAACTATGAACAGCTCAATATGACTGACAGTGATAAGAAATGCTCTTTATTAATGTCTCTGTTATCAATCAGTCAAATGATCTCTATTCATAATGTGGCTTCAAGAACCCCATGGTAAGTCAAACAGTCAATATTTACCTCTAATGACAAATCTGTCAGACGCTGCAACTTTAGGAACATTAATAAATTGAAGACCAAAACAAATGTCACAAATAAAATGAGCAATGAGGATAAAGGCTCTTGCAGCTTACAGTATAGCATAATCATGCTGTCTCTGCAGAAAAGCACAAATTAAAAAACATTAAACCTATAAGGCATTGTACCGTGATGGTATCAGATGGGAATATTGTGGTACTCTGATATATACATGTCTATGTAAGATAACCATATTTATATTAATCTGTATTTACTAGCACTCCAACTTCAAATAATACTATAGTCAATTATACTATAGTCAATGTAGTATAGTATAGTTGTGAGGGTTGGTAAGCAATTTTAATATGTGATGGCATCTTTTGAACATTGGCCGCTTTCACTAATTCAACGCAAGTCAAGTCAAGTCAAGTCAAGTCAAGTCAAGTCAAGTTTATTTATATAGCGCTTTTCACAATACAGATTGTATCAAAGCAGCTTCACAGTATTAAATTAAAATAATACATCAATGTTTGTTTCTAATGGAAAACATCCACGTTTGGTAATGCTGATCAATAGTATTGTTGATTGATTAATTAAATTAAATATCTCCAAATATCCCCAACTGAGCAAGCCAAAGGCAACAGTGGCAAGGAACCGAAAAACTCCATCAGGTGACCTAATGGAGAAAAAAAAACCTTGGGAGAACCCGGGCTCAGTCGGGGGCCAGTTCTCCTCTGGCGTTTATAAACTAGAGGTCGGATTTAACTGTAAGATTAAAAGTATTATATGAATGCCTGGCTGAAGAGATGCGTCTTTAATCTAGTTTTAAACTGGGAGAGCGAGTCTGAGCAACGAACAGTATCAGGAAGACTATTCCAGAGTTATGGAGCTAAATGTGAAAATGCTCTCCCTCCTTTGGTGGACCTAGATATCCTAGGTATGACCAAAAGCCTCGAATTTAGTGACCTTAAAGAGCGTGATGGATTATAGGGCGATAGAAGATCCGTTAAATAGACTGGAGCTAAGCCGTTTAGGGCTTTATAAGTCAGTAGCAATACCTTGTAATTAATACGGAACTTTATAGGTAACCAATGTAGTGATGATAAAATTGGTGTTATATGATCATATTTTCTTGATCTAGTAAGAACTCTAGCAGCTAGTCTTGAGGTCATGAACGCATGAACTAACTTTTCTGCATCAGAAACTGATAGCATGTTACGTAGCTTAGCAATGTTTCTAAGGTGGAAAAAGGCTGTTTTTTCCAGTCATACATTGACAGGCTTAGACTCTAATAGTATGTTAAGATTGACTGCGGTGTAAAAATTTCATATCTGATGCAAAGAGCACTTGAAAAACCTCCCCTTCGGCAGCTAAGTGATGTTTTCGCAGATTCTGGAGCTGCTGGAATTGAGATGGGATCACTAATGGCAAAACTCCACAGCTTGTGAGTGCATTACAAAGGTGTAAAAGTACAGACTAATGAAATGCTATAACTGTTGCCTCAAATGCAATATACTGCAATACAGAGTTCACATATCATGTTATTAGAATGCTTTCTGATTCTGCAGACAGTAGCAGCAAACCACAACACAACATTCTACACAACACCAGCGTTGCTCATGTGGCAGTATATAATGCTCTATTCTGACAACCTAAAATAAGCCATTTTCCTGAATCCATTCTTATTGTAAATTATTGCAAATGTTTTAGATCTGTGAAGATTTTATAATATCTCAATTCAAACTAAAAGGAACTTTAAAGATTCTATTTTAATCGGACAGCCTGAAATAAGCCCCTTTTCTTTGAATGCATTTATGTGATGAATCAATGCAAACCCAATGGACTGTCTCTTAGAGATATGATGTGGATGAAAGAGATATGGCAGATCCACAATCGCATTGCAGTTTGTTCTGCCAATACAAAAAAAAACATTAACCGATGTGAACTGCTGCTCTTTAGGATGCCTAATGTACCTTTAATGATCAAAATTCAAAAAAGTCTCTTTGTTGATGCAGTGAGATAGTTCTCAATGTTAAACACTGCAGCTAGTAAGTTTGGGAGCTGTTTGCAATTTAGGTTACACATTTCAACTGATAAAGCCCCATCAAACTAAGAGATGGAGATAGAAAAAATAATCTAAAGTCATGAGACCATATTGAAATTCTGGGATTAATTGTTTTATTTAAAACAGCAAATAAACAAAGAGTTTTAAGATTTAGAAAAATGTTTAATAAAACAATGGAAATTTTAAAATTGAAGCATTGGCCTCAGAAATTCTCTTTCCAAAGTAGAATGGAAAAAGTCCTTACTTTTTCAACTCCATTCCCCATCTTATAATAGAGTGAGGGGCTCCCTATGCAACAGCGCACGTCTGGCCACAATCACCTTAAAGAAATTGAAAGGGTTGGGGATTGGACTTTGGAGAAGGTGGGAGTGTAATTGTGAACAAAGGCTTGCTGTGAATTCGATACACATCACCCCTCTCTTGAAGGACCACAGATATATTAGATCTAGTCTGCAATCCTTATGACAAGAAGAAAAAAAAATCAATTTATATTAAAGCGAGGCAAGTGAAAGCCTCAGGAGTCTGGTGCTTGTCAGCGGTGTTGTATGTGATGTAATTCCCATAAAGATGCAGTGTGTGGAGTGAGAGGAGATAAGGAGGCTGATTACTAATACCTGTAGAGCTGCTCCAAAGGAAAGTATGTGCAGCGCGGTTTCAGAAACAGATTGGGACTGTGTTTTTAAGCCTCTGATAAAACACACAGTCACAAAAGTAATATGAAGGGAAATGACACCGACCTAACATTGACACTTTTTGTAATTCATTTCACAAGCACACCAAAAGACATTAGGTTTAGATGCAGTTCTGTGTCTCACTGTATCAAGTGACACAATAATTCAGTATTTTCAATATTTTACTTCATTAAATGGACTGACTGGTTCTTGAACCGACAGGTCCTGATTTGGGTACTGATCTGGAATGGATCTGGGGGTCTGTTATTGGTTTGGGTCGCAAGACCTGTTCACACCAACACAAAGCACAGAAATGCAGCCCAATTTTCACACGTCATTTGTCTGTTTGAAAAAAATGGAAGATTGTCTGAATGAAAATGCACTCTCTAACAGTAGGTGACACATATGGAAATGTACGCAACGCGTACGCAACTTTCCTTTTTGTTTTTGGTGTTATTGCCATTATTGAGATAAAAAGTAGATAACTGACTTTAAGTAAAGTGAGAGAAAGAGGGGGGCTGGGAAAGCCGGGACTCAAACTCTGGTTTGAGCCAGTCTCCCGAAGCGCACCCGTGCTACACATCAGAGCGTTGCCCACCAGGCTTTTGGCTCGGACAAAGGGCACAGCTTTCCATTTCTAACACCTTCTTGTTCACCAAAAAATTAATAAAAACAAAGTCAAACATCATTTACAGGTTTTAAAACAGCTGTTAGATTTTTTTTTTTTATTGTGTAAAAAAAAAAAACAGTACAGAGAAAGAGAGTCGGGTATTCTGCTATTCACTGTTGCTTAGCCAAATTCTCTGTTCGCAAGCACCACCAAGTCACAGTTTTATGTAACAACAATGACCAAATGACCAAAAGCACAAAACGTATTGGTTGGCCAATTTTATTCACAGTGTGATAGAACAGAGTTTATAAAACCTCTCCAAGAAAGAAAATGTTTGTGTTGGTCTGAAAAGATGCATTAAAGGGTTCACCCAAAAATGAAAATTATTAAAAGGTATATATGACTTTCTTCTTTCAGCCAAACACAATCGGAGTTATATTAAAAAATTAATAAAGCTTCCAAGCTTTATACGCCTTTATTAAACCCCCTGGAGCCATATGGAATACTTTTATGATGGATGGATGCACTTTTTTGAACTTCAAAATCTCAATTACCATTCACTCCCATTATAAAGCTTGGAAGAGCCAGGCTATTTTTTAATATATGTATTTGGCTGAAAGAAGAAAGTAGGACTTGGGGAAATGGGATTTGGGGAAAATGTCATATTGCGATAATTGAGGTCAATATTGCGATTACGATTGCGATATGCGATATAATAAACAAATGGTTTCATGAGTCAACTTGCTTGGTTCTCAAGGAAAAGAAATGCACACACAGATTAGTGATAATCAGCCTAAAGAAAAAAGTTCTTTAGTCAAGAGCAGTGAGTGTTTTTCTCTGTTCCCTTTGTTCTTTGATTAACTTTAGAGACAGATTTTTTTTTTTTTGATTGCATTTTAACAAGAACAAAACATAATTTACATACAAGAGTACATATAACCATACATGTCAGGGGTAAAAAAAAAAAAAAAATATATATATATATATATATATAGAATAACTTTAGCGATAGATGTAATTAGTAGCTACTGTGTACTATCCCTTTAAGACCAGCCGCTGTCAGAGACGCGGATCTCACACGCGCCTCATTCTTTCACAAGTCATCACAACTCATGTTCATCATAAGACTACTCTTATGTTATGAAGACACTCGACAAAAAGACATTTTGGCATAATTGTGTGTGTTATTGTTCGTTCAAGCTCGAAAGAGAACTGTATTCTGTCATGCTGTTTAGTGCGCACGCACGATATTAGCGCGAGTCTTTCTGTGTGTCACAGTCAGACATTCACAGGCAGCGCGTTCATTTTGGCATACATGTAGTGTTGTTCGTTCTACCGCGAAAGAGAACTTGATACTGGCGCGTGTCTATCTGTGTGTGTTTGTGTGTGTGTGTGTGGAGGACATTCACAGGCAGCTCGTTCTTTTATGTAGGCTATTATCGCGCATGAATGGTTTAAAAGCATTTGCATTAATAAGTGCGTTAACAGCGCTAATTTGTTTATTTAATATAAAATCGCAACATTTTGCGTCATATAATCGCGTAGGCTTGACATCGCGATTGCGATACGATTAATCGTGCAGCACTAGAAGAAAGTCTTATACACCTAGGATGGCTTCAGGTTGAGTAAATAATGGGATAATTTTCATTGGTGGGTGTACTAACCCTTTACCATTAAAATGAAAATGCTTATCACACTAGCCTGGCTAACGTCAGACCTCGTCTCATAAACATGTGGTCTGGGAACCACATGTTTATTTTCTCGTATTTGAGGCGTGGTTTACGAATGCCCAGAGCCGTTCATTGGGCGCTACGAATGTCTATCAAATGCGCCTGTATGTAGCTCATAGCCAATCGTTTCAATTATACCAGATGACGTATGTAGAGCGACAGAAATTCGACGAGGAAGAAGACAAAATAAAGTTGCGCTCTAAACTACTTCGAACACTATCTAAGGCTGCATCGAAAGGTAACTTCGCGTCTGCTGCCATGTTGGATCCATAGATATAAACAAACTGCTTCGGTGCGTCGCATAGACGTCGTCATCGTCTTGCTGCTCCCTCCTTATTCTGTGATTGGTTCCCTTTTTGAGGGGAAAATCTGGTCCATGGTGTCCAGACTGCTTAGCAGCGTGAATAAAATCACGCTGCACGCAAGGCAGCATGGGGAAACCCAGGCTATATCACACCAACATTTCGCACATAATTTTCATCTTGGTGTAAACAGGCATAAAACTGCATCTGATTCTAATGATTTCATTTGTCATGTCAATCAAAGTGCTGATTGCCTATAACATTGAAGCAAATACTGAACCCTAACCTTAACCTTAATATAGTGTTGGTCACACATCCTGATAGATAGCATTACTTTTTGTCGCAATTTAACTCATCTATGATTATTAAGAAGTCAGAACTTTTTCTTCCCCAAACCACTTAAGCGGGGTTTGGACAAAACTTAACAGAGGCAAGGTTCTGGACTTTACTCTTAAAAAGCCTTTGTGTTTTTAGATTTCACAGCCTAATAACAGCGTAATTTTGTTTGTCTTGACTAGTTGGCTGCTGAACAATGCTTGATCATCATTACTTATTAGGAGATGACATGGAAAGGTATATGCCAAGATATGTTTCCAGTGAAATACATTCCAAACATTCCAATATCAGAGTGACACTGGATTTGGATTCTCGTACTATAAAGTCTGGAGTTATACTAACTGAGTGAGTGACACATAAATGATTTCTTGCCACATTCATCACATCTGCTGGCTGTCGGTGATAAACATACAACACATCTGTCACCACTCCGAAGACATTTGAGAAAAGACTTTCAGCTCCAACAACAAATATGTTTCCACATGGCCGTCAGCACAGAATTACAGAATGTTGCCTGCCCAAATGTACAGCCCTTCTTTTGCTCTCTCTTTAATATTTTCAACCCATCATCGCTCTCTCTTGCACTGTGAAGTGTTTTGTTTGTGTCTCTCAGCATAAAGGTGGACAACTGACATGCTTTAGAGCGATGTGTTCATGTGGGTGCGTATGCAAGTGTAGTGATGGTCATTGGAAATTCTCCATCAATATTTTCAGGACTTAAAACACACACACACACACACACACACACACACACACACACACACACACACACACACACACACACACACACACACACACACACACACACACACACACACACACACACACACACACACACACACACACACACACACACACACACACACACACACACACACACACACACACACACTTATAAAGAGTAATTTCAACGAAGAGCAGCCTCAACAAGTACAGGGTGAATTAGATGTGTGAATGTGTGTAAATGTGCAGTGCACCTACTTGCATACACGTCTATATGGATTTCTATTATGAATGTAAGTTACATAGTAAGTGCGCATGTTTATGTTCCAGGGTTGTGCTGCATTTAGAACTGAATGGAGAATGTCTTTTAAATTCCAGTTCTTGAATTTCAGTTGAGGCAGCCAATAGGATGCAGAATATCAATTCAAATTTGAATGCAAGTGGAAATGGAATTAAAGGAAATTCAAAGAAAGAATGAACAAACGAATGATAGATACATTTTATAAGATGCTTTTATCCAAAGTGACTTGCACTGTATTCAAGATACACATTTTGTCAGCCCTTGCTTTGAACACATGACCTTGGCATTGTTAGTGCTGTGCTCTACAGTTTCAGCAACAGACAGACTGGATGGATGGATGGATAGACAGACAAGACAGACAACCTTGAACATCTGCATATGTCCATGCCGTATGGCCACTGATATGTCTTCACCATTTGTAGTGTGTTTATTTGTGGTGTGTTCTGGAAATCCCTCGGGGTGTTTAGGAAGTGACTCAGCCCAATGAAAAAGACACTCAGACAGGAGATTTCATGTGGAACGAGTTGCGTCCAATCCCCATAGTCCTAAACTCAAACCCCAAACAATCACTTCCAATAAAACATACCGCAGTAACATCCTGTGTTTTCACATTAAAAGACACAGTTGTTGAGAACAGCCAACCAAACAATGGGACTGAACTGGAATACATTTGTCTTAATGCATCAAATTAAATATGAATCAGAGAAATAGAGCGCCTTGAAAGCTAAGTAGGCCTCTTTCCCTGAGCTTGTGTATGTGAGCGAGGGAAGAATTTCAAAAGCTGTTCTCTGTGTTTAAAAGGCAAAAAGACGAGGCTGCTTCCTGCACCTTGGCTGCTCTGCTGAACAATCGTTTCTAAATTTAAACTGAGCTCCATCTGTGCTTTGTTGAAAGAGGGTACATCCATCAATCAGGGAAAAGAGCCCGTCTAATCTCTGAGCAAGGACATGGTTCAGAATGAAGATCTGCCTTCATACTGGGGACAAAGTATGGGAGATGTTAGGAGGACAAGTGTAGGCTGAGAACAACTTATGCATAAACACAAACTGGCAATCATATTCAATCATGTAGTGCATGAGTACTCACATAAATATTGCATAAAGTTGCTCAAAGACAGGCCGTAATATATAGGCAAACATAAACTGACACTTCATATGGCTACATCCAATCCACAAACATCCACTGCTGCACATGCACACATCACATAAACAGCAGTCACGGCAACGTGCCCCTTAGCCAGTGTAGCCTTTGATGCAAAAGCAAAGAGACAAGCACATTTACGCATTACTGTGCAATATGCAGTGCCCTCCTTCAAAGCAGCATGGCTCCTCCCACTCTCCCATGCAGCGGTGCAACACTCATGAATAAAACACCGCCTCTGATTAAACAAACTTGCACTTCCAAGCCAACACTAGTCAAATTACAGCTACATCTCAACTAGGACTGGGGTTATGCAGGGTGATTTTGCTGGCAATATACAATTAAAGGGACAGAGTTATATTAAAAAAAATGTCCTGGCTCTTCCAAGCTTTATTATGGCAGTGTATGGCTGTTTCTGTTTTGAAGTCCATAAAAGTGCATCCATCCATCATAAAAGCGCTCCACATGGCTCCGGGGGGTTAATAAAGGCCTTCTGAAGCAAAGCGTTTGTGTAAGAAAAATATTCATATTTAAAACTTTATGAACTATAATCACTAGCTTCCGACAGACGGCTGTACGCATCGATTTATGGTGGAAGACTAACCCCTGATCCGACGCACAACGTAATGACGAACGCGGAGGCTCAGAGGAAAGAGCAAAACATTTCTATATAATAGAAGAGGAGCTTCAGTTGGTTGCACAGCCCTATTTGTTTAAACCGCTAGAGGCATCTAAGCTTATGATACTCCTACATCCTACGTCATACATGATGTGTCACAAGTTGCTCTTGTGGCGTAAGTCGACTTGCGTAGTATGTGTACGGTCGTCTGGTGGTATAAATATATATATAAATAATAAATACTTCAGGTATGTAAATAAGACACATACTTGCATACATGCTAATGAAGCTCGCTCAGCACTTATCTCAGCCTCTTTGTTAGCTTTTATTGCACGCATGAGTCACCATTCTCACTACAATAGAAGTGTCAGACGTTTTGAAAGGAAGTGACATTTCTGATAGCTCCCTGGTTCCTCACATACTTATATGAAGTCTGCATTCAGTAGCTAGCGCTATGTTATGTATAAAGACTATGATAAACACCCCTTCTTTGTAACAAGACTGCTGCTTCCCAACAGCCACAGACATCACATTAGAACATTCTAATCTAACAGTCATGAAGCAAAACCAGTGAACCATTTACACATCAGGGCTGACACCACAGACTCACAAAAAAAAAAAAAAATACAAAGTCTTAAATAAATTCATACACCACTATTCAAAAGTTTGGAGTTGGTAAGATTTTTTTTAAATGTTTTTGAAAAAGTTATACTCACCAAGGCTGCATTTATTTGACCAAAAATACAGTAAAAACTATAATAGTGTTAAATATTATTACAATTTAAAATAACAGTTTTCTATTTTAATATTTTTTTTAATTGTCATTTATCCTGTAAACGTCAAAGCTGAATTTTCAGCATCATTCATCCAGTATTCAGTGTTACATTATCCTTCAGAAATCATTCTAATTTGCTGCTCAAATAACATTTATTATTATCATCAATGTTGAAAACTGTTGTGCTGGTAAACAATTTTGTTTAAACCCTTTTTTTCAGGACGCTTTGATGGATAGAAAGTTCAACAGAACAGTATTTATTTGTAATAGAAATCAATATAAATGTCTTTACTGTCACATTTGTTGAATTTAATACATCCTAGCGGAATAAAAGTAAAAGTTTATTCAGAAACTTGAAAAAATCTTACTGGTGCCAAACTTTTGAATGGTATTGTATACTTAATATAATTATCAACAGATTTACCAGCAGGGTTGTGTGTTAATAAAGTTGTAATGTGCTTTTTACTAGATAGGCTACATTGATGAAAATGTTTGTTTGTTTTTAATTGCATGTGCATTTTTCAACCCGTTCAACTTTTTGTCAGGGCTCCGACACAAACCCTGAGTAAAACTGGACTGAGCAGATGCTGTATTAAAGAGCGATACTGCAGACTGTTTACAGAGATAGATGAGGGAGTACTGTTCTAGCTATGAAACAGCAGGTGTCCGTAGGTTTCTCTTATCAAGAACAGTGTGATCTGTCTCAGCACTAACAGATCTGCTAGGAATGGATCTGCAAAACAAGTCAGCTGTAGGGGACTGATACGGAGATGTGAAGAAAAGCCTAAAACAAATTATGCATGAGGCTCTGAGAAAGATTAAATACACAGGCAATTCATATGTGTTTACAGGATAGATTTTAGTATTCGCGTAGTTGGCTGAAGAGAGACGAGATGCAGCTCACCTGATTGGAGTATCGCATGCTGACGTTCCTCTGATCCTCTCGGGGCACATAGCGATGGATGGGGTCGATGTCCTTTGGGCTGATCAAACCATCCACTGAACAGCAAACACAGAACGGGAACCAATTACTGTTTTTCAGTTCACATAAGCTTCTAAACAAATCTCTGCATTTTTAACCCAGACAAGGTTTTCGATTTAAAAACAAGCCCTTAGCATAGATTACTAATATCTCTGCCGGTCTGGATTTTACTGCAACGCATACACATGAATCATTACTTACAATATGAATCACGCTGGGTGTACAGCATGGTGATAACATTGCTGAAAATACAATATTTTTTGTGGGGAAAATCATGTTAATAGTTAATAGGGATCGTTATTAGACTTAGAATTTATTTGCAGAAAATCAAACTTGATGTGGCACGATCAGTCAAGAGCTACGGTGGAGGAGAAGATTAATGAATAATGACTTCCATTTCCTGTCTGTTTCTCACAAAAATGGCCTCAGAAAACTCGAAAAATAGTGCACAAGTCACCAAAAGGATATGAAGTTGAATAAATAATGCTAACAATTTTTCACACCACCACTGTGAATCATAAAAAACATTTGTTGACCTCTATTAATATGGTCCCATTATTTAGTTTGGTTCATAAACCATTTTGTCCACAGCTTTCAGAGGGATCCCAGTGGTTTCAGTTCTCTTTGAATATGAAGGAATATGAGCAAATGGCATAAAGTCACTGCATGAATAAATAAAAGAATATCTATGTAAACTCTCTCAGTGCGTGTCTGTGTTGTGTGAAGCAGCCCTGACCCCTGGGCTCTGGATGGATCTGAAACTCACCCAGCAGCTTAGCGATGTTATACAGGGCCTGTCCCCAGAGGAACAGCATCCCATCACGCCCCGAGTTGCTGGGGAAGCGCTTCTGGCTGCCATGTTTCTTCTGTTCAGCCTCTACAAAGTCTGCTGGCACGTAGAAATACTTGGGAATAACAGCGTGCCCTGCGGAGAATCAAATTAGACAAAATTCAAAGAGTCCCAGGGTGTCTTCTGTACATATATGAGACAGTTCTGATTTCTGAAAGATCATGTGACACTAAAGACCGGAGTAATGATGCTGAAAAATCAGCTTTGTCATCACAGGAATACATTACATTTTAATATATATTAACATAGAAAACTGTTATTTTAAACCACAGACTTTTTGAACAGTTGTGTATAGTAACATCTGTGGAGCTTTTGGAACTTTTTTTGTTTGCCAGAGAAGAAATAAAAGCATTAACTGGCCAATTTGCATGGAATGTAAAACACATATTCAGTGCAACCGCAGTACAACTTGCTTGTGTGATTTTGCTCAGAAAATGTACTAATGTTACTGCTATTTATATTGGATGTCAGGTCTGTTATTTAGATATTGCTAATGACTATTTACTTAATACATATGTAAAAAAAGAGAGATAAATCCATGCAGAAAAAAAGGCTGTCAGCACAATCCAGCCTAGCTGTAAATTCACCTTTTCTCTGTCAAGCATAATTTAGTCGACTAAGCCAAGCTCTCATCTATATTGGTGAGGCCCACTGTAAGCAAATGAAAAGAGCTCAACTAGTTATTAAAGCTCCAGTATGTGACTTTGGTATTTGACCACAAGAGGGCGCAGTTTCCAACAATAACAAAGGCGAAGCTTGATGACGCTATGAAGGAGGTGACGATGGGAGATGTCGTTTTTAATGCGTTTTCATCATCTAGCGATATATCTACATGGAATTAATGAATCATGATCACGGATGAGGTAATTTATTCGTTTTTGTATTACCTGTATGTCTGATCGTATTATTTTATGTCATCATAATTAATGAACTGCAAGGAATGTGAAATGTTATGCTATATTATCCCGTTACAACATACAGCTATTTGTCAAATGATTTGTTTGGTTAATGTTGTGCAGTTTTACGTTTTTATGGTTAATGCCGTGTTGTTTAACGTGTTCAAACCAATATCTAAAAGTAAATTTGAACGAACATTTGCAAGTAATGACTAAATATATTTTTTTAACATCATATCCGATTGTATTTAATTGTACTGCCATAATCTCGGTCACCACACGTGATAAAAAGCCTTACCAAAGTACAAAGAGCAATATAACTTTGTTTATAAGTGCTATTATTGACAGTTGCATGTCTTACCTGTCTCAATACACTCGCGAGAGCAGAGTCTCTGTCAAGTCCAAGATTGTCGCGCAGCTCTCTCCATCTCGAAAACGCCTGGCCGATATTTATCCGGGTTTTATTCCTCCGTTTGTCACACAGTCTGAGTGTATCCGAATATGGACGCTTTCGTTTTGTTGGCACTTCAATACTCGCCAAAGAGTAATCGTGATCCATAACAGCTATAACCATACAGTCTATGGCTATAACGCTTTAACCACCACTTCCGCATTTGACCATGCGATATTCCGGTGTGGTGAGTCATATTTTTTATTTTATTCTTTTATTTATTCTTTGTCAGACGTCTTTATTGTTTATTGTGATAAGAAAAAAACCTCAATAAAGTTGTTGTAAAAAAAAAAAAAAAAAAATCCGGTGTGGTGGAATATCCTATCACATGGTCCACACCGGAAAAAGGATTGCGTCACTGAGGCGCGACATTTCTTTTCCGGGACGGCCAGTTATTTAAAATCGGAATTTCTCTGAAATAAAAAATCTTTGGAGACTTTTGAGATATTGTAAGTACACAACTGGAGGAAATATATCACACTGTGCAAGTTATTTTTGGAAATTTTATTACAAAATTCCTACATATTGGAGCTTTAAGTTGCTTATTGTGGTTATACTTCTGAAGAGTGCTGGTCTGAAGAACTGTCAGACAGCATGAGAGATGTTTTTTTGTCTGCCTGTGGGGAATCTACGGTGTTCTGGTCTGTTTAAATAATGAGCATCTCCTCTGTTGTGCACTTGACTGAGACGCGTCTAAGGAAATCACGCAGCGAGGGAAAGATGAAAACGAAAGGACCACTCTAATAAAGAGTAATGGGAAAATAACACTCATTGGCAGCGGCTGGAGGACAGTGGCAGGCAAGCAGAGTCCATCACAACGTGACATGCTTTGACAGTTTGTCCTAAAAGATGCGCGTATACATGTGTGTGTGTCCAGAAGTTACCCTCAAAAGACTGGAAGATGACAGCCTGTAGCAGTTCCTCGTACTCTTTGACTTGAGCAGGATTTCCTCTAAACACACCTGAACAAAAGGTCAGCAAAAGAGAAATTACAAAACACTCCATCCCCATCCTCCAGGTAATACTGCTCAGAGATGGGACAATTATACAGGTGGCTCTGATTTCAGCAAGCTCAGCATTTACATGCAACACTCTAAAAACGTTTGCAAAATGTACAGAAAAAGTGTGTAAAAAAGCAGTAAAAACCTTTTAATTGATTAACTAAGTAATAGTTTAACATCGCGATGTAAAATGCTGTCCAATGTATGGCTTTTGCAAAGAAAAACTATGAACTACCATATTCATGGTGAAAAACAGTAAAAAAGACATTCCCAATTTTTTGTTTCTTCTTTCTGTTGTCAGTAATGTTCATTAGGGAGTTTTGCATTACACTCTCTTAAATGAATGTTTATTGACTTTTTTTGTGTCATGTGTGCTACCCTGATGATGTTTTGTCTTTGTGCATATGACCCAGTAGGTCGTTTATGCATGAGTAATGGCCATGTTTTATGGACAGGCAACTTACAATGAACTGAGATTTATCATGTGGCTTTCTGTGGTACCATCTGTGTTATTATGGTGAGTATTAGTACAAAAGCAGGTACTGGTACTTAAAGTAGACTGGTGTTTTAACATTACATCACTTAATGAAATATACAGTTTTAAATTGCAAAATATACAGGCACCAATATGCAATATCTGACAATACAGCTGACATTTTTTTACTGTAAATTTAACAGTGAAACAAAAACCATGCTATTATATGCACAATACAATACAATACAATATATTATTATAGAGCCTACAATTTATTATCCATGAATCTTACCGTCAATCATCATATAGATGAAAAAAATGGGAAACTCGCACTCAATCCCATCAAAGAGCTGAAAAACATCACAGGGCAGAGAATAAGACACCAGATGCATGAGGAGCCAAGAACATGATACCTGTTCAAACCTGTTATTGTTACCTGTGTGCAAGGTAAATATGTACATGTAATTCCTCAATCTGCCTGCGTGCAATATGCAATAAAATTGTAGAAATAAAATGAACAAGCAAAAATAAAAAAAAATCCCACATTATTAAATGAACAGTACATTTGGAGTGCCAAACAACCCATAATTTGACTGACTTTGACTGCAATATGTCCCCTGCAGCAAAATGCAGATATATAATATAGAAGCCCTTCAAAACATTGAGAGGAAATGCCAGACAACCTCTGTTTTCCAGTTACGATAGTTCAGGAAAACAGAAAACAATTATGTTGAAGTAAAGTATAGCAGTCAAGCAGAAACTCCATTAAAAAGCCATAGTGCTCCGTCTCTGTTTCCCAAGAGCAGAGCCATGAATCACTTGGGTTTGAAATTAAAATCAACTCACATGTAGAGATGGGTTGTGAGTGTGAAAATGCAATAATTAATTCAAAGTATGTGACTGCAGCTTGTTTTATCAAATTCATTTAGAAGTATAAGTCAACATTTAAGTGCCTACAGATGCTGTGCTGAAATTAAAGCCTTTCCTCTCAAACAGGAATTTAAAATTAGGGCTACATGTGCACATGTGTGGGCAGATTGAGTTTACATTTGTATCAATATCAAACCAAATAAACAGGGATTAACCAACAATTTTGTGTGCGCATATTTGTGCCCATGGAGCATTCTGATGTTGTTTTATTCCGCTCAATCATACCACATTTAGCAACCCACTTTTTCAGGGTGCAATTAAAACTTAAAGCTCATGCATTCACAATATTCTCACTATTCATGACATGAAACGTTCGTAATACAATTCCGTGATCCTCTTTTCATCGCTGCCAATTATATGCCAACCTCAATTCGAATGATCTGTCTTTAGAAAAGGAAATCTTGTGAGCTGCTTAAGAGGTACAAAATCTAAAGCACACTTTGATGGCTGACAGGGAACAAAATGTCTCTCAACCTTTCCCAAATGTAATTAAGACTTCTCTATCTCTGCTAGCAATCTCGCAAGACAATTGCTGTGGTATTAGGAGATAAGAGTAAGAGATTAGGATGTAATGAAATAAAGGCTGTTAATTGGACTGGTCTCGCATCATTGGCATATCGCATAAAAGCTGTTTCAGGGCAAAAATAGAGTTACTTGTATAGACATTTTCCAAAGCTGAGAGAAAATAACTAAATTAATCTACTTTCTAACTAACAGTTTAAAATGATTTGATTTAAAGGACCATTTTTCAAGACTTAAACATGGTTTCTTAACACTAGTTGCGCCAAAAGCCTACCATTAAACCCTAAAAGACTAAAAATACAATCCACTTTTTCTTTTTTTCTCAATATCGAGAGAGAGAGAGAGAGAGAGAGAGAGAGAGAGAGAGAGAGAGAGAGAGAGAGAGAGAGAGAGAGAGAGAGAGATGTGGGGCAGACATATTAAATAAATGTCTCCTGGGTGGGAAAGAGCAGACACTGAGGCCTACTCACAGTAAACAGAAGGAGTCTCAGGGGTCTTTGGCTTCACTTACTACAATTACTTAGTGAGACTATATCATTCACCAGAGGAAATTCAGTCACTATGAGACATTCAGGCTTGAAATCCTCTGTCATCATAACTTGGTTATGGGTTCAACAGAATGGAAACTCCAACCAGGCAGAAGAGTTTGTATTTGTCTGAACATGACAGGCTGATAACATAAAGATATCAAGAACATAATTCATAGCACAATGATTTAATGTATCTAAAAACATAATAAAAACATAAAATGGCATTACATTCCCTTATAAGAAATGGACTACTACACAAACAAAAATACTGTGCAGGGAACATGGGATACCAGTACTATTTTTAAAAACAACATCCAAACAAGCGTATATCAGGCCTGTCTATTGGCTGGTTTTTGAGAGGTTTTGAGACCTCTTCAGCAAACCATCTTGTTTAAGCAGTTTTTATTTTTTTTAATAAAAGTGGGCAGATCGTAATACCATGGTACTGAATGATTGGCGTAATCATATACTATCACATCTATTTCTTCGACGATTCTACAAAAGTACACCACCGTTCAAAAGTTTGGGGCCGGTAATATTTTTTTCTCTTAATAAGTCTCTTATGCTCAACAAGCTTTAATTAATTTATCAGTAAAAACTGTAATATTGTGAAATATTGCAGTTTAAAATAATTGTTTTTTTACAATCCCATTTAAAGAAAAGTTTGGACATTTTGTAAAATGCAATAAAAACAAAGATATGCATTTTGTTAATTCTTTTTTTTTTTTTTTTAAACAAAAGTACAAAGGAAAGTTTTCAATGCTTTCACTGACCAACTTAATTGTAATTGATGGCTGCAACAAGTGGAATTTTTGGCCAGTCTCGCCTGATACAAGACAGCATTGTCTGATTCTCCTTTTCATGATGTGTCACATATTTTCAATAAGAGGCAGATCTGGACAACAAGGATGTTAGTCAAGCACATCCCTTCTATGGTGTAGAGTGTCTAGAAACCACTCTGTTTTAGAAACGTGCAGAATGAAGCCTGCCATTGTCTTGCTTCCAAGGAAAGATGCCATCTTGATGGCAAAAATGTCTCTGTACAATCCCAATATACGCCTCCACGTCATTGATACCTTCACACATTTGCAAGTCACCCATACACTGATGGACCCTCATTCCATGACAGATGTTTGCTTTTGCATCAACTGCTGATAAAAGTCTGGATGGTCCCTTTTGTCTTTGGGACTGAGAATTCCAAAAATTGGTGAGCCATGATCCATCTTTGCTTGCAAAGACTGAGCCTTTAGTGGATGCTCCTTTTATACCCAAACATGATACACTCACCTATTATAATTTCACCTGCAAATTGTGGACCGTTTCAAAACAGTTTAACTTGGATATTCTATAATCTTTTCACTTTTATTTTGCCTCTGTCCCAACGATTTTGGAGTGTGTTGCAACCATCAAAATCAAAATGTGTTTATATTTATAAAATACAATTAATTTGGCCAGTGAAAACATTTCTCATTGTTCTTCTTTAAGAGAATTAACACCCAGATTCTTGATTTTATTGCATTTTACAAAATGTCCCAACTTATCTGGAATTGGCGTTGTTCATTTTTATTTAAATGTAATTTATTCCTGTGATGACAAATCTGAATTTTCAGCATCATTACTCCAGTCTTCAGTGTCACATGATCCTTCAGAAATCATTCTAATATGCTGATTTGATGCTCAATATACATTTCTGTTATTATCAATGTTGAAAATGGTTGTGCTGCTTAATATTTTTGTGAAAACCTTCATGAAAAAAGTTCAAATGAAAAGCATTTATTTTAAATAATAATGAAAGTATTCATGATAGTGTACATAAAGGAATAGCTTGGTGCAGCCATAGTTTCACAGCCTACAACACATGAGAATACCATGGTACTTTCTTGTTTGGGTGAATTAAGTAATTAGGTTAATGTACTGTATTGATGGAGCATTTGGCCTGACTAAGATTCCTTTTCTTTTTTCTTCTCATTTCCTTCTTCTTGTGGGAGGTCAGCTCTGGCAGCTGATGTGATGATAGCTGCGGGTTAAATCTCCCTCTTTCAGATTTCAGATTCAGACACAGCGTGTTTCCAGGCTAATTCTGGACTTAATATCCTCACGGTCCAACCCATTTAAATTGGATTTACCCACAGCCCTCGTATTCTCCTGAGAGATGAATAAATAAACAAATCTGCACCAGATTAAAAGATGCATATAAAAATGCCTGAGTGCCATTTATTAGATCTGTCGCTAACCTTTATAGCAAAATCTCTGTTTCTCAAATGAAAGGGCTAAACCTGAGGCTAGTCATAACTCATCCCAAATATGGGGGAAAAGACTCTTTTCATTTTCCATTTCCTTTCCTTCCATTTCTTTTTCATTTCAGCTGATATACTAACCACACTCACCTTCATCTCGGCAGGTTTGTAGTGCCTGCGGTTCTTGTCTTCATTGGTCGTTCTGTAGCCGTCCCGTAAGAAGCGCTTGAAGCCATACTTGCCCTTCAGTTTGCGGACTATCTTGTCCAGAGTCTGGGAATATAGAGCATCATCATCCACGGCGAACGCTGGGTAGCTGATGCAGGGCAGGAGGGCCGAATCAGTGTTCTAGATGATAAGAGCACTTGCATTAGAAACAGACATTGAGCGACTCACTGCTCCTCTATTGAATTTGCCTTCCATCAGGAAATATCAAGGGAACCCAGGGTTAAGTGACCACTCTCTTCCTGAGAATGGGCTATTTTTCTACATAAGCCTCTGCAGTTTTAATAACACATTAGTCAGATTCATGAAGCATGCGATACATAACCCTATACACATCAAGCTACAGAATAGAACAACCTCACTCAACTTACAAGGGAAGAACATTTTTGCATAATACACTGCCTTAATTTGGCTTAATCGTGCTAATTTACCTGTTCTTTGACAGATATCACTTTGTTCTCCATTTAATTTAGCACAGAGAAGAATGTGAACTATGCAATGCTAATGGATATAGCGAAGGACGGGAAGGACAATCTTTGAGTTGATGGATGCAGCTTTCTCTACAGATGCTATTATAGGGATCATATCACAAGAAATAAAATTTTTCTTGACAATTCGAATTAAAAGAGTTTGATATACTATGAAAACATAGTACATGTACTAGTTTCAGTATAAAAGAAACATTTATCAAAACTAAGTTTTAAAAACCATTTAAACCATTTAGTGCTGCGCTAAGCTATATGCTAAATTGTTAGCTTGCTAACTGGAGGTTAGGCTTGCCCCCAAAAGGTCTCAGCAAAAGGATTGGCTTTTGAACTCTGTTACTCATTTCATATGCAAAGAGGCTGTTTAGATTGACATTTACAGGCATAGTAGAACAATTCTAAGGTGGAGAATGGTTATGAAAAACTAAATTACAAACGTTTTTCATGCAAGAAACCTAGACTAACAGTACAGTAAATGGACCTCAGGAAAAAAAAAATCCTTAAAAAAGTATGATATGACCCCTTGAATAATGGATCAGTAGTTTGTATATGCAGAGGAGGGAAAAGAACTCACATGGGAACGAGACTCTCTCGGCAAGAGAGAGCACAGAGTCTGTCTGTTCCTGTTATGAGCATCCAGATCCACAAAAATTACTGACCAGGAGCATCCCTGCAGGGCAGAAGGAAAACAAACATCACAAATCAAACATTATAATCACCTTTTCTTAAAGGGTGGAATTCAGCAGTGTCGGTTACAGATGATAATAGGACTACAAACACTACAGACACAAATCAAGATTTGCTTAAAAATGTCATATTGGAAATGTAAAGGTCCATGTCAGTCCTGCAAGGTGTCTCCTAAAATCAAACCAATCCTCCTTTCCATAAAACCACATAATCATGCTGCTCATATGCAGAATTTACCAAATTTACCATCAGATTTCAGAGATTACTTTGGGTTGAGGTGTGTCACAGCAACAGTCCCACATCGGTGCCTGAAAACCTTCAAACCACCAACCTCACTATCCCCAAATGAGATTCACAATATAAACTTAGCTGGAAGGCACAGTCTACACCAGCCACACACTTTTAAAAATACAAAAATACACACACACATATATATATATATAGTCTTCTTCTTAGTCATCAAGGTCCATCCAATCAGAACAAACTATTTATTCTCTGTTTACTCTGTATTCCTCTCACACCACTCCATTTAAACTGAGAGCAATTTCGCTTCTGCCTGCCTAGACCGATTATACAACAAGCACCATTTTGTGGCACATTTAGCTCATCTAGAGAAGCTAACAAAGAAACAAAATGCCCATACGAGATTCTGAACCAACAATTTATATGCTGAGAGGAATTGTAATGTGAATGACTGTGAAGAGTGTAAGAATGGGAGGCGTGCCAGTGATATGTAGACTCCAGCAGAACATGCCATCATCTACTGAGTGAGATAAGAGCTGACTTTAGCTAACCTTGAACATTTAGCTCTAAACAATTTAAATGTAAGTGTGGATGTATGTCTATAAATAGATACATATCTGTAACATTTTATTGCACAAAACTATCATTTTCATCATGTGAAATTTTTTGGACAATATTAAAAATGCTCATTTGTGTTCCAAACCCAAAGATGAACAAAAGTCTGCATAGGTTTGTAAAAACATGAGGGTGATTAACTGATGACTGACTTTTTTATTTTTTTAATAAAAATCAATCAATTAAAAAAAATAATAATAATAACTTCTTGGTGTAGTTTTTAGCATGCTGAAATTTGCTATGTGACATTTAGCATTCTAAAAGACAGAATGCTGTCAGCACGTTAAATATATATTTATGCATATATAATCACCTCTCTAAATGATGTTGGTAGTTGGATGACTAGTTGACAAGTTGACCATCCAGCCCATCCTTAAATCTAACCAAGGTAATTTGTAAAATGGTTTCAAAATTATGGTGCTTTAATTAAAATCAGAAACCTGAGCAATATGTAGCTTAACATATGGAGTTTAAGATCTACCTGCTTTTATCCTGCTCTGACAGCTCCTGTTTCAAAGAAACACATGAAAGTGCCAGCTCTGCAGTCCACGCTGAGAGTTAGTTGAGGAAATGGAGCGTGAGAGCCATCATTAATAACATAACCCATGTGATGACACAGCACGCCTTCCATCCAACTGAGAGACACATGGCAAAGCCAGCCATTTGAGTCCTCCATTAATTCAAAACAACACTGTCTACAGCAGTCACTTCCATAAAGTAATTTCATACCACAACATGTTTCCTGCTAATGACAGAACACAGAGAGCCACATTAGGCAGAAAAAGGCAAACTTGGCAAAAGGTCAAAACAACAAAACTAAAGTGTCCAAATAACTACACCATATTTCTAAATATGGTCTGTTCTTCTATTAAACTGAGAAACAACCAAGGTTACCAACGACTTAATAATCCAGTCCGAAGGGCCTTCATCTGTGTGTGGAGGGGGGTGATGGAAGGGGAGGGGGGGGATGGAGGGGGGTCCAAAATGGATGCACTTTGAGGATGTTATCACTTTTCCGGTCCATTACCAAATATAATGGATGTGGCCCACTGCCATCTTGATTTTCCCTCAACACCAAAACAAATTAATCCCACTAATGACCACTCCAAAAAGAAAAGAGAACCAAAATCAGATTGAAGGAAGAAGTATTCGCCATCCATTAAAGTTGGAATTCTGACAAAACAGATAGCTCAAATACAATCTGACCCAATAATCTTGATCACTTTGTTTCGATTCTCCCTTTGCTTTGGACACATTTATGCAAGGAATTACATCCCTATGCAGGAGCAGACACATTTATTATTATAAAGATGAAGAGAGCTGTTAGTACATTGCGTCCTTTAGCTGTTTTTAACCACTAATATGATTTTAAGGACATTAAAAAGTTCCTCAAAAAGCATCATTATTCCTTGATTAAAGAAGCAGTTCATCAAACAATTTAAATTATGTAATTCTGTAGACTTTATTATGGTTTCTGTAGTTTGACAGCCACTGGTCACCAAACCATTTTGTTGAAAAAGATCAGTTTAGACAATCTGCAAAATACCTCCTGTTGTGTTCCACGGAAGAAAGATAATTGTACAGGTTTCAAATGACATTAGGGGAGAAAATGATGACAGAATTTTGATTTTTGTGTGAACTATCCAATTAAGCAGCCAAAAGATATCATTAATACCTGATTTCCAAACAGGTTGAATCCATTGATGGCTTCCAGAGCTGCTTTGGCTAGTCCCAATGAGCTAGAAGAGAATAGAACAGATTCACAGTAACACTGAGCACCTCCGTTTTAAGACAAATTAATATAGCACTTGCTATTTGAGAACTTTTCCCAAACAGAGAACTAAGCTCTCATTAAATACAGTTCTGTTCCAGGTGCCTACTTCCAAAGCTGTTTTCATCCATGAAAGACTCCTTTGAGGTTAAACAAAGCTAATAATTTCTGTCATTTTTGCTTCTTCAGCCACTCACTCTTGTGAAGAATACGATTAGAGTACACGATTAGAGCTAGGGGTGCTGAACAATAAATAAATAAATAAAAAATGCCCAATTGCTCTCTGTGAGGAAAAATCAATAGTGAAAATGCAGAAAACGAGCAAACTGAAAGGCATTGGGGGTAATTCTAAATTGAAAAGAACATGGTAGAATCCAGGTCTGGTCCGTGTGTCCCTCCTCAACCAAACCATCAGCTATGATTACAATCAAGGTAGAGGCATTATTGATTTCCTGCTTGGATAGAAAGCAAATGGGCTCAGTCCCAGATATATTGGTAAAATCTGACAATAGCCGCTTTTCCACCGTCGGGCCAAACTGTTCTCTTTGCTTAACCGTTCCATTCTGTGCCGATCAGGAACAGCCAGTACGGTACGGTACCAACACAGTACAGATGGTTTCCACTGTGGGGATGGTAACAGCCACTCTTTGGAATTTAATAGAAATGCGCCAGTCTTTGCCTCGGTAACATAATGGTTTACTGATGACATGAGATGTAAACAGTGACTGCATTATGTTGAACGATCAGATATTTCTTTTAATTTTATGATTAATATGTGTTAATGTCGCTTGAATAGCGAGGTAATAGGCAACAGACAAGTGACCAATCCTGAGTGTCGACCTCACTGAATCATTCGGTTCGGCACGATTAGAATACCGCCCTGAGAATACCGAGAACGGTTTGTAATCGTGCCATGCCATACCATGCTTAAGTGGAAACATAACTGGAACTCTTCTTTATGACTGGGTGAAATGCCCTTTATTTCCATTCTAATTAAATTGAAAGTTTCTGAGAAAATTTCAAAATAAACTTTTAATCAAGCCTCTTGAATGGTCATGAATTAGAGCCCTCTGGAGTTCTGTGACTTTCCTCAAAATCTGGCACAGTTTCAATATAATCTAACAACGTTGCCACTGAAAACAGAAAGGCAACATCAATTTATTTTGTGCTGGTCCAGAGTACATTGATATAAAACACTTATCACACATCTCATTCTGAGCTCCATCCACAATAAATTATTTTGTTAGAAGTACAAACTCATTAATAGCTTGCAAGAAATATTTGTTTCAGTTTGCAATAATTAACATTCACATTTATAAAATTCAGAGTGCATGGGAGAGTCTGTATAGACGTGATGCTCAATAAATGCAACAGTAACAATAGTTTTAGTGACCTTCTTCAGTTTTAGAGAGATAATCATGCATTATAAGACTTTTTAAAGTTTTTGAAAGAGGTCTATATGCTCAACAAAGCATTTCTTTAATCAAAAATACAATATTAATACAAATACAAAATAGTAATATTCTGAAATATTATGACAATTTCAAATAACTGTTAACAATGTAATTTATTCGCTGAATTTTCAGCATCATTTCTCCAGTTCTCACTGTGACATGATCCTTTAGTAAATCCTTCTAATTTGCTGATTTGATACTCAAGAAACATTTCTTACTGTTATCAATGTTGAAAACAGTTGCGCTGCTTAATATTTTTTTCAGGATTCTTTAATCAATAGAAAGTTCAAAAGAACAGCATTTGTTTGAACAGAAATATTATGTAACATTATAAATGTCTTGACTGCACCAGCACTGGCCTTTGTATACTTCTAGTTTAATTGTACTGTACTTGTCATAAGTTGTTTGAGGTAAAATTGCAAAGTTTTATGCTTTATGCTTTTTCTAAATAAGTGAGCAAAAAGCATAATAAAACAAGTTACACATGCTTTTCCCTACTTGACCGACAGCTTTCTAAAATATATAATTTGAAGACTGAAGAATCATAAATTGATTGTTATAAAATATTTCAAGATTTTTCATGACTGCAAAGAGCAAAAGTCAATACTCTAATTGGCCCTCAGTGGGGATGCTGTGACGGCAAGATAAGGAACCAGTGAAGGAAAGAATCATTATTGAGCCTGGTTATGAAAGAGGCAAAGTGATGTGTTGGGAGTCACTGCCGATTGACTTGCTCTTCTATAAAGCATATTGTTTGGGCAAATCCAGTCTATGCTGTCTGCAGAGCACTAAGAATCACGTCTGCAATGGGCAGATAGGAGGTTCTCTATGTGAATCCTCTCAGTTAGAGTTCAGTCACTCATGGACTCACCCAGAGGAGGCAAAATGAAGCGCCACCTTTACTGGAGGGCCATCGTAGACATGCTCCAATCTATTACCTCCCCAACATGAACTGAAACTTTCACATCGTTCCAGGTGCTGGGATTCATTTTTTTTTAATCCATACTGAACATGAGGAATGCTACCTTAGTACCCAGTGAATCAATACAGGTTTTAAAAAAATTCTAATGTGCAGTATGTACAGTTAAGTACCTACTAAAGATTATATTTAGCAGTGTTATTTGCATTTTTCAAGATTAATGTCAACACAGACTGACAGTAAAGACTTTTAAAGATTGTTATAAAAGATTACCATTTCAAATAAAGCATTTATTTTACTGTTTTCAACATTGATAATGAAAGGAAATATTTCTTGAGCACCAAATCCGAATGATTTCTGAAGGATCGTGTGACACTGAAGACTGGAGTAATGACTGATGAAAATTCAGCTTTGCCATCACAGAGATTACATTTTAAAATAAAACAGTTACTTTAAATGTTAATACTATTTCACTATATTACTGTTTTACTGTTTTTTTTATCAAATAAATGCAGCCTTGTTGAGCAGACTAAAGAGACTAAAATAATCTTACAGACCCTTATGAGTAGTGTAGTTTAATATATCATATATTGACCAATAGTGATAAATTACAAGAAGTGTAATATCGTCCGATAACTAATGTTGTAACAATATATGGTGAATCCTTACCTGCAATTTATCTTATAGCAGTTTCATTTAATGACAAAGTTATTAAAAGGAAACAGAAAGGTAATGAAAAAAACTCACCTGGAGTGCAGCTCTGTGCTTCCATTGTTATATTTGTTTCCTCGTTCCCACATGCCAAAGTCTGGCACACGATACGCCCTCTCCACACAAAACACCAGATTCTGGATGAACGATACCTACAAATGCAAACATGTCAGAGAAATGTGTCACATTAAGATCTCCATCGCCGTTGCTTGCCATTCCAGATATCAGCACACATCAACAAAAGTAGATTTACTTTGAGAAGTAAGCCTGCTCTCAGAGCTTTTCTAGGCCATGTATTTTTTGTCAATACATCAGCATACCTTCATGTTACCCATATAATATTCTGATTATACACAGATTTAAATTGAATAATGATCCACTGAATAGAGCAGCTAAAGTAATCCATCACTTCCATGGGTGGCATTGGTAATGACATAGGCCCCTCAACACTTCCTATCCCCATTGTGGAATGAGGCCATAGGAAAAACAAAATGAGAGAAAGAATGATGTCTTTACGGTACATAAATGAGGAAATGCTCAAACACCCGGGGAGGCTGGGATGACAGCGCTTTTAATTTAACATGAAGAGAACTGAGGGTCCCTAAAGCACGTTAAAATGGGGCACTGTGGAAGGTAGGCGAAAGGCGAAATGTAGAGGGAAAAAGGAGGAGAGAGGGATGACTTGAGCACTTTTATTTTGGGCCTGGACTAAAATGATTAATGTGACGAGCTTTATGGTATCTTAATGAATACCGCTGGCCTGGGGAGGCACTATCTTCTCTCTTCTTCCTTCTCTCAGCCGCAGAGAGCGAGAGCAGAGCAAGAGTGTAACTTTTCTGAGAATCAAGGTGGATCAGTCATGGTCGTTTGAGTTTGTTGGATAATGCATTTGAGTTAATCACAGTAAATGTTGAAGCAGCCCTTGGTCAGCATGTCAGTGACAATCTTTCTAATAACAGATTTTAACAATGACATTTCTTATTCACTCATATGCCAAATATACATTCTGAGTTTTGTAAGAGGTTCAAGTTTTAAAAGACATACATACAAGCAGCTCCTAAATGGACATTTAGTAGCTAGTATTACCTGTTTAAAAATCAAATGACTTAAGATTCCAACAGAATAGCAGCAAGACAAGTAAATATTTTCATCACATTTTCTCACTTTTCACACAGATTTTAGTTGTTTTTGTATTTGTGAAAATCAAACATTCAAACAAAGTTTATCAAGAATCTACAAACCAACATGTAGCAAGTCCTGAGAACTTAATTTAGCCAAACTCTGCAATTCTATTGCCCATCCTGGTATATTTGTATTTTATTAAATCAGTATGTTTTACTTTCATGTTTTTTTTTGCTAGAAGATATCCCACAAATTAGGGTTCATCTGTATTTAGAATCTGAATCTACCATGGTAATGGTTGAAAGAATTGCAATAAATTATATAAAATAAGTGTATATTAATAATATTATGAATTC